>NC_056745.1:1464253065-1464278065 GCF_019279795.1 Protopterus annectens | reverse complement strand
CTAGGTGACGATATCATGGTCTGTTCAAACTATTGACCTACAGTATGTCACTTCAATGGATTGATGTAAGGATGTACTGAGCAATAAAGATTGAAAGAGTAAAACTTTTCTTTATTACTTTTTCAACAACCTGACCAACACATTCCCTTTCTCATGAAAAGGGAGCCAACACTGCAAGACTGTTCCTAAAATTAAAGCTTTCTGCATAAGGCATAAGTTGCATAAATTACAGAATGTTAGACTTGGGTACTTGTATATTCGCTTACACAGCTGGCATTCTAATAACAGTGCTGGTGCTATGTGATCCTCCATCGTAAGTGTGATCCTGAAATGGTGCAAAACGTTTGAGCATGATCAGCAGTCATTCTGCAGGGGAATATCCCCTACACACATTAACATGAGAGGGCTGCATATGCATAACCTAGCTACTTATAGCAACTAAGAGACTACCGTACTTCAAGTAAAGAGTAAATCCCTAAGATACCACAATCATGATCTTCCTGTGGGAAAACATATTTTTCACGTTATTGATGATACCTAAGGGTTTTGCACTAATTAGTGTGTTACAAACAAGCCTGGTACTCTACAAACCTATTACTACTTTGTTCCATACATAGCAGGATACTAAGTATGCTATATAAATTAGGTTACACACTAAATATATATTACAAAATACATTTATACAGCCACAAATAACTATTATTGGTTAAAGGCTATTTGAAAAAACAAACAAAGAATACTTAAATTAGATCTTCCACTGTTGATGTTCCACTTTCAGCATAGGAATAATTTAAGATATACAGACATCTAATTCACTGGAGACAGAGGGACATCACAGTGAGTCAGTCAATGGAGGAACTAATACTCACTGGCGACTTCTTTTCTCCTTCTAAAGACAGCTGCAGGACTGTGCATTTCACTTGCTTCAATGCAATATAGCATAAGCTTTTCATTTTCAAGGTGGAAATGCAGAGTAATATAATAAAAAAAAGTGGAAAGTGACAGACTGTATAGTGACAGCTTGTCAGATAGTGGTTCAGTCCTCTGCCAGTATGAAATCAAACTCTTACGCAACCCAGATTAAAAATGGAACTATGAACTGTTACCTCTCACAGATACAGAACTAATAATATGTATTGTTTGACCATCTAAATATTATTTATTTACTTTAATTTACTGATTTTCTTTTGCTGACTGGTTTAATCCCCTCATCCTCTGACCTACTATTAAGAGTGACCTGAGATGGTACATATACAAAATGGCAGCTCAGATTTCAGTTTAACACCTCATCTGAAGAACACTTTGGGTGTGCAGCTACTCCCCCAATGCTGCCAATATTAGAGAACAAATATAAGCACCTGGTGCATAACGGGGATGCTGCACTCCTGAGTGTCTCATCCTTCAGATGAGATGCTAAACTGAGGCCTCATCTGTCTGAGTTGGTGGTAGCTCAGGCGGATATAAAAGATTGCACAGCACCTATCAAAAAGAGTACGGGTAAGTTCCCTGAAGCCCGGGTCAAATTTCCACTAGTAGCATAAACACCACCTTGGTTCTCCCCTAAAAGGAGGCTACTAGCATAATGGGACTAAGCTGGTCAACAAAAGATAAATAAATAAAAATAGAATAAATCTGCTTTGGCTATAGAACCCACAGCCTTTTGCTCTTTATGGCATCAAAGTTGACTACAGCGTACTAAGCCACTGCCTATAGAATCATTTGGATAGGATGGCACATAATTCTAGCCAGATGAAAAATTGGGGCCTGTTATTGAATCCCACCAATAATGCAGAACCTAGGTAAATGAACCTTATTAGCATTTATCATCACATTTGCAACGTCACTGGACCTTTACTATCCAGCCATCTCTTTTTTTTTGTACACAGTACATCTAGCATGCTACAACAACACACAGATAAGCAGATTAATTTATGCAGCAACTGATGTATGCTTGGGTAAATTGCTAACAAATAAATAAACAAAATGGGAAAACATAAGAAAACTGTATTTTGTGAACATGCATAGTGTGAAATAAGCATATGCTAGTGTTCCTGTGTTTCACATGCAAAGTTAAACTTCAAGCCTAAACTCTAAGCCCTTCATTACTGAAACAGAGGGCTATTGTACACAGAACAGAATTCCAAGGATGTTTATAAAAGAAGTACTAGTATTAAATTTAAAGATTTGTTCTTAATACTGTTTCCAAGTCTATGGAGTTTATTCACTGTTATAAAAAGAATGTCTCAAACAGATGCATTTGCCTTTTAGCACACAGGCTCTGGAAGTATCATTTTCAAACAATTTTGGAATAACATAAAAAAAGTCACTATGTGCTGGAATGTTTTACTGTCACAAGAAAAATAGGAAGATAAAAGGTTGGTATGGATTCATTTATTTGCATATTAGTAACCCACTGAAGCATGTGACTCAATTTATCCATCTCCTTCATATCTTCAGATTAGATTGCTCAAGTATTACCTGACAGTATAAAATGCATAATGCATATTTGTCACAGGACATTTTAAGTCATACTTTTGTAAGCTACTTTTCAGTCCAGGTGTAAGGTGTTCTCTCGTGCCCTCGTATATGCTGCTTCCAGGCTGGTAAGTTACAGAAGTTATGTGACTATGCATTTTGCAGAAAATTAAAGGGAACGTAATTATATATTAATGTATATGAATAAATGTTAAAACTCCTAATTATATTAGTATTGCATATTTCAGGCTTTACTGTGTTTTAAATTAATCTGTCTTATGAAGAAACTTTGCACAGTATTCTGAACAATGAAGTTCTAACTACTGTATGTTTGTCAAATGTGCCATAAAGTAATGCAACTGTTAACTATACTTTTATAATTTGCATTATAACAATGCTCTTATTTTTAACTGTGGTCAGTAAAATATTCTGTTCAAGGAATGTTCATAATGATAATGCTTTTGATGAAGTCTTTCTGGATATTTTATACATTTGAAATTCACTGTGTATGCTATTATCATAGTTTGTACCATGGTATTTTTAAAGCAAATTATAAATATGCTCTTATCCAAAAGTCATTAATCACAGTGTTTAAAACTTCTAATAGTTGTGAAATTTATTTATTTTATTTTTATTTTATTTTACATTTGTTAACCAGGAAAGTCTGACTGGATACAGGTCCATTTTCAGCGGAGGCCCGGGAAAAAAAGCTCCACATGTGCATAGAAACAGAAGACTTAACAGTTGCAATTTTTATACAATTACATATAGATACATGTTTCAGATTTATTAGAATACATACATAAAAACTTTGCAATTATTAATGTTCATATTAGAACATAAACAGTTTTAGTTGTACAAGGCTGAGTAAGGTAGCATATCATTCAGTAGTACAATACATTAGAGTGAGATAGCCATTGTTTCAGACTTTTTATAAGACTGTTTCTACAGGTAGCCAGAGAATAAAGTGAATGGTGAATTGGTTAGTCAGGGTTTGTACAGGGGCACAGCTAGTGAATTTTTAGGTGTGTTTTGAGAGACGTTTTAAATTGGATTATGGAGTGAACTGCTGTAACTTCAGCAGGGAGTAGGTTCCAGATTTTGCCACCAGAGTTGCAAAATAGTGACTCACCTGCTAAGTTATTGGATTTAATAGTTTGTACCAGCATTTTATCAGAAGAGCGGAGTGTTTTTAACTTGCTGTAAGGGGTGGTTATATTTTTGAGTATGGGCGTGCTTTCGGGCTGATAGAGGACTTTGTGGGCTACTATTAATTGGTTATACTGGAGTTGAGAGGGTAACTCTAGCCAGCCTAGGGATCATAGGTTAAGACAGTGGTGTGTTCTATAAGCTGAACCTGTGACAAATCTGACTATGTTATTGCAGCAGCTATTGAGTTTATTGAGGTCAGATTTACTTAGGTTTGTATAAATTGGGGAAGCATAAAGAAGGGTTGAAGAAGTTGAAATGTAATGTACAAAGCTGCTTTCTATTTTTAATTTCTGAAGTGGTTGGAACCATGTAGGTTTTGCTACAAGAGTTCATTGCTATTGCTATTGTATAATTTTGAAATTTAAATGTCAAGTTATGTCATAATTTCTGCTTTTTAAGTAAATGTACTAAAATGTACAAGAAATAGTACTAAAATGTATTGAATTATGATTTTTTTCTTAATGGCAGGCTTTTAGCATTTTAGTTTCAACATAGTTTAAATTACTTGTAAGATTCTAAATGAGGGCAATGAACCAGATCGAGATAAATGTAAATGATTTTCTCAGATGAACTCCACAATTCAAGAAAAACATTGGTCCTAATGTTATTCCCTCCAGTTCTAGCATTTTCAACTGCAAGTATGAAAATATAGACACTTTTAGCATATATTGTCTTATGCATTGTATCTCTTTTAGCTTAAAACAAATTTCATTTTTAGCGCCTTACCTGTACTCCCTTTGACAGATCATCCCACTTGCCTTTAGATCCTAGGCAGCCATTACACCCGGAGAATTCTCCTTTTCACAAAATGGGGTAGATGGAGAAGATCAGTACATATGTGTGCCTTCACCAGGTTCTAAACGCTAATACTCAGATCCACTTTAGTTTGTATAAGAGGACAATAAGAAAACACAAGCAATAAATCAGTTAGCACACTAAAAATGTCATCATCATTTCATTGTTAAGTCTTTCAGAGTACAAGTCAGGGTTTTACATCTAAAATAAACGTGCTTCTTTTTGGATCAGATCAGATACACGGTATTACAATTCAGGATTCCTCACCCCATACATAGTAAGCAATCTTAATATTTCTAGATTCCGATACTGTGTTATCTCGGGAAGAATTCTGACATCTCTTAGATCTTCTAAAACATGCACTCATATGCACTCTTATGGCATAGTTTGTTTGCCCTGTATAACGTAAGTTACATGCCCAGTTTATATTGTTCCTTTCAGTATAGGCATGCAATGACGGGGTACCAAGGTGTGAAATGCCATTTAAGTCTTAATAGTAAGAGCCATGCTTCTACATTCCTTCATTTCTCTTCCAATTGACTCTTTACTTCTTTCATCTTCCATCTCAAAGCCATTTCCTCTAATTGCTGCATCCTCTTTTATCCCAGCCAAATATTTGACATCCACATCCTAAGTTGCCTTCTTGCCCATATGTCCCTTCATTATGTTTCCACCCCATTAGTAATACTATTTGTACTCCTGTTGCTGTCAACAGCACCTTTGTTCTTCTTTCTCTCATTAGTCACACTTCCCATTCCATAGAGGGTGAAGGCTCACAAAAAGTCGACGTTCTTCTGAAATATCTTTTGCCACACCTGCTTTGACCCTCTCCACATTTTCTGAGCTACTTTCCAGAGCCACTTACATATAATTGATACACTCCATCTTGCCCCAGTCTCCAAATTTTTTCATTTGGCTACCACCCTCCCCTTCTCACTTGATCTGTTGCTCGCTACCACCTAAGAAGAAATCTCCAATGCACATCCCCAGCTGTTCCCACAAATTCTGTTGTCCCCATCAAACTCCATACTTCTGCTCAGAACTCATTCCTGCCCCATATGGAGTCTTCCTTCTTCCACCCCACATCAAACTTCCCATGGGCCTCTCCCCCTGCTAGTCTTCTAATGTTTTGTATATACACCCAATTCTACTTTTCTAAATACTGTTCCATTTTTCATTCTGTCTCTCACCTTTCCTACTAACCTTCTTGCCTGCTATCTTTTCCAGTTCATCCCTGCTTAGCTAGTCCTTTGGCTCCTAACCAATCCTCCATAAAACAACCAGTCTCCCTTCTCCATTCCCAACTGTTTCCCGGGTTCCTCAAATTCTACCAACCATCCTTCCTCTCCATAACTCCTCTTTTTAGCTTTCAAATGTTCTTTACCTCTCTAACTTCGTTCCTCCTCCACTCTCAAATCTATTTACTCCAGAGTACCTGTATGCCTTGCATACCAAGCACCCCTAATGACAGACTGTCTTTACTCATTTCAGACACTTTTGCCACCATAATCCACACTATATTCCTTTGAGTGTGCCTTTCTATATTACATATCCTCCCCAGTCATCTATGTCTGTCATTTCCTAGTGCACCCATTTTACGCAGGCATTTTCACTCCTCTCACACTTTATGATGTGCTCATTGTTGTCATATATCTTGCAAAAGCCAACATCCCCCTTTTTCATACTTATCCTCGGTCTACCATTTCAATCCTCTCTTTTTCTCTCTATACAAATGTGTCACACTGAAACTGCATCATTTTCAAAACCCTCTCCAGAGGGCTTATATCTTTATGTCTGTGTATATAAATTACATGCAGGAGAATGACTTCTCTTCCTATTAGAATCCTCTTTTTTAAAAATAACAGTCTTACTCCATGCATCCAATAACTTACCAAGCCTTTGTCTCAGCTCCTTTAAGTTCTTTTTTCTTATCTCTTCCACACCCTATACAACATCAAATATAAATACCCCCCCCCAAAAAAAAAAAGACCAAAGTGCCCCTTCCATTTGCCATTCTTCCTCTCCCTACTCATATCACAACTGATTCCTGGAGTGGTACTGCTATCCTGCTATCCTTGTAAATTTTCCAAATATCTGTAGTACCCCTGGCAACTGTCGCTGTATGTCACCCAAAAAGAGAATACAACCATCTGTAAATCAGTGAGTGATACAGGTCTTGTTCTGTACTTTCTTTTCCCATAAGGCCTTCTGCACCTACTGTGACGCTACTTAGATTCCTAAAAAGAACAAACTTGGTGAAAGGGAGCAACCTCATCTCAAACTTATTTTTAACATCCATCTATCCTGACCTGCCAGAAGCCTAATCTATTGTCTTTTATATGTTGCCTTCATTCCCTTGATCCACCTATGGCCTCCAGCCACTGGCTGCAGAATCTTAATCAAATAGTCCTATGCAATATTATGAAATGCTTTGTAAATATGCATCAAGGCCATCTTACAGTTTACCTTCTCCTTTTTCTTAGCCAGCCTACTAAAATTAATTAGCAGAACTGTGGATGGCCTTCCCTTTACAAAACCTGCCTGCTCCTCTCCATGTGACTCTGGTTAGTTTCCTTGTGAATATTTTGGCATCCTCATTGGACAAGGACATGAGCTGATAGTTCTCTGCTGCATCCTTAGCTGCCTTTCATTTATACTGTACTATTACTAGTGCCTCATACTTCAAATATGGCATCTCTCCTTTGTCCATCACATCAATAAATACCCACTATACCCTTTGTCTTACTTGCATCATCACCTACTTACAAAACTCCATGGGGAAACCATCCAGGACCCCCTACCTTACCTTTCTTCATATAATAAATAGCCTCCCTTTCTTCACCCTGCCTAACATTCTATTCACTGCTCTCATAATATTTTCTGCAATGACTTTCTACTTCTGTACTGTATTACTTAAACCCGCCTAATCTTGATAGTCATACAGTCTTTTGTAATATTTCCTGAATTCTTCCTTTATCTTTCTCTAGAAGTTGTTTACACACCTTTCTCCATAGACGTTCCCTTTTCCACCCATAGCTTTCATTTCTGATCTTTCAGTCTCCAACATAACAATATGATATACACCTCAGCTCTCCCCATCCTTTCGGCCTCCCTTCTCTCTACTTCTGTCTGCACCTTTGACTCCTTCATTAACACGGTTTTGATGCTATCCATTTCATCATATAGTGGCCATTCATCTAAATCCTGAACCCTACTTTGTAACCAGGACAACCATTCTAATAACCTAAGGATTTCACCTCTTCTTTTGTGTGCATATTATCCCTGTACTCTATTATCATATCTGTCCATTCTGCCTTAATTTCATCACCAGGTTTTAATTCTCCCAGCCCTCTTCCTCACTGACATTTTTCACCAAAAAATGCTACACCATTTCTAGCAACCATCTACTCTGGAGCTTTTCCCTCCATATACGGGTTTAGATCATCCATATTTGGTACTGAAATCAGACCACACGGTATGTTGACAGATCCTGTACATGAGATAACTTTTGAAAAGGCAGAGAGAATTTGTTCCATAGTAATTATAGGGGTTCCTGAGGCTGTGAGATATGGAATAGTTATAACAGTGGTTGGACAAAAATGTGCTCTACATTTTCAGCTGAGATATTAGCTACTTCCTTTGAATTAGGGTAACCAGTATTGCTGTGGTCTAGCTCCAGTAATTGCTGCATGTTAGCACTTAATTAATCGATACTGTTAAAGAAATATTTGCAGTAATTTTTTGTTTCAGTAGCTATTTTAAATTTATATTCAGTTTTAACATTTCTACTGGTGCCCTTAATCTCTTTGCTGGTTTATTTCAGCACAGTCTCAAGGTAGGTAGGAGGGAATTTCTTATAAGCATTAAGTAATGTTTTTTCTCATATTATACAATGTACTTATATGGGCATTTCACTACAGGGGTTTGTTTTTACATTTCCCATTATATTTGGTGTGGATAGGAAATGCCTTATCAATACAATTATTTAAGTAGGAGTGAAAGTCGGAAACATAGGGTTAGACTGGAGGAGACTTGGGTCATCGAGTAAACTGAAGGACATCTGTTTCTGAGAAGTCCTTCAACACACTGTTTTTGGAGAGGAAATACCATCAATTTTAAAGACAAAAGTCATTGATTTATCATCTGCTTTACACAGGGAAGATGATACATGTAGAGGTGAAAGTAGGAGCCATATTTATGAAGACAAGATCAAGGATACTTAGGCCCCTAGCTGGATGGTTAGCTATTTGATCAAGAGAGTTAGAATTTGTAATCTCAATGAAGCACTGGGCATAGATACCCACGGTAGTGGTGCTGCGGTAGCGTTGTCACCTCAAAGCAAGACGTTGTCGCGTTCGATTCTCAGATAGAGCGTCTTCTGTGTGGAGGCATGCATGAACGGGCATGCCTTCGTTGAAGGTTGTGCATCAGGGCTGGTAACTCGGCACGTAAAAATCCACTACCAAACATTAGCGGACCGGAGTTCCGCTGTGGCGACCCCTAACCCCTAATAAGCCGAAAGACACAACAATGAAGCACTGGGCATGCTGACCATTAGCAGTGTTTGTCAGCAAGTTTATTGATAGACTGCTGCAGTTCCCAGATATAAAGGTGTTGGAATTAATAGGGATTATAGCCAAGATATTATAATATCTACTGGGGTCAGCAGGCATATGGATTATGTTCTTTAGCTAGCTATAAAATGGTAATTATTCTGTTTTATGGTGATTTGGACATCTGAGACTTCAAGTTCAGGGTCCCAAATATAGTAGGTTTGTTAAATATTGGTATATCTATACCATTGCCAGTAAGTCTGAAGACATAATAGGAACAAAACCCTGGAAAAGACAGAGTACTTTCATTGCTTTGATATTATATCTTTGTAACTATATATATATATATATATATATAAAATGTGTGCACGTGTGTGTGTGTGTGTGTGTGTGTGTGTGTGTGTGTGTGTGTGTGTGTGTGTGTGTGTGTGTGTGTATGTGTGTGTGTGTGTATATATATATATATATAAATATATGTGTGTGTATGTGTGTATAAACATGTTGAAGTTTTAGCAGGGCCTTGCCTTTGTACTTTTTTTTTTGTAAACAGTCCCGGCATTCAGGAAAGTCTCTTTATTGCATTCTGAATGAGTCTTTATTAGGTTGGAATATCAAGCCAATGAACTCTGCATAAAAATGTACTATGTGGTCAGCAAAGGCTTCAGCCAATATGCAAAAAGTTTGTCAAGAGACATACATACCATCCCAGAATAAGTAGTGAGGCTTATGGACCATCTCATACAAAGCTCACGTATACCAGATCCCATTAAAATGACACCACCTAAATTACCAGTTAACTTACTATAAATCTTGGCACCATTTTGTGTGATGGCAAAATGCAACTTAAGAAAAGTGACTTTCTTGCCTCAGACACATACATATCATGATCAATCATATCTTCGAGGGACACATTTCTGTAAAGGGGAGTGAGACAACAGGGAAGAACCTAACTTAACCTCTGGTTAACCAGAACAAAAGAATGACTAAGAGGTTCCCTTTACTGAATTTAGTAAAATGTTATTCATTAAGGTCCAAGATGAAGTCATCATACTGTGGCCTGTCCAAAATATCTGTTGATTTGTGGAGAGAAAACTTTATTGTACAATGTACCGAGTGAGGTGGACATAAATTATGTTGTCTAATATTTTCAGTAGAATGGAAATAGTCTTGAATTGTGAGGTATTGATAGCTTTAAGATGTTTTAGTAATGACTTTATTATTGTAGCTTTCTAGATGTTAGGCACAATGTTTTTGGTAAAGAAAATGTTACAAATATGAAGCACAAAGGTATTTATGTAATCTCTGCAGTAGTAGATAAACCAAGTGAGAAGATTGCCAGAGCAGCTGGGGCCATCTAAATTATTTTGTCTTGAAGAAGGACAATGTCTTTTTAATTGATTTTTCTGTAGTAAAAAGATGGCTTGTAAGGTGGGGGGTAGGTAAATGGGGATGAAAATCAGAAATGATATTTGGTATTTGAGGAAGGGTACTGAATTTGTTGAGGAAGTCTGAGAATAATAGTTGACCAGTAGCATATTGTATAAAGTCCAAAGGAGCAGTGGGGGTTGGCTTAGTGTGGCCTGCGAGAATATTAACTTCCTTCCACAGTTATTTGTGTTTATTAATTAAGATGCATGACTTTTAGAGAGACACTTTTATGTCTCCTTGTACCTTACTTTGATAGGCTATGTTTTGTTTCCATTTATACATTGCTTAATTTCTAAGGCTAAGAGGGTCTTTAGCTTTTTAATTAGTCATTGCTTTTTGGTGGGCTTGTATAATCTAGAAATTTTTGTGAGGATGTGGTCTTGGAGTTAAAAAAAAAAAAGAGTTAGCAATTTGTTCAACAGACTAGATATGTTCTTAGGAATTGATCATGTGGGACCGTTTGAAGCTGAACAGGTGTAACGAGAGATCGTCTTTCTAGATGATTTAGGCTTGAGGGAATAAGTCTGGAGGCTTGGTTATCTATGACGCTCTACATTAAACAGGTCGATGATCGTTGAATAGGGTAGGCAGTGAAATGTAACTAGAAATGTTTTAGAGAATGTTCATGATTAAAAGCTCTAATAGAGAGTGACATTTGGATTTAAGGCTGGGAAATGTGGCTTCTTGAATAAAATGAATAAGGTTTGAGTCAGACAGAAATTCTGTAATGTCACTGGAGATAGGGTCTAGGAGATTTAGACTGAAGTTTTCAAGATGATTAGCTATTTGCCTTTTCCAGAAAGTGTGATGATGCTTTGAACGAATGACTGGAATTGTTTTACAGAGGTGGATGAAGGGTTATAGGAGAGAATGTGGAAGAGATGCTGGTTCAAAGTATCTCAGAGAGAAAATGAGGCTGTATGAACACAAGAAGGGCTGCGATATGGATTGTTAGGAGCATGGGAGAAAATAAAGGCCAGGAAAAAGCAAAAAAGTTGAGAGGTACCTTGTGGTTCATATCTATGTGTTGAGATGTGAAATTATTGGAGCTGAAGTGCCAAGGAAAGTTCTAGGCTATGAGTGTAGCTGGTACTGAAGAGGGGCCAGGGAAGTTTAATTAACTAATTATTTAATTTAAAAACAGAAAAATCCAAAGGAACTTGGAGTAAACCCAGTAAACCACAAACAAGAAATCCAAATGGCAAAAGGCAGCAACAATTAATTGATTTTTTTGGAGGGAAGTTACTGTCTTATGATTGGTAGATGTTATAAGTAATGTATTATATAAGTTGTTTTTAGTTTTTGCTATTTTTGTTTGATGAAGTAATGTGAAACATTACGAAAGCGCTTACATTAAACGTTTTTGGATTACTATTGCCTTTGTATTTTATTGCTGCCTTTTGCCGTTTGGATTTCTTGTTAATTTATTTATTTATTTATTTATTGATATTCGTTTACTGTGAAAGTCTGACTGGATAAGAACCCATTTATCAGCAGACGTCCGAGGAGAAAAGCTCTACATAATACAAATAATAAGAGCAGATCAGTATCACTGGCAATTAGATATACAATGACAAGAGAAGAATATAAACATCAAACAAACCTATAGAAATTAAGATAAATAAGAAAGAAAGAAAAGGAAAAAAAAAAACATGAGATAAATGCAAAATGAGTATGAAACAAATTGCTAGTATTGGTGGCAGAATATGAGGTTTCCCACTACAGAGTCACATAAGAGAGGAAATATGTTGTCAGGGGTCTACTTCACATGATCGACAGTTCATTTGATTGACATTCATTTCACCAAGACCAAAACACCTAAAGTCCAAAACATCTAAAACCCATTTGATCGAAGCTCATAATATCAACACAGGAAATTAAAAGCATTATGCCCTTTTCCCCACTGTAGCGCAATCCCAGAATTAGAATATATAGTTAGGGGGGAGTGGGGGCACAGCCCCCCACATACTTCATATATTTCAAAGATACACATGGATACTTATAACTGATATGACTAACTCTTTGCAGACAACAATAGTTATCCCCCCACACTCCCCCCAACTATATATTCTAACTCCAGGATCACGCTACAGTGGGGGAAAGGGCATAATGCTTGTAATTTCATGTGTCGCTGTTATGAGTTTCGATCAGATGTGTTTTAGGTGTTTTGGACTTTAGGTGTTTTGTTCTCTGTGAAATGAATGTCGATCATATGCAAGTTAAGTGATATGAAGTAGAACCATCGTCAGATATTTTGATGAAAATCTGAACACTGCTTGGGCATGTTGACTGATATTGTTAGAATAGAAGGAAAGTGAAAAAGAGTCAGAAGTAACTGGTTACTAACTGAAAGCAGAAGGCATGTCTTTGGTTGGTGACACAATGCTGGCAAAGGGGGTTGTAGAGAGGTGGGACATTGGGTATTTTACAGAAGTGAAATTAAAGGTGCTTGTAATGATATAGACCATTAGCTTGAATGCCCAGAAAATCAGTAGTGTATAGTCAGTTGACAGTTGTCACATTTCCATTGTAATGACTATTTTGGGAGAAACTAAAATGTGCATTTGTGTGGTGATTGATTCACTTACTATCCAAGAGGGGACAGTGCAGACAGAAAGGGTCAACAAGAGCAGTCAATGTGCAGTAAAAGACTTTTAGAACTATATAGCTGATGCACAGTAGTCCTGTAAAACAGAAATATATTGCAAGATATAAATTATAGTAGGATACATCTTCATAGAGGGGGGGCCGACACTGAAATACTGGGAGGGAATGTAGGATACATCTTCACGGAGGGGGGCCGACACTGAAATACTGGGAGGGAATGTAGGATACATGTTCACAGAGGGGGGCCAACACTGAAATACTGGGAGGGAATGTAGGATACATCTTCGGAGGGCTGACACTGAAATACTGGGAGGGAATGTAGGATACATCTTCACAGAGGGAGGGCCGACACTGAAATACTGGGAGGGAATGTAGGATACATCTTCATGGAGGGGGGCCGACACTGAAATACTGGGAGGGAATGTAGGATACATCTTCACGGAGGGGGGCCAACACTGAAATACTGGGAGGGAATGTAGGATACATGTTCAAAGAGGGGGGCCAACACTGAAATACTGGGAGGGAATGTAGGATACATCTTCATGGAAGGAGGGCCGAAAATGAAATACTGGGATGGAATGTAGGATACATCTTCACGGAGGGAGGGCCAACACTGAAATACTGGGAGGGAATGTACAATACATCTTCATGGGGGGGGGGGGCTGACACTGAAATACTGGGAGGAAATGTAGGATACATCTTCACGGAGGTGGGCCAACACTGAAATACTGGGAGGGAATGTGGGATACATCTTCATGGAGGGGGGCCAACACTGAAATACTGGGAGGGAATGCAGGATACATCTTCACGGAGGAGGGCCAACACTGGAATACTGGGAGGGAATGTAAGATACATCTTCACGGAGGGGGGCTGACACTGAAATACTGGGAGGGAATGTAGGATACATCTTCACGGAGGGGAGCCGACACTGAAATACTGGGAGGGGAATGGACTATACTTTAGTAGTAAAGGGTGGGGAAGCTGGAAATACAATTAGGGGAACAGCAAAGTGGGTCACACCTCCACACATCAAGGGGAAACAATCACTCAGCACATTTTTTTATTTTTATTTTATTTTACATTTGTAAATTGTACACATGCACAGAAGAGTGTTGTCCCAAAGTACACGGTGAGAGAAAAGGTAAGAGACTCTGCAACTGAACAAGGCAGGAGTTAAGTGAATAGAAAAAAAACTGCAAGAGTTAAGGACCCTTGAGCTTGATAACAATACATTATTCCATATGGCATGTGGGTTGTTTATTAAGGAGTAGTGTGGCACCCCAAGGGGATGGTGTGCAATTAAAATAGAACCCTGAAACCATGGAATGATAACAGTGGGTTTAAAACGCAAAAGCCCTCTCTGAGGAGCTGCACCAAAGAACAGGGCTCCATGGAACGGTATACCAACCCATAAGCATACCAGGGAGTGTAAGGTGGTGGGATATGCATAGATGGAATGAGGTGAAAGTATGACCAACAGCAAATGGTAGACTTTTATTTCTAATAAATAAATCAAAGAGTAAAAAGGTCACACAAACAAACCAATTAGGAAAAAACTACAAAAAAAAAAAAAAAAACTAGATAAGCTGGAGTTTTCACTGTGTGGTACCTTAAACTTCCTGTAATAGAGGTCCATGAAATATATAGAAATGCCCCCTTAAGGATATCAAGTGTTTCAGCTATATGGTTTCTGAATATCCATGACTTTTTACTTTTCCCTTTTTAAGTCTTTATGGACTCATTCAGGCCAATAAAGCCAAACTCATCTAGCTGTGGACATGCATGTTTCAGCCTTTGTATGACCTCATTTACTATTTGGTTTGTCTATGTGACCATTTTACTCTTTGATTTAGTTGTTAATGGGGGTATTTTGCAGATGCCTTAATGGCAATGAACATCAGATGGGCACAAAGACCATGTGTTTCTGGAGTATTGTCAAACAGTCCACTTATGCTGTGCTGACAAGGTCAAAAGAAGGCCGAAACACGTATGTCCACAGCTTGTGGAGTATGGATTTATTGGCCTGGATGTGTCTATAAAGACTTAAAAAGGGAAAAGTAAAAAGACATGGGCAGTCAAAAGCCATACAGCTGAAACACTTGATGTCCTTAAGGGATCATTTGCATACATCCAATGGGCCTCTGTTACAGGAGGTTTCAGTTATCACACAGTGAAACCTCTAGCTTGGCTAATTTTTTCTTGTAGTTTTTATTTCCAATAAATGACATAGCAATTTATACCTTCACAAACTGTGACACTTTATCTACTAATTTAAGTGTTTTCTTGGCAGGTAGTCAGATATACTCTGCTGACAGCTGGCCTAACACATGTAGGGGCAGAGGCATATAGACTGGGGGCCATTACAAGACACTGAGTTCACCATACTGGTGCTGGTGTCAGCAGCAGCAAACACCGAGCCTGCAAAGAAAATGCAAAGAAAGACAGAAAGAATGTTAAAAGTCAGCAAAAGATACCACACAACTAGTATTGCAAGCCTGTATCAGCAGATAGTTCAAGCAAGTTAAACACTAATTATCCAGACATGTGGACAAATGTTAAATAAACAAGCAGTAATGCCTGATAGGGTGGGTGCTATCAGGGAATTAACACATGCACAGGGTTGTTTGAAACCCAAACCACAGGCAAACTCGCTGCAGTATATGTAATCGTTGAAGTATTTTATTTTATATCTAAAATATAAGTTATGCAATTATTTAATGTGTATATACACACACATACACAGACACACACACTTTTGAGTGAATACACTTCAGATTTCTCCATGTGATCAAGTGAATGAAAAATAAATTATCATCACATGCAAGACACTGCAAACCCCCCTCCCCCATGCCCCTTAACTGTCCATGATTTTGCAACATGGCTCAGCTCTGTTTCCTGGTAAAATGACTGACTGTCTGCAAAACTGGTGATGATTAAAGTGTCTGTAATAATAGACTGAGACGTTTTATACTTAATTTTGTTTAGAAAATGTGCATTGATGGGCTGCCTGCTGAAATGAACTAACTCTCTCTCATGCTTTGTCTTTCTCTCTCGATCTTACTGAAACACACACACACACACACACACACACACACACACACACACACACACACACACACACACACACACAAACGTGCATGCGCGCACACACGCACATACATGCACACACACAAACACACACACATTCATTTTTATTTATTTATTTATTTTTTAAATGTTATGCTTGTTAAACAGCAAAGCCGCATTTAGCGAATTTAAGAAAATGGCAGCCATTTGTTTCTTTTCTGTCCAAGCTTCACGGCGCCTTAATATGACAGAGCGAGGAGGTCAATGACATGAATTGCTGGATTTTTTTTTCTGCAGGTGTTACTTCTACATTAACTACCTGCTGGAGAACTTTCATTGTCCAATCAGTGTGGATGCACAGCTCAGCTATTCTCTAAACATAATAATAGACTTCTTATTCAGAAAGGAAGACTGATCTGAAAAACAATGATATAGAAAATGTGTTAACGTAAAACACCAGATTACAAAATTGAAGTGGGAGAAATCACTAAATGACAGTAAGGTGAGCAGGCAGCAAGGAAAGGAATGAGAAAAAATAGCAATATCCATCTTAGAATAAATCACAATTTACACAGGACAGGATACAGAGGAAAGAAGGAATATAGTGTGACACATTAGGAGAGGTCAGAATGGAGAGATAATAAATCATCTAGCAAATGAGAGTAGTATTGCTGGAATTCAATTAATCCTCAAGTCTTGCTGAGTACCTTCATGAGGTGGATCCTGTTTTTTACAAAATGTCACCAGGACGACACTGATATATAGACTGTATTTTATATAGGATATATCATGGAAAGTAGATTAAAATAGAAAAAGATAGCTGAGTGGATAAAAAAGTGCCCAGCCCTGGTAGGCTCACTGGTGCCAAGACTGGGAAAAATGACGGCATAGAATTAAGACATGGAAATATTCCTACAATAGGGTTAAGCCAATCCCAGGGGGAGGATGGCCCCCCTGCTGTAGAAGGAAGTAGTAGTCCACAAAAATCATACAAACTGATAGGCCAAAAAAGACTCATAAAGACAACAGAGTAGACTATTGAGGACGTTGTGTCTTTCGGCTTTTCCCGGTTAGGGGTCGCTACAGCAGAACTCCGGTCCACTAATGATTGGCAGTTGATTTTTACGTGCTGAATTGCCAGCCCTAATGCACAATCTTCAACGAAGGTATGCCCATTCATGCATGTCTCCACGCCGAAGACGCTCTAGCTGAGAGTCGAACCAGACAGCATCTTACTGTGAGGCAACAGCGCTACCAAATTATGCATTGTTACTATTATGCAAGAAGCCCAGAATTTCCAAACAGAAGATATACAAAAAGATTAAGAGAGAAATTAGAAGAAAGAAAAATATTTACACAAGAAAAACTGTCAGAAGCTTCAAATAAAAATATGTCCATTAATAAAAGAAGATTTATGAAAAACCTTATATACCAAAAAACTTTGGGTTGTTTGGAAAAAGAAGTGACTAAGTGCAAAAATATAAAAATTAAAATCTAGAGATTTTTGAATGTTATAAAAAAGACGTATGCACATGAGAAAGAAAGAGAGCTCTGATATGGTGAATATTTATGCAAAGGAGAAAGAGCCAAATTAATTAATAAAAAAGCAGCCCCAAAAATATTTGAAGAGAAATACAGGCAAATGCATCTAGATATGGAAACTTTCACAATAAAAAATAAAATAACAAAGAGAGAATGTAGAACAGAAGATTAGTAAAGTAGAAGTTAAAAAACAGAAGTTGAAATTATGGAATACCTGCAAAGTGAAGGACTAAGTGTAGAAAGTCTAACATGGGATACATCACAGCATGATGGAACAAGTCCCCCAAGTAAGGAGAAACAGGAGGAGCAGGAGACATCGGAAGAAGAGATATGGACTTGAGAAAGAAAAAGAGATTTAATATGGTGTAATATTTATGCAAAGGAGAAAACAAAACTAATCAATAAAAAAGAGCAGCTCCAAAGATGTTTTAAGAGAAATACAGGCAAAGGCACCCAGATATGGAACATTTTACAATACAAAAATAAGAAAACAAAGAGGGAAAGTGGAAAAGAGAATTAATGGAGAAGTTAAATAAATAGAAACTGAGGTTATGGATTACCTGCGAAGTGAAGGATTTAGTGTAGAAAATCTAACTCTGATAACATCACAGCAGGATAGATCAATGGATATCCAAATTAAGAAGAAACCAGTACAGCAGGAAACATCTGATCGGTTGCCATATGAAGATACTTTGGAGCCATCCATAGGAAACCAGTACAAAAGTTCATCTGGAGTTGCAAAACAAGGGAAGGAACAGGAAACTGTGGCAAGTCTGATACAGTCAATGTTATGAAGTGAAAGGCCAGTGAGTTCCATATGAAAGAGCAATGGATCCACAGGAAGATGCTCTGGAAGTTTCTGTAGAATGCCCACAGGAAATGGAGAACAAGGATGTGCCCTCAGCTTAGAAGAAAATGATATAAGAGAAGAGTTGCTTGATTTAATAGAGATAGACAGACATATTAAGATCAATGAAAGAAACACAGTACAGAAAGTCAATAAAACCCAAAAAGTTAGACGTTTTATAAAACAAATGAACACAGTAATTAGGACGTTCCATAGAGATTCATGAAATATAACAGAAGTAAATAGGATATATTAGTGTGTGGCTAAATTAATAACTGATAAAGTCTTACCACAAAAACACAGGGCAGTAAAGGAAAGGAAAGGGAGAAGTCAAATGTCATCATTGTAGTACCGAATAGAGAAAACTGTAAAGCAATTAAGACAAGAAGTGTCACTGTTAGAAGACTATGAAAGACAGAAAAAATCAACAAAAATACTCAGAAAGATAGATGTGATAAAAGCAATGTGCAGTATCAGGACAGATCAGGCTCTGTCAAGCACTATTGCAAATAATAAACTAAAAATATCAGCCCAGGCAGAAAAACTTAGAAGATATGCAGATAAATATAAAGGAAAAATACAAAATAAGCAATTTATTGATGATCAAAAAAGTTTTATACAGAAATGGCAAACAAAGCAAAAGGAATTGAAACATGACCAAAACAAGAAGAAATAGATACATTTTTGGAGAAATATCTACAAAGATCCTGTGGAACATAACAAAGATGCTAAATGGATAGAAGAAGTAAAAGAATGAATAAGAAGTTCAAATGTGGGAGGTTGGTGTAGTGGTTAAGGTATTAACCTTACAAACATAAGGTTTAGGGTTTGATTCTCACATGGGGTAATTGGCTAGGCTGAAAATGGCCCACAAGGGCAGTTAGCCTAGTACTAATCTATGAACCTATGAACCTGTGCACAGGATATGAAATGGAATGAAGTAACAGCCAGAGAGACTGAAACAAAGTTAAGAAAAGTTCCTAATTGGAAAACTCCAGGCCCAGATGCAGTACCTAAATTCTGACTAAAAGTATTAATATCTTTCAGCAACAACACTTCTAAGTATTCATATAATAACAACAACGACCACAAAAACACCAGTGAGTAACAGCTCAACTTTCTAAAATTTAATAAACAGACAAATCTCACTTCTCTAGCGCCTCGGCCAACAGCCTTTACAGAGTAGAAAATGTGAAACACATACAAGGTGATATATATAGCAAAGTTCATCAGTTAATACATTTAAACAATCAATTAATTATTCAATTATAAAACTTAAACTTTTAAAGTTGTAACAATCATATAAAACTATGCCAGTTACATTCCTTATTAAGTCCATAAGGACTTAAAGTATTATATTTCATAATTAAAAGCGATTCTTTTTGTTTCAACACATTTTTTTGAAGAGTAACATTATTAAAATGTAATGTTACATGTTCTAAAACAGAAACCTTCATACAGTCTAAATTGCCATAATGTTTATTATTAAAATGCTCTGAGATGGGACTATTCATCTTTCTGTTTCTCACATCCCTAACATGTTCCTTAATTCTATGGGACAAAGTCCGTTTGGCTTCACCAATATAATATTTTTTGCAAGGGCAAAAAAATAACATAAATAACTCCTGTATTAAGACAAGAGTATCTAGCTCTATTGGAGATTTTTTTTCCATTAATTTCTTTTATTTCCATATTTATATATTTACAAATGGAACAATTGTTGCATGGGAAAGTACCTATCTCATTAATATTAGCTGACATGATATTTTTCTTTTCCCTATATACACTGTGTACCAGAAAATCTTGTATATTTCTGCCTCTTTTATATGATATTACTAATTGTACATTTCATAATGAAATAATTTCCTTTTTAACAAAGTTCCAATATTCTTTTATTATGCCATTAATCACAGGAGAAAAATTAGTATATTTTGTTACAAAGAATAATTTATCTTGATTTTGTTCCTTGTCATTATATTTTATAAGTCTATGTTTACTATTTAATTTTTTCTGTTTAAATACTTCATTAAGGCTTTCCATAACATTCAGTTCATTATAGCCTCTTTCAATAAACATATTAGCAGCTTTTAAAGCCTCACTAGAAGCTAATAAATCATCACTGCTAAGTCTTTTAATTCTAATAAATTCTCCATAGGGAATGGCTGTTAATGTATGAGTAGGGTGACAACTTGTGCCGCACATTTTCCAATTCATTTGATCAAATTTTCTATGTATACTTGTAACTATTTTCTTACCATCCAGTCCAGTTAGGGTAATATCTAAAAAATTAATCTTATCTCCTATACAGGTGTCATCAAATTTAATACCAAATTCATTGTTATTTAATTCATTAATAAATATAGTAGATAGACTATATCCCCATCACATATAAAAATCAAATCATCTATAAATCTATAATAACTAATAACATGCTTTTTAAAAAAAGAATGCCTGTAAATATATTTATTTTCAAAAAGACCCATAAATAAATTGGCATAGGCTGGGGCAAAAGCAGCCCCCATAGCTGTTCCCTTCAGTTGTTGATATAGGGTGCCATTAAATTCAAAAATATTGTGGGTCAAACAAAACTCTATAAGTTCCAACATAAAATGTGTTTTGGGGTTATCACCCATAAAAGCTAATATTGCTTCCAGACCAAATCTATGTACTATATTTGTATAAAGACTTACTACATCACTGGTAATAAAATACATACCTTGTGACCAACAAATGTTCTTAATTTTGTTAAGAAAATCATAAGAATCTTTAATATACGAAGGTAATTTAACTACCTCTTTTAACAAATGTTCATGTAGTAAACCACATAAATTATATGTAAAAAAATCAAAAGCAGACACAATGGGTCGACCAGGAGGTCGCTCCAGATTTTTATGTACCTTAGGCAGGCAAAAAAATTTTGCCACCTTACTATTTTTAACTATAATTTTACGGTCTATATCTGTTCTAGTAAAATAATGTAACTTGACACCCTTATTAAGCAAGGCTTTAAAATCTTGTTCCGCTTTTAAAAGAAAAGCAATGTCAGTCACCAAATATGTTTGTCATTCAAATGTCTCATGCACATGTCATAGTAATCACAAGAATTAAGAACTACCAGTTTCCCTCCTTTATCAGAAGGTTTAAAAATAATGTTATCATTTCTACTTAACTGTTGTAATTTATACCACTGATCTTTAGTTAGGTTAAAACACTGTTTTTTACATAGGAAATCTTCAAGTTCTTTTTCTAATAAAGTGTTGAGAAAAACATCAAATCTCTGAAGATTCACATTTTTACAAGGAGGCACAAAAAATTACTAGTTTTTAAACTACTAGTATCAAACAGGCTATATGCGTTGTTATTGCCTTCATTATCTGAAGTACAAGAGTAAAAAGAATCTTCGCTATCATTATCACTACTATTATACATTTGAAATTGTTGGATTCACGTTCCAAATTCATACCTTCATTTTTTGAAAAGAAAAAATCTCTTAAATTCATTTTGCGATATAACTGAAACAGTTCAATCTTTAACTCATGTTTGCGTGGTATACAGGTAGGTATAAACTTGAGTCCTTTCATAAGGACTGATAACTCTGTATCATCAAATTGATAATTTGATAAATTAATTACATATTCATTAATAAAAGTCTTAGAACATAATTTATGTCCATCTGCCTTTTTTAAAGTGTCTGTCGCCCGGGTCTCTTTGGCGTTCCGAGTTCTGCCATTCTCTCTTCCTGGGATTATTATTAGGTCCCCGTTGTTCCGTATAGGTCCTCCGAAAAGTTTCTGAGTTAGCTGCTCTGGATAAATCGGGAAAGTCTTCTATCTCCCTTTCATCTTCATCAAAGGATGAGGCACCGCTTTCACCCGAAAAAAAGGTCTTGTTTTTATGCTGTTCCGAAACCGGATTTCCTTTTTGGAAGGTAACATTCTTTCTCCTAGGTCTGGGATTAGTAAGGAGCACAAACGCCCTCTTGTGGTCATAATCACGAATATCTCTATTCAAATTGTATTTTTTTCTATCAATAAGTTCTTTTTCATAATTGGTTAGTTTAGTATTAATATTAATCAAAAGATTTTCCAGTGTAGAGTTAGAGGTCATATTAACCAATTGTTCACAAGTTGATTTAGTTTCAGTGACCAGTTTGTCTCTTTTTACATTGTCCCGTTCAATCAGAATGGAAACCCATTCAAGACTGCAATGATGGGCTGCTGCAATCCATCTTTCATGAAACTTTATTTCGGTTTCATCATGTTTTTGTGGTCGTTGGTATTAATATCTTTACATGAAGATTTAGCCATGGGTAAGAATTATTTATATGCGCACCCCGAACAGATGCCAACCTAGTTAACAACAGGAAAACAATACTCCTACTTAAGAGTGAACCTGCAAGCTATCCTAAAAATTATAGACCAGTAACTTGCCTTCTGATGACATATAAAGTACATACTGGAATTGATGCAAACAGAGTTTATAGTCATCTAAAAGAAAATTCAATCATGGCAATAGAACAAAATGGTAATAAAATAAAGTCAATATGCAACAAAGGATCATTTGTTGTTAGATAAAGTCATAATGGAGAACTGTAAAAAGGGGAAGAATCTAAGTATGGCATGGATAGACTACAAAAAAGCATTTGACAGTGTCCCACATTCGTGGATAAAAGAGTGCTTAAAAATGTATAAGTTATACCCTACACTGATTGACTACATTATAGTGGCCATGAAATAGTGGCAAACCACTTTGCAATTAAGCCATGATAAAGGACAAATTATTATTCCAGGAATAAGAATTCAAAGGGGGGTATTCCAGGGTGACTCTTTGTCACTGTTGCTCTTTTGTCTTGCCCTGAACTCATTAATTTGTCTACTTGACAGACTAAGTCAAGGTTACAATTTGGCTCCCAAAATGCAACAACATTTAGAGACTTATCTTCTTTTTGTGGACAATTTAATGCTGTATTGTTCATCAGAGGAGGAACCGAAAGCACAACTGCAAGTGTGAAAAACTTCAGATGATATAAGAATGTAATTTGATCTTGCTAAATGTGCTAAAGCAACCTTTAAAGCAGGAAAGCTGTAGTACCATGAAAACATCCGCTTGGGAAAGGAATGTGATAGAAAAGAACTTGAGCAAGAGGGAGTGTATAAATATTTGGGAATTGATGAAGGATCAACAATAAATCTTGAATACATGTGAATAAAACTTATTAAGGAATATTTTTGAAGACAAAAAATTAATACTGAAAACAGAGCTGACATCTAGGAACAAAGTCCAAGCTATAAACCAGTTTGTTCTTCCTGTCCTAACTTACAGTTTTAGAGTGACTGACTGAGCCTAAAAGGTGTTCGATCAGTTGGACAGTAAAACAAGAAGGATGCTTCATGCTCATTAAATGATTTATAACAGTGTATACCAAGACTACATATTATGTGTTCTAAAAGAGGTATGGGCCTCCTCAAAATGGTTTACATGTATAGATCTGCAATTGTGGGACTGCATACATATCTGCTGGCCTCACACAAGACCCAAATTTAGTGAAAGTTTGAAAATACGAAGAGAATAAGTCTAAGATGACTTTCCTGCTTAGTTTAGCAGAAGCATATCAGTGTCAAGTGGGGCTGGAAATCAAACCAGAAGGTGATCAAAATCAGGCAGCAACTGATGTGTCAAAAGACTATAAGGTGAAGGATCAAATGAGAAAAAAAAAAAAAAATATATATATATATATATATATATATATATATATATATATATATATATATATGGTTCCCATTCAGAAGCCTGAAACATCATAAGCCTGAAAATCAAAATCCTGAAACCAAAAGCCTGAAAATTCAGAATCCTGAAAACTCAAAATCCTGAAAGACCAAAATCCTGAAAGACCAAAATCCTGAAACTCAAAATCCTGAAAACACAAATAATGCTAATATGTCACTATAAAGACACTAATATCTACCAACTGACCCTGACCCTAACCCTAACCCTAAGGTCCGTCACTATCGCACACTCACCTGACCCGCGCCCTAAACCTAACTCACTTAACCCGCCTAACCCCAATATTTGTCACTATTGCATACATGCCTAACCTGCTTCTAACCCTAACTCACTTAAACCGCCCTAACCCTAAAATAAAACCAACAGCACACTTACCTGACCCCAACGCATGACCTAACACCACAGGGCTAACAATAGCAAAGCCACAATGACATCAGTATGTCTATTTTGTGTTTTCAGGATTTTGAGTTTCAGGATTTTGGTCTTTCAGGATTTTGGGCTTTCAGGATTTTGAGTTTTCAGGATTCTGAATTTTCAGGCTTTTGGTTTCAGGATTTTGATTTTCAGGCTTATGATGTTTCAGGCTTCTGAATGGGAACCATATATATATATATATATATATATATATATATATATATATATATATATATATATAGTTGCAAGTATAAAAACTCTTGGAACAACCTCATGT
>NC_056745.1:1464228065-1464248065 GCF_019279795.1 Protopterus annectens | reverse complement strand
GTTCAAAGAAAATGCATCTGGCCAGTGGTATATTGTTTACCTTTGGGCTACTTTCAAACCATAGGCCCCTTCTACACATTTTAGGACCATGTATTTATGCATGTGTTCTTTGATTCACCTTTCTGATTGTATTAAACTATATTCATAATTTAATATAGCACCACTTGTTAGACTGTGTTTTAAATTTGTAGGTTTGAACTTTTTTTAATAAGCAATAAAAAAGTATTAATCAATAATGACAACTCTACCCATTTCCGAACATTTCAACTAAAAAAGGTCAATCAGACTTCTGTCATTGCAATCCACCAGTCAATATGTACAATCTGTCAAAGAGATCTGCAACTAATGAAGAAGGTTTTTACTAGCAAACAACTTTACATTTCAATATTTCATGTACAAATTCAGTGCCTGCTGCCCTTGTAGAATAAGTTGCCCGTGTTACAGTAAAAATATGGTAAGCTGGTAATATTGCATTAGGGAATGGATGGCAATCCAACAACAGGCTCTTAGTTACAAGCCATCTCCATCTTCAAGAGCACCACAGTATCAGTAATCCATCTATATGGTGTGGGCATGGAACCCACAGCCTTCTGCACTAAAGGCAAGTATGGTTCCCGTTGTGCTACTAATACTGCTTGCAAGGTCTCCAGCACAAAGACTGACAGCCATTTGTTAAACAAAACAGTTGCACATTAAAAACAGACCTTGCATGAGCAACAGTAAACTTCTTTTCCCCTGAAGCTCACAGTTCATTGAAAATGCACCACAACTCACAATTTCTTGAAAATGCACTTCTGATACAGTCCGGTAATTGGTTTAGTGGATTCAGGCTCTTGTCTCCTCTAACCAAGGTACAGGGTTTGCGCCTGACCAATTTAATTAACTAACATATCCTCCCTAAACAGGTCATTACACACACACCAAAGAAGGAATATGTTTTGTCTCTCTCCCGGCAGCAAGTTACATGGCTTCTAGCAATGCTCATGGCAGCAAAAAGTTTTAAATACCATGAGAAAGCAGGAAGTTCCAGTCTTTAAATCCATGTTGCTGTGAGTGGCCGTATTAAAGACACATGCACTACCTAGGTCACCTAATGCTGGATCCGGCTCTGCCCTCAACTTCCAAGCTCATAAGGCAAGCAAATACATTACTCAGGACCATTGTAATAGGGGATATCACTGGACAATATACTGATGCCCCACTCATCAAGATGAACAGGGAGAAAATAAGGTTTAGTTACCCATGGAAGGCCAGGATCTGATATGTTACATAAGCACTCAGGTCATTGCATCACAGGTGGCATTGCATCACAGGTGGCAGTATGATTAAGTCATAGTCTGTAGGTATAAATGATCTGAGATGTACTTCCCTAGACTATAAGAAGAGAGACATTATGGAACTGTCAGACTATTTGCTGGTACATCTCTAGCACTGAACAACATTCTATCTTCACCTAGGATGATACCACAATATGAACAGAAGCACTTCAATAACTGGCTTTGGTGTCATTCTAGGGGTTTACAATATTTGTCACCATGGGAGAACATGATTAACAAGCCAAGTTGCTTTTCCAAGGATGGTCTGCACTGTCCCCTCTATGCTTACAAATGTTGGCTAAAAGATTGTCCTCCCTGAGGAATCTTTTTTAGTCAATGCCAAATTGGCAAATCTTACACCATAGCAAATTCTACCCACAGTAATCTAAAAGTGTTACTACTCAATGCCATATGTTTAAACAAGAAGCTCCACTCCCTCCAAGCTGCCCTTATCTTGGAGAATGCGGAAGTCTGTATTGTTAATGAGACATGGTTTAAAGCCACAGAGAGTACACCAGCAGTGCAAGGCTTCAGTGTCATCTACACATTTAGAACAATAGCAATGCAGCCAGAGACTAAAGGTGGAGGTGTCTCAATCTACATCAATAACTAGAATACCTCTAAGGTTGGTTAAATAGGATGATACACTAGAGCTCCTCCATGTCCTGATTACCATAAATAAAGACTCATGCCATATCCTAGCAAGCTGCAGATTACCCACTATGTCTCATGAAACCCATAGCTCATACTTAGACCTATTGGCGACACTTACCATTCAAACAAATTCCATACTCATGGGAGGCTTTAATTATCCCCCCATAAACTGGGAACCCTGCCCAACACCAAATGTGCAGATGTAGAGATTCCTAGACTTTGTAAACACAAATACCCTAGACCAATTAGTGCATATGCTCAGTAGAGGTACAAAAATATTGGGTCTAGTACTCACAAATATGGAAAAATGCCACACCCCCAATGATACATCAACACATTATGCTAACATTCTGGCATATATTGCTATATCATCCTTTGCAATACTAAATTTATAATGTCAGGCTAACGATCTGTCTTATACAGAAACCACAAATATTTTTTTCTTTTGTATGGTACATTAGCTAATTATTGGGTAAATTAAGTTGGTAAGGTAACTAGTCATATATGTGTGTAGGTGCAAGGGTTAGGTGGCCACCCCCCCCCCTTCTTGAAAACTGGGCTACCATTAAAGAGGACGGCAGTAATAAAGATGGGGATATAACCAGATGGTCAGATAGTCAAAGAACCCCGTACAATGTGCAACTAACATTAAGGTAATAAAAGATACTGTAAAAGGAGTAAGGCATGCTACGCCTGCAAAACAATACGGAACAACCCAGGAAAGTCAGTCTCCTATGTCAGCAGAAGTAAATCTGTCTGTGCATGTGCAGAACAATGCTGTTAGATAAAAAAAATAAGAAAAGTTAAAAAATGCACTGCTTTAAGACTAGCTGCTTTAAACAGATACTGGGGGGAGGGGGTAGTGTGGAGCAGTCTATGCAGAACCTCAAGGAGTTGGAGCATGTTTAAAACAGAAGAAGCTCAAGGAATGATAACAAAGGGGTTAAACCTACACAAATACTCTCCAGTGTATCAATAATAATCCAATGTGGGCATTATGAGAACCACAACAAAAGTGTATAGATATACTGAAAAGTTTCACCAGTCTAAAAATAGGACAGCAAAGCAAAAATCTTGGATTTAAGGCCATGCCTTAGTTTGGAAGCACAGTGATTATTTAAACTTACACTAGGAAATGCATTGCTTCATAAAAGTTCGAAATTAATTTACTACTAGATGTAAAGTGTTCATTCAGAATGCATGAAATGGAGTTTTTACAACACTAGAATCATTTACAAAAACATCCATAATGACAAGACATTCTCTTATATTGAGGTTAGAGTTAAACTTGTTCTACTGTTCTAAATAAGCCTTTACTTTTTTCTAAAGCCAGATTTTTTCTTCTTGTAATAAACAGAGGGCATATTTTGTAAGAAGGTCTCTGTGAATGAAAGAGTACTGATTTCTGAATTAAAAATACATTCCAGTTACACTAAAGGATCCTCAGAAATTCTTGAAATGAAATGTCCAAGACAGAATGAAGACGAGAGGTGACAGAGGATAGTCCTGCCTACTGCTTATAAAATGTCTTCTTTGTTGTCAGGTCCTGCTAATCATTGCAATACAGGTGGAAACCAAGTGATACAAGACTTTTACAGCTTATAGGTTCATAGGTTGATACCAGGCTATCTGCCCTAGGGCATTTACAAGCCTAGCCAGAGTGTATTTGGCTTTCGCCATCCTTTTAAATGAGTTTACTGTGCCCTTTTTAGGTTAGTTTACTATGTCTCTGTCTAGTAGTGACACAGAAGTGATCCCCAGGGTAAACCTATGATCTCCCATCCACTCGTCAAGATTTCTCTTGAAGAGAGTCAGTGAGGGGCTCTGCCTGATATGTACTGGGATTCTATTCCAGAGTGCTGGGAGCCTCTGGGTTATAAATCTGTCTCTCCAGCATGTCCTATTAATTTCTGTGTTGAGGTTTAAGTCCCTTGAGCGCGTAGCTCTAGTGGATTTGGATTTTTTGAGGTGGAGCATGTCCATTAATTCTGAGTTGGACATGGCTTTATACATCAGGCACAGATCGCCTCTAAGTAGGCGGTATGCAACTGAGTAGAGCTGGAGCTTCTTTAACCGAGCAGCATAGGTCATCTGTTTGAGTCCCTTGATCCTCTTGATGAGGTACTTTTGGGGTCTTTTCAGTTGCTGCAGGTGTCGGGTAAGGTACATCCCAAATGGGGCATTGTATTCAATTATGGGCCGGATGAGTGATGAGTAAAGGGGCACAATGACCTCCCTTGATCTAGATGTGAATCCTTTCATGGTAAGGTGGGCTACATAGAAGGTCTTTCTAACCACTTTGGCAACGTGGTTGTCGAAGGAGAGATTACTATCAACTTGGGTTCCCAGGTCCCTAATTACTTCCTCCGTACTTAATGGATTACCGCCTATGTGGTAATTTATGGGCACTTTGTTTTTCCCAAAGGGGATGACTATACACTTTTTGGCGTTTAGTTTTAGGAAATGGCTTTGGCAGCAGTTATCTGTCTCTGTTAGACCCTTTTGGAGGATGCTTGTGTCAGCTGAAGAGTCGATTATGGCACCCAGTTTGCAGTCATCTGCGAACTTGGTCAGCCATAGTCCTCCTAGCCTGTACCTCAGAAAAATATATACCGAACAAGAGTGGTCCCAGGACAGAGCCTTGTGGGATGCCACTTGTAACTGGTTTAGAGTCTGACATGGCTCCCACAATTCTGACCATGTGGGTTCTATCCTTGAGCCAGTTAGCAACCCATCTTATGACATAGGGGTTGATATTTAGGCTGGAGAGCTTATTTATGATGCCCAAGTGGGGTATTGTGTCGAAGGCTTTTACGAGGTCCAGGTAGGCTGTGTGGACTACCTTTCCTTCATCTATGGCCTTGGTGACTGTTTCAAAGAAATCAACCAGGTTCAAGAGGCAGGATCTGCCCTTAACAAAGCCTAATTGGGTAGGATCCAGCATCTGTAGGTCCCCAATGTCTTTGTTTATGAGTTCCATGATGATCCGCTCCATAGCTTTGCAGACCAAGCTAGTCAGGCTTATGGGGCAATAATTTCCAGGGTCCGTTGAGGCACCACCTTTGTGGAGTGGAACCACTGTTGCTGTACGCCATTCCTTGGGTACATATCCTGTAGTAAGGCTGAGACTGAACAGTAACTTTATATGAGGTTCTAGCTCTTCTTGGAGCTCATGTAGGATGCAGCCCGGGACACCGTCCGGTCCCATCGATACTGTGTTTTTTGCTTTGGAGAGGGCAGCTCTCACCTGAGCATCTGAGATGTCAGGGAGACAACTCTCTGCTGGGATACATTTATTTATTTTATTTATTTATTTTACATTTGTTGACCGGGCTAGTCTAGCTGGATATATGTCCATTTTCAGTAGAGGCCCGGGGAGAAAAGCTCCACTAGTTGTAACAAGTATCATCATAAAAAGGCATTAAAATGTTACATTAGAAACATAAGTAGTTATACCAAGTTAAACAGATAATATAAATTGAACATAAGTTTTTTTTTTTTTTTTTTGTGCAGTGAAAGTTAACAAGGGAAAGGGTGAAGGAAAAAATGAGGTTAATCTGGATTAGTGCAGGAGCAAAGCCAATGTTTATTGAGATAAATTTTCAGTTGTCTTTTAAAAAGTAGGAAAGAGGTCAAAGATGTGATATCAGAGGGTAGTTTATTCCATATTTTTCCAACAGAGTTGGAGAATAGACAGTCGCCTGCATAATTGTTGGGTTTGGTAATATTAATCTGAAGTTTATTTGAAGAACGTAGTTGTTTCAGGTTATTGTATGGTGAAATAATGCTAGAAAGTATTGGTGTGTTGGCTGGCTGATATAGAATCTTATAAGCTATTAAGAGCTGTTGAAATACAAGTTGGTTAGGAAGTTCAATCCAGCCTAGTTCTTTTAAGTTCAAGCAGAGATGAGTTTGAAAAGGAGATCCTACTGCGAATTGAGCTATATTATAGTAGGATGTTGCTAGTTTTTTAATGTTGTTTTTGGAAAGATTAGTGTAAATGGGGGAAGCATAGAGAAGAGTAGAGGTTAGGTGAGATCTAGCTATGGTGGACCTTGCTGTAGGTGTTAGGAAAGGTTTGATTCTGTAAAGGGATCCTATTTTTTTATTAACTAATTTTATTGTGTTGTTGATGTGAGAGTCAAAGTTGAGGTTATTTACATATTTGCTCTTTTGGGGTGAAGGGGGGAGAAGTTTGCACTGAACCTGTCTGCCAGGATGTTGGCAATGTCTGTGGGTTCAGTGTATTTTTTGTCATTTTGGACTAACTCCGAACATATCTGGGAGTTGCCACCCAGGTTCCTAACATAACTAAAGAAGGCCTTGTGATTATCTTTAATGTCCTGTGCAATTTTTCTCTCGAAGCTGGCCTTGGATGATTTTATGAGGGACCGTAGTTTTTTGCTAGTACTGATCAGAGATGACATCCCTTTTAGGGATTTTGCTCTATCATGTAGTAGCTTCCTCCTTTTGTTGTATAGCTTATTTATGGCTGGGGTCCACCAGACAGGATGCCTGCCTTTGGAGGATTGGGTCTTGGTTTTGTTTGGGATTGCATGATCCATGCATTCCTGAAGGTGTCCATAGAATGCGTTTATAAAGGATTCCGCAGTTTGGGCAGTAGTTTCCACTGGCCTGGGGACTTTGAATGATTTCACCTCAGTTTTGAGAAGTGTGAAATTAGCTTTTGAGAAGTTTTTCACTGTGGTTGTCCGGGCTGGTGGTGGGGTCAGGATGTGGATGTCCAGAGAGAGTAATTTATGGTCTGATCTTACCAATGAGGGGTATACCTCTGGTTTAGAGCATAGAGTCTCCATGTTTGTGATGATCAGGTCTAGTATATTTTCCCCTCTTGTGGGAGTGGTGACTAGTTGTTCCATAGCATTTGAGTTTATAAATTTAGGAACCTTTGGGCTAGGGTGTTGGGGCTTGAGTAATGCTCCCAGTCTATGTTTGGGTAGTTGAAGTCACCCAATATAATGGTGTTTGGAGAGACCTTCATATTCTCCAGTGTTCTCAGGAAAGCTGAGTGGGGTTCCTGAGTTTGGAAGGGTGGTCTGTAGCAGGCTACAAACTGAACGGCAGTTTTTCCCACTGTTAGTTGCACATGGATGGTCTCCAATGCTTCGTGCAGTGCCACTAACCTGGAGGTGTGGGTATCTTTGATGAATATGGATACTCCCCCTCCCTTTGTGGTTCGGTCCAAGTTTTGGGGCTGAAAAGCATGGTATGTGATATAACCTGGTAGTGCTGGGGTGCTCTCGGGAGCCTTGAACCAGGTCTCTGTTACTGCACAGACATCGATATTCTCCATACTGAGGAGAGTTTCGAGTGCTTGCATTTTAAGGTTTAGACTTCTGGCGTTGAGTAGCATTACCCTTAGTCTCTTTTTCCTTGTGCTGTCTATGGAGGTGGGTTTGTCTTTTGAGCCTTGCCTAAAAAAGGCACTATGGGGGTGGCAAGAGCCTTTGCCAGTATCCGAAAGCCCAGGGGTGGCAGGTGCAAGCCGTCCCTAGCGAAGCAGCGTGGCTTGTCGAGCATGTCATCCCAGGCTGACAGACACTGGATCCCCTTTGAATGACACCAAAACGTTAGCCAATTGTTAAAATTGATCATTTTGTCTTTATACTGTGGCATCATTCTTGGTGAGGGTAAAATGCTACTCAAGGTCAGGGTCATACCTGCCAGGGCTACATGATCAGAGAGCTCCTCTATGTCTCTTTTCATGTAGTCCAGGGAGGTACATCTCAGGTCATTCACACCAGCATGGACAATGACTGAGTCATATTTGTACTTGCTTTGGAGTGACCTGAGTGCTTGTGTTATGTGGCGGTTCCTGGCGCCCGACAGGCAGCTCACCGTGACCTTCTCCTTGTTCAGCCTGGTGAGTGGGATGTCAGTGTGTCTGACAATAGAGTCACCTATTATAAGTGTATCAGGTGTGTTGTTTAGCCTTAAGAGCTGTGACTGTTTGGCACACTGACTTTGTGAAGTATAGGTTCATAGGTTCATAGGTTCATACTAGGCTATCTGCCCTGGGGCAATTATAAGACTAGCCCGATTATGTATGGCTTACGCCACCCCTTGATTTGAGTATACTGTGCCCTTTTTAAGGTTTAGTTTACTGTGCCTCTGTCTAATAGTGACACGGGAGTAATCCCTGGGACAAACCTACGATCCCCCATCCACCTATTGAGATTCTTCTTGAAGAGATTCAGTGAGGTGCTCTGCCTCACATGAACTGGAATTCTATTCCAGAGCGAAGGGAGCCTCTGGGTTATGAACCTGTCCCTCCAGCAAGTTTTATTTATTTCTGTGCTGAGGTTCAAGTCCCTCAAGCGTGTGGCTCTAAGGGATTTAGATTTACTGAGGTGGAGCATGTCCATTAATTCTGGATTTGACATAGCTTTATATGTCAGGCATAGATCGCCTCGAAGTAGGCGGTATGCAACTGAGTAGAGCTGGAGTTTTTTTAACCGAGCAGCATATGGCATCTGTTTGAGACCCTTGATCCTCTTGGTGAGATACTTTTGGGTTCTTTCTAATTGCTGCAGGTGTCGGGTAAGGTATATCCCAAAAGGGGCATTGTATTCTATGATGGGCCTGATGAGGGCTGAATAAAAGGGGAAGATTACCTCTCTTGCTCTAGATGTAAAACCCTTTGTGATGAGGTGGGCTATGTAGAAGGTCTTTCTAACCACTTTGGCAATGTGGTTTTCAAAGGAGAGATTGCTATCAACTTGGGTCCCCAGGTCCCTAATAACTTTCTCTGTACTTAATGAGTTTCCACCTATGTGGTAATTTGTGGGCACATTGTTTTTGCCAAAGGGTATGACTATACATTTTTTGGCATTTAGCTTTAAACCATGGTGCTGGCACCAGTTATCTGTCTCTGTGAGACCTTTTTGAAGGATGTTTGTGTCAGCTGGAGAGTCGATTATGGCACCCAGTTAGCAGTCGTCTGCGAACTTGGTGAGCCATAGTCCTCCCACGTTTGCCTGTACCTCAGAAAAGTATATACCGAACAAGAGGGGTCCCAGGACAGAACCCTGTGGGATGCCACTTGTGACCGGTTTCGAGTCTGACATGGCTCCAGCAACTCTCACTCTGTGGGTTCTGTCTTTGAGCCAGTTTGCGACCCATCTTGTGACATAGGGGTTTATATTTAAGCTGGATAGCTTATCTATGATGCCCGAGTGGGGTATTGTGTCAAATGCCTTTGCAAGGTCCAGATAGGCTGTGTGGACTACCTTCCCTTCATCTATGGCTTTGGTGACTGTTTCGAAGAAGTCAACCAGGTTCAAAAGGCAGGATCTGCCCTTGACAAACTAGTAAACTAAAAGCACTTCATCTTCATATACTCCCTTGGAGTACTCGGCCCCTATTGGTCCTTTTTTGATCAACATAAAGGAGTTACTTATACTTTTCTGGCATGTCCAAAGGTCAGTTGCTGGTTACCTCTCCAGTCAAGCGTGTTTTGTTTTGGGGTAGCGGTTGCTTGGATGTCTGCTTGGATGTCTGCTTTGGAGGTCTCTGTTGCTTAGGCAGATTTATATTTAGAGCCTCCATATATGTTTTTGTGTGTTTATGTGTTAGGTTTGCTGTTGTGGTAGGTCTATGTGTGACTGGATTTGTGGTGTGTGTGGTTTCCTTCTCCTCTTGACTGACTGTGCCAGTACTGCGTTGAGAGAGCTTTGCCTCCAGTTTGGCTATATGGTTGCATCTCTCGCATATATTAGTATTTGTTGGGAGGAGGAGAGGGTTGTCTGTGTACATGAGGCAGTTGTAACATTGCCTCAAGATTCCTAGACTCACCAGCTGGACTGGAGAGGTAACCAGCAACTGACCTTTGGACATGCCAGAAAAGTATAAGTAACTCCTTTATGCTGATCAAAAAAGGACCAATAGGGGCCGAGTACTCCAAGGGAGTATATGAAGATGAAGTGCTTTTAGTTTACTAGTGCTAACTTATATAACTGTTTATATGAGCAAGTGCAGGGCTTTAGATTGAAAATTGGGACCTTACTTTGAGAGATAGAGCAGATCTAAGGGAAAAAGTGAAGAGTAGACTTTGTGGAGCCGAGAATGGTTGAAGCCCAATTAAGCAACACTGCCCGATGCTGTGCTATGCGCAAAATCGCGCCAAAGCGGGTTTTTATACAGGGGACTTGAAAGAGCTAGAAATTAGCCCAAAACGGCCAATAAACTACAAGATTCTGTGCTGCGATCACTCCTCCATGGACAGATAGGCTGCTCAAAGCTCCCCACTCCCACTGGTGAACAAAGAAGCTTCCTTCTTTCCAAGTAAGGAAATGGGCAACACAGGAACTATTCTAAAGTCCGGAATACAGCAATGCCTGTATTAGGGACTATTCTAGGTCAGGAAAGGCAGGAAACAAGGATATGTTTTTGTTTTTTCTTTTTTTTACAGGACAAACAGCAGAAAATGCACAGTAAATACTTAACACAGGCTAGCGCACTTGAGTGAGCAGCCTCAACAGTTAAATCAACAAAAAGAAAACTTTAAAAGTGCAGGTATGAAATTGCAAAAAACAAGCTTGAATATAATTTTCAGGAAAAGCAAAAATTTAGAACGTCTAACAAAAAATGGGACATGAATTCAATCAATCATTTAACTTGCATTTCGGATAACTGTTCTTTCTTATTTATCTTAATGCATGCTGTGCTACTGGATAAGGTCCAGTAAGATATTACTATCCTGAGTCTGTCCAGATTCCATAAACCATGACTAAAATGTTGGGATAATGTGATTTTGCAATGAATCATCATCTTTAACAAGTATCACTCTATAGATTTTAATGTCAGGCTTAATAAACTATATCGAACTGCAGACTACAGCCCAGCCAACTCAGGTTCATTTCGTGGCTTGGGTGACTAATAGAGTGGCAACGAAGGAATAGGCATGCCCATTCAAGGTGGGAGGGCATCACTTGAGAAGCTCCCTAAAGGGAGTCATGGTCCTAAGAGGGGAGCTGCCCTCAAATGGAATCACTGAGTGTGAAGGAAAGGGAGTGGGTAGGTCATTAAAAAAATCACCCCCAGATAAAAGCATAGATCGGCCAAGCCCCCAGAAGACCATTAGGATCAATTACTGGTCCCAGTGATAATAGAGTAAGCCCAGTGGCGGGGGTTGGAGAGTAGCTGGTAGACCCAGCATGGACACTGACTACTGGGGCCAGGCCAGTACACATGAGGTCTAAGGGGAACAAAAATAAGTTCTGAGTTTGGTTTGAAAATAAATTTTTCCTGACTGATTCATATTTATTATTTATACTGTAATGATGATATAACTATACAACTCCAATAAAACTGAGGCAATATACTTTTTGTTTGTTTGTTAGTTTAATACATTGCAATGTCAAAGCCAGTGGGTCCGGAAATATTCCACTTTTTGAATTACAGAATATTTTCTAGGATTTCATCTAACAAAAAGAATGACTCTAAATTCACAGAATAACATTTCAGACTGCATTCAGAGACATTTAATACAGAATCTGTCAATGTAATTTACACTAATACGTCATTTTGTGGAAGCATAGATTTCATTATACGTACAACAGCATGCCATGAGTACATCATCAATTTGTGAATAGAGAGAACAATCTATCACTGATAAAATAACTCAAACATGATTTTATGTTAATAAATTGCAAGATGTTTAGACAGGCTTTAGACCATTCAGCATATTTGCATGGATTTCAGATTCAAGTAGTGACAACTCTGAAGTATGTAAAGACTTAACTAGTAATCCAACCAAGTGAAATAGACAAACTAAGAACAACAACTGTTACATCACCAGAGAAAAGCAACACACAGACAGGAGTTATAGTAATTAAATTTATTCCAGTTAAGCGCTTTCATTCGTACTTATTTCAGAACTTCATCAGAACTAAAATACACCATTAAAATCAATTTTAAATACCACTGAAAATACAATCACATGTTTAAAATAAGCCAATGAAAAGGAACCATAAAATACAAAGTGCCACAGTGTTTTAATTTTAGAATTGGGTTAATCAAGCAGGCTTCATTCAGAACAAAGAAGACTGTGACATTTAATTTTAATCTAACTTGCCACTTCAGTTCACAAGCATTTAAGTGTTCATCAATTATCTTACCCTGGAGATATGAATGGAGAGATGATAAGTCAGCAAGCAAAGGAGAGTAGTATTGCTGAAATTGAGTTCATCCTCAAGTCCTGGTGAGTACCTTCATGAGGTGGACCCTGTTTTGTTACAAAATCTCACCAAGGTGGCACTGATATATAGACTGTATTTATATAGCATATATCATGGACAGAAGTAAGTCAAAAACTAAAAAAGAGAGCTGGGTGCACAAGACCCAGGATAAAAAAAATGCCCAATCCTGGTAGGCGCACTGGTGCCAGGACTGGAAAAAAATGACAGTGTACAATCCTCAAAATACGGAAGCATTCTTTCAATGGGGCCAGGCCAGGCCCAGGAGAAGGATGGCTCCTCTGTTGCAGAAGGAATTAGCAGTCCACAAAAACTGATAGGCCAAAGAAGAGCCATAAAGATGATAGAGTGAAGTACTGAGGATAAGAAAAAAATTATGTATTGTTACTATTATGCAAAAAGCCCAGAATTTCCAGACACAAGATATACAGAAAGATCAAGAGAGAAATTAAAATAAAGGAAAATACTTCCATAAGAAAAACTGTCAGAAGCTTCAAATAATAACCTTGTCTGTTCTTGTAGTCATATGATTAAACCACCTTAAATGTTTTGGCCACTATAAACTACAAATCGTTGTTGCCTCACAGCAAGAGGTTCTCCCGTTCGATTCTCGGCTGGAGTGCGGGGAGTGCCTTCTGTTTGGAGTCTGCATGTCCTCCCTGCGGTTGGGGGGCATTTGAAAGACGTGTAAATGGGCGTGCCTTCGTTGAAGGTTAGACGTCAAGCTGGCACCTCGGCGTTCATGAAAATCTACTGCCAATCATTAGCGGACTGGAATTCCGCTGTGGCAACCCCTAACTGGGAAAAGCCGAAAGACAACAAGAACACTACAAATACTTTTACTAACTTAATATTGTTGCAGTTTACACTATCTGTCTTCATATCCAATCTCTCTTGCTTTCTTTATTTCTGTGGCTGAATAAACAGAATTGATTAAACGGTATTCTTACTTATGAGAATATACTAACAGAATTACTAAAAATTTAATACACTGGGTTTATTTTCTTGTATTGTATACCTCTGTAATATGTATTTGTCTTGTATATCTACTTCAGTTTGTATTATGTAAAAACTTTCTTGACTTTCAAAGTTAAGGTGATGTTATGTAAAACTTTCTGTGATTGTATGGAGCTTTTCTCCCCAGGCCTCCACTGAAAATGGGTCTTTGGGCCCAGTGGACTTTCCCGGTCAACAAATGTCAATAAATAAATAATAATAAATAAATAAATAATTGTGGACATTAATACAACAGATTTATGAAAAACAGTATATAGACCAAGAAACGTTGATCTATTTGGAAAAAGATGCATCTGAGGAAGTGCAAAAATATAAATTTCAAAACCTAGACATTTTTGAAAAGTATAAAAAAGAAATATGGACATGGGAAAGAAAGAGAGATTTGTTATGGTGCAATATTTATGCAATGGCGAAAGTCAAATTAATCAACATAAAGAAGGCAGTCCCAAAGATATTTGAAGAGAAATACAGGCGAAGAGATCCAGATATGGAATATTTCATAACAAAAAGAATAATACCACAAAGATAGAATGTAGAAAAGAAGATTAGTAAAGCAGAAGTTAAAAAAATAGAAGTTGAAGTTATGGAGTGCCTGCAAAGTCCCCAAAGTAAGGAGAAACAGGAAGATCAGGACACATCTGAAGAAGAAATATGGACATGGGAAAGAAAAAGGGATTTAGTATGGTGTAATATTTATGCAAAGGAGAAAGCAAAACTAACCAATATAAAAAGAGCAGCACCAAAGATATTTGAAGAGAAATACAGGCAAAGAAATCCAGACATGGAAACTTTTACAATACAAAAAATAAGAAGACAAAGAGGAAAAGTAGAAAAGTAGATCAGTAATGGAGAAGTTAAAGAAATAGAAACTGATGTCATGTAGTACCTCTGAAGTGAAGGATTCAGTGTAGAAAATCTAATTCAGAAAGCACCACAACAGGATAGAGTAATGGACCTCCAAATTAAGGGGAAACCAGTGGAACAGGAAGCAATTGGTCAGGTGCCATATGAAGATATTTTGGAGTCTTCCACAGGAAACCAGTACAAACGTTCACTTGAAGCTGGACAGCAAGGAAAGGAACAGGAAACTGTGGAAACTCTAAAGCAGTCAATGTTGAGGAGTGATAGCCCCGTGAGTTCCCATATGACAGAGCAACGAATGGCACAGGATGAAATTGAAGAGAATGTACCACAGGAAGATGATATAGAACTTTCTATAGAATGCCCGCAGGAAATGGAAAACAACGGATGTGCCCTCAGTTTGGAAGAAAATGAACTAAGAGAAGAGTTGCTTGATTTAATAGAGAGAGATAGACATATTAAGATCAATGAAAGAAATAGACTGCAGAAGGTCAATAAAACCCCAGAAGTCAGAAGTTTGATAAAACAAATGAACACAGTAATTAGGATTGTCTATAGAGATCTATGTGATATAACAGAAGTAAACAGGATATGTTACTGTGCAGCTAAATTAGTAACAGATAAAGTTCTACCACAAGAACACAGGGTAGTGAGGGAAAGGAAGGGGAGAAATTGAATACCATCATGGAAATATCAAATAGAGAAAAATATAAAGCAATTAAGACAAGAAATGTCACTGCTAGAAGAGCATAGAAGAGGGAACAGATCAACAAAAATACTTAAAAAGGTAGACGTGATAAAAGCAATGTGCAATATTAGAACAGACCAGGATCTATCATGCACTGTTGCAAATAAACTAAAAATCTCAGCACAGGTGGAAAAACTTAGAAGATAAGCAGATAAATATAAAGAGAAAGTACAAAATACGCAATTTACTGATGACCCAAAAAAGTTTTATAGAGAATTAGAAAACAAGATAAAGGAACTGAAAGACCATTAAAAAAAGAAGAAATAGATACATTTCGGAGAAGTATCTATGAAGATCCTCCCCCAGATTCACTAATCCTCCGTGTAAGACTTAATAAGTCTTACTCGGAGGCTGCAGTTGAAAGGTTTGACATCAGCGTGCCATGAATATGCATGAGGGCATGCTGACTCAACTGTAAGTCTTACACGGACCGTGTAAGAAAGCAGGGGGCGTGTCCGACTGCCGAGCAGTCTAAATGTCCACACCCCTGCAAGTGTTTTAAAATGAAATAAAGCATACACACAAGAGCTAGTCCACTCAAATGTCCCTGCACCCAACACCACACTCCCTGATATTGTAAACCCCTATCACAGTTCTAAAATGCAAAACATTAAATATATTTTTTTAAATCCCCAAAATAACTGCCCGTATTTGCACGTGTGTGCGCGGGTGTGCCCATTGCTTAGCTAGAGTTAGCAATTCTGACATGGAAGAGCATAAGAAAGAATGTTAATGCAAATCACACCAAATAGCAATAGCATAATGGTAAAGCGTTTGCACAAAGAAGAGGCATTCATGGTTCAAGTCCCACCACTCCCCTTCGTATTTATTTTTGAAATGAGTATATGAAATACTGCCTGACAAATATGTTTAAACATTACCAAAAAGCAGTGAAATGGCCAATGTATCAGTGAACAAAATAAATATTTGAAAGGATCCTGATATAAAATTGCCTGCAGTTAAGCAGCACTTCACCCAGCGCAATAGAGTTGCCCATAGTTGAATAGCGCTTTACCTAGCGCAATAGAGTTGCCCATTGTTTCATGGCTCTTTACCCAGCGCAATAGAGTTGCCCATAGTTCAATGGCGCTTTACCCAGCGCAATCTGTTTGCGCAGACATGCACGCCGCACCAACCAGGGCACCATAGGGCACCGAGGAGCAACGTAGAGCAAAGTTGCTTAAATGCAGCCACACCCCCTAGCCTGTCTGGATAGTATGAAAATAAAATGAATGACAAGGTTCGAACCCAGGACTTTGTGCATCAGAAGCAAAGTACAGAACCACTTAGCCATGACAACATAGGGGAAACAGCCACTATTAACAGTCATATGTGTACGAATAGTAGTTTAACCATTACTAAGCAGGTCTGCAGTCAGCCGAGAATTTTACAAAATGGCCAATCACAAAAAAGTGTGGGAAATGCTGCATATTTAAGCCCCAAAGGTGGGAATACATGCCATAACTGATTGTAGCTCACATCTGCAGTTAGAATGTCTGGTGTCGGAGAGGGAACACGCTTCCAAGCGCAACGTTGGGGCATAGAGGAGTCCAAATACATGGTTCCTTGTCCACCGTCATGAGTTAAGACTCCTGCAGGGCCAGTTCCAAGGGACGGAGTACAAGGCAGAGGCTTGGAACCAGTTAGCTTGTGACCTCACCAGTGCCACAGGCATTCCTTGGACTGGTGAGCAAGTCCGTCACCACTATGCAGACCTGAAGAGATGAAAGCAGGACCACCTGAACCAATGGATACAGGAGGCTCGTGGGATGTGGGATGCCCCACAACTGAGTATGTAGCCATGGACTGCAGTATGTAAGAATTGATAATGGAGTATGTATAACAGATAGGAATGTCTCAATATCCCTTCATTTACTTTACAGCTGCAGGTGACCATGCTACGAATCAGTAAGCCTATGCTGATAGGCTGTGCTAAGGCTGTGCCACCAGGCAGGTTAGTGATTATTCTGCATGTATTGTTATATAAAATATGGGAGAGAGCATGAAAGAAAGTGTTGTAGTCCAATGATACAGCCATAAAATTGCCTGAATAAGTCCTATGCATGTACTGTCAGATAAAAACGTCAGAGAGGCAGAAAAAGAGTGTAGAAACCCATTAAGAAAGGTAACATATGTCTGGAATAATATATCTGCAGGCACTGTTATATAAAATAAGTGAGTGAGCCTGAAAAAAGATTGTTCTAACCTATTAATAAAGGTATTATATGTCTTGAACATATCTGTCATATACACAGTTAAAACAAATAAAGGAGTGAGCCTGTGGAAAAGTGTGTAATGTCATTAATAAAGGTCTAAAACCCAGAGTGTGTCTGTATCACAGATTCTGAAATGTTGTTGTACCCTTGCAGTATACAAACAGTATTGTTTGAAAAGGTGCTGGCAACCCAGAGTTGATGGAAGTACTAGTAGCTGTGAAACATATATACAGTCCACAACAGGCAGTTACTGGCTGGCATGAACATGTAAACCTAGCACACGTGTAGCATGTTATTTTCTCCCCAGAAATGTGAGTGTGTGTCAAGAAATGCAGGGTTCTGTACAAATCGAAGTGAAAATGTCATGTGAAAACATCCCAGATATGTAGATAAAGAAATATAAATGCAATCAAGAAATATGTAGCAGTAACATCTGCATCCTGGACAGTTAGTATGGCAGATATAGGTCAGGCATATATTGAACTAGCCAAACCCAGTACACAACCTAATGTATGGTGTAATAATACAGGTAGGGGATATACACTTGCAGTCACTAGGAATGTAGTATAGACTAAAAGGTCATTATAAGATGCTAACCGAGGATTTTTGTACACCCTACTGTATGTGCATAAACCATGCAATTCCACACCTCAATGGGTATGTGTAATCTTAAATATTTGTTGGGACATATGTCCTATTGTTCTATAAATATTTGCATTCACGCTGATGCATGTGCCCTGTTTAAACACCACAATCATGGTGGCCTGTTGCTACCAAACATCCCTGCATGCTGTTGGAATAACCACTGTGGTTCAATATATGCATGTGTTATGCTTGCTGTTCAACTGTTGTACCCTTGGTGTGTTGGGTTAATGGGAATATTATTGCATGCTGTTACAACTAATCTGGAATGCTGTTTTGCTTATGTTGTAATTAAACACACCTAATCACAGAACGTATGGGAAGGCCAGTCCCAGCAGAACCACCTGTCCCTCCTCAGCCGGCAAGTGCACCTGGCACAAGCAGGTCCGGTGCCCAGCCCGGGCTCCCCTCCTCCGTTGGTCCTGTGCCACCTTCGGGTGGAAGCGCTGCAGGGGATGGGGCTCGTCCCCCCCGTGCAAGCATGGGTGGAGAAGGGCCACCTGTCACCCTTCGAAGGGTCCGGGCTGTGGTGCATAGGGAGATCCAGAGTTCAGTCGCTGATCCCCTACGCCAGCTTGAGGCAAGAGTGGTGCATCTCATGGGTGACCCTGCCCATCCTACGCAGCCCCCAGCACAGCCACCCTCGGGGCTGTGAAGGTTCAGTGGTGACTGCCCATGGGTGGGGATCTCAGTTCCACTGTTACCATCTGTGGGCTCATGGGCTTGCGATTTCCAGACATCCGACCCCGTCAATTGTGTTCACCCACCCCATGTGTCATACACCGCCCCTGTATGCGTCTTGTCTGTCTTGTCTGTTTACCTTCCCAACCTACCTCCCCGGACATACCTACTTCCTCTACCTCACTTCCCACTCTCACCTGAAAAAAAAAAAGGGCAATCTGTACCCACAAAAAAAGTATGCCCCATACATAGCTGCCCATTTCGCACACATGTCCATTGGACAAACATGTAAGCTGATAATTATAATTGGCAGTACAACATACTTTGTTGTCCTCACCCCTCTCCCAGGGGTGGAAGGTTTCAAATTTCACTCCAAATTCATTGCATATGCACAGCTGTTGCTGTTAAAGAAATGGGCAGCTATGGACATTCCCTACACCCGTCCTGCACATCCCAAGCTTGTTTACCTACTGTGTGTCCCTCTTTGTGCCCCCTTTTTCACCACTTTCCTATCTCTCCATTTTCTTTTCTTTAAAGGAAATTAGCGTGGGGGTTAGCGGGAGTAAGCACTTTTAAGCAGTGGTTAGCAGGTTTGCACCAGTGTTCGCATGTGTGCACTTAGCTAAGCTTCGCGCACACCCGCGCAAACCCGCTTACAACTGCTTAAAATTGCCTTAGTCACTCTATGGCAGGGCCCTTGTACTGCTCATCAGCAAAATAAAATACCCCTGTCATTCTCGAACCCCAGACCTTGGACTCACAAGACTGCAGGGCGTACCACTAAGCCAGAGCAGATATACAATAATGTGGTGCTGAAAGAAATATATCATGCATTACAATGAGTGAATGTAAAGGGTGAATAGGAATGGCATAACACAAATCTTGTTCTGTGGCCCTTAACCAGCAAGTGTTGTGGAATTGCATGACATGACTGTGAAAAGAGAACCAGCCATGCTAGTAGGGAATAATGGTACAGTAGCACCTTACAAACTCCACACAGTATCAGAACAGGATAAACACTGGCATATTTGAATAGGTCAGAGGCCAGACCTCCCAACTGTGACTGATTTACAGGGATGTCCCTGATTTGCAAACAAATGTTAGCTGTGCCCCTCTGACTCCCTGTGAAATGTACTAACAATAGGCAGAAAGGTGGGGAATCTCACTTAATGAAAAATGTCAATAAGTGAGAGTAGACACTGCTTGCACGTCAGAAAAGGTGTAGTAATACATATGCTCCAAATCCTCCAAAGTCTCAACAGCAAAATATCTGAAATATATCACCGGTGTATCCCACTTATATGTACCTTCCCCTGAGGCTGTTCAAATATTTACCTGAGAGTATCTGAGGCCTGGAAGTGTCAGAAACACACAGGCATATCAGCTTGTCTGCAGTTACACACTCAGCAAATAGCTGTAGAATGAATTCCACAAGCATGCCCGTATGTAGGAGTACACCACAGAAATATCAAAGGATGTAGCCATGTACTGCTAGCAACCACCTGTGACCATGCCATTGTTCAGGTGCTGAAAAGCCTGGTGTGGTGCACAGTCAAAGGATACTAGGCTAACCTCTGTCTACCATCTGGATATGTCCACAGGTGGGAGCTACTGAGACAGACTACTAGCCTTCATAGACTAACAGGTA
>NC_056745.1:1464203065-1464223065 GCF_019279795.1 Protopterus annectens | reverse complement strand
AGACATTAAACATCTCAGTAAAGTCAGTAGCTGCCTCAATCACATGCAATGCACAGAGCAGCAGACACATCTGTGGCAACACTGTACTGCACATTGGATATGCATAATTGCTACAGCTGTACACAACAGAACACATTTATCATACGCAGGACACAAAAACATGCTACATTTGACATTACCACACACCCGCTGTAAGGTCACACTTCAGTATCCCACATGTCATGCACACACACATGATGTGCCTCAGGGGTAGAGGCCTATCATGGGGCTGTGCAACACTCTTCAACACATAACACAGTCATGTTAGGCAATGCTCACTATCGGGCACCTCACACACCCATGTACAAAGTGGCTGTGTAATTGTGAACGTAGCCACGGCACTTCAGTTCAGGTACAGCATGCTAGGCGTTGGTCTTGCACACATTATTAGCTGTGAGTGACCACAAGATGTATGATGATGATGGCACAGGGTACTACACCCCATCCAATTACAGTGACCACAGTACTACTCATAGCAGTCATTGCTGTACACCTCAATGTTGTGTGTGTGCTATCATATGCACCTATACACAATATGCATAGCATGTTGTGTGTGTGCTTACATATGCCAGTATATACAATATGCACAGCAGTCGCCATCCGAAAAAAGTGTTGCATATATGTCCTGGAATGCTAGTGGGTGTATAGGTCACATGACACACATTGGGTATGTGTGGTGCTAATGTTGCAATCGTGTAGCATGCCATGCCATGGCTGGCACCGACATATCTGCAATATGTCCCACACTCACCATAACCACTGTACACTGGCCATGTCAAGCATTGGGATTCCTTCACGTCAACATGCACCACTCATCCCGTGTGTGTACATAGCATGCATGTGCTACACCTGTGCCCACTATTATCTGCTATGGACACAGACACTGTACTCAGACATGGAAATCTATGTGTCACACAGATAACACATGCATCCATGGCATGTATACCTGTGAGTGATGGTGCAAAGGGCATTGCAGAGCTGATAATACTTGCACAGCAATATTGTGTCCAGGTACACATTGTGTTTCAGGGTGTAGCCAATCACTGAACAACTAAGCAGTTGCATCAAAGCCATGTACACTGCCATGAAATAGGGGTGCCTACACTTGCACTGCATGGTCTTGTGCAACACATATTCTGCATGCTGACACATGTGTGGTGACTGCTTGCCTTGTGATACTGGCACCCACCTTCACCCACTATAGAGTATGTGTTGGATTGCTGGTGTGTGTATGTGCTGTAGTGAGGAGTGTATATGTGTGCATGTGTTCATGTGTGCATGTGTGCATATGTTCATGTGTTTATGTGTTCATGTGTGCATGTGTTCATGTGTGCATGTGTTCATGTGTTCATGTGTTCATGTGTTCATGTGTGCATGTGTGCATGTGTGCATGCATCATGTGCAGACTGTAAAGTGTGTTTCCTGTCTTCCTCTCACAGGTGCTGAGTTAGGGGTGGCCGAAAGCAGCAGGGAACCTGAAGCCACTGCCATGAATAGTGGTGATGATGAGACATGTATTCTGGCACAGGAAGGTTTGACAGGGTCTGTCGTTGGTCTGCCAATCGACAGTACACAGCGTTCAACCCCATCTATGCACACACTCATACTGCCAATACATCCCTCATCACCAATGGCCATAGGTGAGGGACAGCATACAGTTGGCATTGACCAGGAGAGTGTGGTACCCATGGCACTTGCATCCCCTCATAGCAGCCATAGCCAGATTTCTGGAATGGTACCACATAGGCAGAGGTCCAGGGGTTCTTGGGGGAGCACCGCTGGTCGTATTGCCCCTGGCAGACGTGCCCTCACAGGTCTTACAACGTCCAGTATGTTCTGGGCTGTAATGCAGGCTCAGGCACGTATGGAACGGTACACCAGACAGGGACTTAGGGCGCAGAGGACCCATTACACCGCTATCAATGACAGCATCCGTGACCTTGCCGGTGCCATCCGGAATTACACCAAGGTCATTGATAGATGTTGGGGGGAGACAGTAGATGCCCTCCACAATATGTCTTCCATGAGCCAGGACCATGCGGGACATTTGCAACGTCAACGCGGACGTATGCCAGCAACAGCAACAGCTGGCAGTGGTCGCGGACGGCCCACAGTTCACAGCCACTCCCGTAGTGGCAGTTCCAGCCCCAGCCATGCTGGGGCTGGCCAGTCCATTGCCCATCCCAGTAGACCACGTGCACGTGGCTCTGGCCAGTTCCAGCAGGGACGTGGGTCCAGTCATCATACCTCTGCCTCTGATGACAGTACCCAGTCGGGGTTGGTACCCGATACTGTCCGTAGCACCCCTGCCAGGCACAGGTACTGTGTCCATGGCCGGAGACAGTGATCTGTACAGCCTAGCAGGTACAGTCTGTGGCTGTCCCACAAACTACCATATATGGCAGCCACATGGTGGAGTTGTGTGCATGCAGACACACACACATTAACCAAACAACTAGGGCTCACACATACACACACACATTACATCAACATTGGCCCATGCTGTACTACTGTTGTCCCACACACACAGACATGTCAGTTGGATGGGTCAATGTCAGGCTCTGGCAAACAACAACACACCCTGTGCATATGATGATACATGTGTTGCCTCCTGTCATCTGTAACATTGATGCAGGAACAGGCTAACATGGTGCTGATGCACAGGGTGACATTATAGCAGTGTAGCAATATTAACAAGTTGTCAACATGAAAGTGTAATGACATCCTTGTAGGCATGTCTGAGCAGGTATTATGCATCAAAGCTGTGATTGTCAATGTAGCATTGCTTACACCACTGTTAGGTCTGAGTATGTATTGTCCACCCATATGTCACTTGGCTGAAGTGTAATGAGTTGCCAGCATGTGTTAGTGAGTGGACAGTACGCGTGTGATGTGTGCAGTACAGATTAGCAAGTGTACATCTGTGAACATGGTGGGTGCACACGGTCTGCATGTACGTGCATGGTGGACACATGGGATGTGTGGCATACCCTGTTGTACACATTGTTAACATCTCATAGTAACTTTCAATGGCCAGTATGCATTCTACTACAGTTATGTACTAACATGGGTCCACATGTGTGTATGTCATGGGTTAACACTATGCTGTGGGTGATACCGTTAATATCTGTCAATGATTTGCGGTCTGGTAGTATACACAACCTCAACAGCATGACTATAAGCAATCATTGGATGATGTCCTGACAAATGACACACAGTTGTAGGGAACTCAGTAACAGTTAGATCCTTCCGGTACTATACTCTAACACTAACCAGTGGTATTGACTGCCACCCATTCCTGGGACCACACCTGTTTGGCATATAGCCCCCTTAGGTACATGCAAACACACTAGGGATGTGTCCATCCACATCTGGAAATGCATGCATTGGCCTACAATGCATTCCCTGGATGGGACGTATATCCTACACAAGGGTATCATACAGACAGACACCTGTTGTCTGATACATGCTGTATAGCAGTAAGCCGGCTATTGCATAGTCATCCACATTTACTATACATACTGTCCCATCAGTACCACATTGATGGTAGACCTCAACATGTATGTTGGGTACCAATGTGTACATACAGCCTCATGTTATGTCATGTGTCCCTTGGTATCCACATATCCATAGGTATTGTGGAGTCCCCCGGTGTATCACATAAGACATTAGAGGCCTGAATGCATATCCACAAGGCAGTTGTACACCTATACAGACTGTCCATTATTGCCAGTCGTTGTTGTGTATGAACATGTCTGACATATACCCCAGGCATATACCCTCACTCACACTACTCTTTAGTAACTGTCATGGGTGTGTGTGGCACAGATGACCTTGGCCACAGACCACAACAGTGGATGGCCTTGTCACATACATACATATGTGACCTACGATCTGAGAAGCAGCGGCACAACCTGTCAATGGAAACAGATGTATTCATGTAGTATGCAGGCTTCACACCTATGTACTGATTGAGGGAACATGTACACATATATATTTGCCACGCAGATACCTGATGTGTGCAATGCACTTACTGTTTTAATCATAATATGTCCTACCATAGTAAAACCAAAACCCACACCGCATTGAACAACAGTGACACACACACTGTCACTGTTTGCAGGATACAAACCCCAACCTAACTATGTTATGATACTAGTGAGAAACGCATTAACACGGTGCGCTATTTGCTTTACTGGCTGGCTTCCCTTCTCTATCTGTATTTGTAGGATGGTGACATCATCAGACTTTCCAAAGAGGAATGTACCTCTTTTAGCGAGTTTTCCCAGTTTCCAAAAAGGGCACTCCTCTCAAAGGAAACTGTACACACACAGTCAGTGTTTGCAGAATTCAAACCCCTACCTAACTATGTTATGATTTATTTTATTTTACATTTGTTGACCGGGATAGTCCGACTGGATGCATGTCCATTTTCAGCGGAGGCCCGGGGAGAAAAGCTCCCAGGGTAAGCAGATACAGCATTACATAATACCAGCATTACATATTACAAACAGACTATTTACAGAGATTACATAAGTAAGCAAGTTAAACAAGTTCCACAGGTTACAGTTAATCCTGAGCACAAGTCAGGATTAAATTAAATTACACAGTAAACTGATTAATAGGTTTTTACACATTCTAGAGAGAGTTAGCCAGGCTTGATACATTGACATAGCCAGTTAAGTGACAAATGTTGTTTGAGTCTAGTTTTAAATTGACCTAAGGTGGAAAGTAAGGTAATATCAGCTGGAAGAGAGTTCCAGGATCTACTTACAGAGTTTGCAAAGAGAGAATCACCGGCTGTGTTATTAATTTTGCTAGTCTGAATTAGTAGTTTGTTAGAGGATCGAAGTGGTCTAGGATTGTTATAGGGGTGATAATATTTTTAAGTGCAGGAGTATTGTCCGGATTATAGAGGATTTTATAGGCCATAATCAGTTGGTTATACTGGATTAGGCTGGGTAGTTCAAGCCAACCAAGCTGATTTAGATTGATGCAATGATGTGTCCTAAAAGGCAGCCCAGTGGCAAACCTGGCAATGTGGTTGTAGCAAATTGAGAGTTTGTTAAGGACAGTCTTGTTTAAATTTGAGAGTAGAGGGGATGCATACAGAAGGGTTGAAAGAAGGTGAGAGCGAGCTATGGCAGGAGGAGTTAGGAAGGCTTTTATTCTGTAAAGTGACCCTAGTTTTTTATTGATGGTTTTGATAGTTTGGTTAACATGTAGGTCAAATTTTAGATTATTGTCTATGATGACACCTAATAGTTTTGTAGATGGGTCAGGTGAGATTATTGTGTCATCATTTGATTTTATGGTAAAGGTGAAAGCAGTAGATCTATGTGTTGGTGAAAATAACAGCATTTTAGTTTTTTTGGGATTTAGGATCAGACGATGTTCAGAAAGCCAGTTTTCTATTGTATTAAAGGTGGTCTGGGTAACTGACCATAACTCTACTGGAGATGTGGCTGAGCAAATCAGAGTAGAGTCATCGGCATATTGGATACAGCTGACTTTTGGGATGACAGTATAAAGGTCGTTAATGAAGATGGAGAACAGCAAGGGCCCTAGTATAGAGCCTTGTGGTACTCCAAGGGTGTTAGGTAGAAGGTTAGAGAGTTTGTTCTGCCAGAGGACAGCCTGCTGTCGACCATTCAGGTAGGATTGAAACCATTGGAGGGCTCCAGTATCTAGACAGAATGCTTGCAGGGTGTGGATTAAAAGTTGGTGATCAACCATATTGAATGCCTTGGAAAGATCCAAAAATAGGGCTGAGGATATATAATTATTGTTGCGATTATGGTTTATGGTGTTAGTAAAGGCTAGGAGGGCTGAAGTAGTGCTGTGATGTGGACGGAAGACATGATGAGTGTCTGCCATAAGGCGATTTTGGATTAGGTGGTGCATGAGTTGTCTATGAATACATTTTTCCATAATCTTTGCAAGTGGAGAGAGTATAGTTATTGGCCTATAATTGGAGAATTCAGTAGAGCTGCCTCATTTGTGAAGTGGGATTACATAGGATATTTTTCAGATGGTGGGAATTTTAGCTTCTACTATGGTTCGACTGATTAGTATTGAGACGGGGTAAGCAATAGCATCAGCTGATTTTTGTAGGTACTCGGCAGGGAGTTGATCAGCAGAAAGTGTAGTGGGTTTTAATTTTTTGATCAAGGTACGGATAAGTGAAGTGGCGACTGGTTGGAAGTTGAACGCAAGTAGGTTTCTAGGGGTGCTACTTTCAGGACCAGGGGAGCTAGGAGGTAGTTAGCTAGCTAGGGCTTGAATTGTCTCAGTAAAGAATTGGTTAAAACTATCAGAAACATCTTCAGGAGTTTTATCAATAGTAGTAGCAGGGATTGGCGTTGAAGTTGGTCCAGGATGTAGTAGATTATTTAAACCTGCCCAAAACTTCTGAGGGTTATTTTGATTTACTGTCTGTAAATTACAGTAGTATTGTTTTTTGTCTTGTAAAATTGATTTTTTGGTTTCGTTCCTGGATTGCCTGTATTTAATGTGATCTTGAGGGTCTTTAGAAGAACGCCATAAAGCCCATGCTTTGTTTCTAAGGGTAATTTTGAGTTTAGACTCTATAGAAAGCCATGGTGCAGTTTTTGCCTTGGTTCTCTTTGAACGAACAGGTGCATGCAAATCAAGGATCTCAAGGAATTTGTTGTTAAAGTATGCTACCGCTTCATCTAAGGGGAGGTGTTTTAGAATAGACCAATTACATGAGTTTAGTTCTTGTTGGAATTTGGCAGGGTCAAAGATTTTATTGTTTCTAACCTTTCTGAGTAAGGGTTGTTGGGAATTAATGGTTTTGTGCTTAATTACATATGTGAGAAGGTGATTGCTTAGGCCATTAAGAAGGGTACCAGAGGTGTACAGTTGGGGGTGACTGTTTATGAGTACCCAGTCGAGTATACTTTCTTTTTGGTTGGGTTTACCTATCCTGGTAGGGGTGGATATGATTTGTGTAAATGCATGCAGGTTAATATGGGTGGTTGGGGATTCTGAGGAACAGGTGCCCCAGTTTATGTTAAAGTTTCCAAGTAGTAGGGTTTCTTGAGGGTAGTGACATGATAGCCAGTGCAGGATATCTTCAAATGTAGATATATTGTTACCTGGGGGAATGTACATACAGATGATATTAATGCATTTATTTTTATTAAGTTGCAATTTGGTGGCAAGAATCTCTGAGTTATTAATCTGAGGAGGTTGTATTACATCTATGGTGACATTCAATACTAGAGAGAGACGTATTAACACTGCATGCTATTTGCTTTATTGGCTGGTTTCTCCTTCTCCTGCTGTATTTGTTGGATGGTGACATCATCAGACTTTCCAAAGAGGAATGTACCTCTTTTAGTGAGTCTTCCCAGTCTCCAAAAAGGGCACTCCTCTCAAAGGAGCCTGCACATACACGCAGTCAGTGTTTGCAGGATTCAACCCCCTACCTAACTATGTTATGATCCTAGAAAGAGACGCATTAACACGGCGCACTATTTGCTTTATTGGCTGGTTTCCCTTCTCCTGCTGTATTTGTAGGATGGTGACATCATCAGACTTTCCAAAGAGGAATGTATCTCTTTTAATGAGTCTTCCCAGTCTCCAAAACGGGCACTCCTCTCAAAGGAAACTGCACACACACAGTCAGTGCTTACAAGATTCAAACCTCTACCTAACTATGTTATGATAATAGAGAGACGCATTAACACGGCATGCTATTTGCTTTACTGGCTGGTTTCCCTTCTCCTGCTGTATGTATAGGATGGTGACATCATCAGATTGGACATGGTGATGTGTGTACACTTTGTTTTATGCCATTCAAGGAATGGTCCATGTGGGTCTGCAGGTGTCAACAGCTTGAACAGGACCTCATAATCCTTACCTTGTGTGATCTATCTGTGGACACATTGATATTCCTTCATATGTCAACACATATTTATGCATGGCTTGTTGGTTTTGTGGATACTACATGTGTCTGAGATGTTGATAAAGGGCTATTCAGAGTCTATGTGAAACATGTGTAGCTGTGTTCAGTGATGTATGTCCTGGGTGGCTGCCTTGCAAACAGTCTAGCATGTTTGGGAACCATGATCTGTACATGAACATACCACAGTTGGTAGGGTTGTGTGTATGTCAGCTTCCAATAGCTCTGTTTATGACTTCAACCATGATGGACTCCATGATCTTGCAGATCAGACTTCATAGGCGTACTGGACTGTACTTCCCATTGTGTGTTGTGCACCAACACTTGTGGGGAGTGCCATATGTTGCTGTAACACATTCAATGGTTTCACATCCTGTGTAGGGGGTAAGGCTCAGCTGACTGTTCAGGTTCAGGATCTGTTTGTTCTGTAGTTTATGCATGACACATATTGGGAATCAATGTATTCCACTTGCTGCCATGCTTTTGGCATTGGGGGTAGCTGCTCATCCATTCTACATGTGATATCTCCTGGTATGATGATATGGACTATCTTCAGTGGGAGGTGGGTATGTATATATGTGCCTGTCTGTTAGGATGTCGGCATTGTCAGTCAGGTACAGTTGGCCCTGACTCAAGTCATATATGGGTGTACATTGCTATTTATGACATAGCTGACAGTGGTGTCATGATTCAGTCTGGACTCCTTCTCAGCTACTCTTTACAAAACACCAATGAACCTGAGCACTAATCCCTGTTATACTCTTTTACACACTTAACACCCTACTGATCATTTGGATCAGGCTACAGAGTATGTCATCACAATATCCTGGCATGTCCAGTGGTCGGTTTCGTGTGTACTCTCCAGTCCAGCTGGTGAATATTGTGATGTTGACACAATGTCAAATCTGCCTCATGTACACAGACAACCCTCTCCTCCTCCCGACAAACTCAGATATATGTGTGAGATGCACCTATATAGACATACAGGGTGCTGAACTCTCTCGACCCATGACTGGCACAGTCTATTAGGTGGTGAAGGTAACCACACACCACATATCAGTCTCACATATCCTCTAGCGACAGCACTCAAACCACATTATCACACATAGACATACTTGGATGCTGTAAATGAACTCTGCCTAAGCAGCAGAGACCTCCAAAGCAGACACACACACAACTGCTACCCCACTACAATACCTACATATCACATAGTTCACAATGTCAGTGTGCCACACAGTCACTGCCCTTCGGGCTATACAACACACCTAATACACTTGTAATAGGCGACACATTATCAGACACACTGACATACCACTCACCAGCCCAAACAAGGGAATAGTCACTTTGGGCTGTCTGTCGGGTGCCAGGATCTGCCACATAACACATGCAGTCAGGTCACTCCAAAGCAAGTACAGGACTGGCACCATCATTGTCCATGCTGGTGCGTAAAACCTCAGACGTTACTCCCTGGACCACATGACATGATACATGGAGGAACACTCTGATCATGTAGCCCAGGCCAGTATGACCCTGACCTTGTCTAGCATCTTACACCCACCAATTATGATGTCACAGTATACAGACAAACATGGCATGTTTAACAGTTGCCTAACAAATTGGTGTCATTCATAGGGGATACAGTGTCTGCCAGCCTGTGGTGACATGCTCGACATGCCACGTAGCTTCACTATGGACAGCTTTCACCTGTCACTCTTGGACTTTCGAATGCTGGCTAAGGCTCTTGCTACCACCATAGTGCCTTTCTTAAGCACGGATCAAAAGACAAACCCACCTCCATAGACATTACAGGTTAAATGAAACTAAGGGTAATGCTGCTCAACACCAGATGTGTTACCCTCATATTGTGGACACTCAGGACTCTCCTCAGTATGGAGGATAGCGATATCTGTGCACTAACAGACGCCTGGTTCGGGCTCATTATGTACAACAGCACTACCAGGTTATGTGTCATACCATGCTTTCTGACCACAAGACTTGGAACAGACAACACAACTAAGGGGAGTATCCATATACATCACAGATACACACACCTTTGGGTTAGTAGCACTGCACAAAGCATCACAGACCATACATATACAACTACCATTGTGCAAAACTGCCTTTCAGTTTGTTGCCTGCTACAGACCACCCTCCAAACTCAGAAACCACACTCGGCTTTCATGGGAACTATGGAGAATATGAAGGTCTCCACAAACACCATTATATTGGGTGACTTAAAATACACAAATATTGACTGGGGATACTACTCAAGCCCCAACACCCTCGCCCAACAGTCGCTACAATTTGTAGACTCATATGCTGTGGCACAACCAGTCAGCACAGCCACATGGGGGAATACATATTGGACCTGATCATCACCAACATGGGGACTTTATGTTCCACACCAGCGATATACCCCTCATTAGTAAGGTCAGAACATACATGTATCTCACTGGACATACATATACCCTCCACACACCCATCCTGGGTAATCTTGGTGAACTTCTCATGAGCCAACGTCTCACTTCACCAAAGCAAGGTGGTATCCTTCAGAGACCCTGAGACAGTGGCAAATATGGCTCAGACTGCTGAATCCTTTACATACACATTTTATGGACACCTAGTGGACTGCATGGATTGTGCTATCCCAAATAACAACAGGACTCACTCCTCCAATGGCAGGGGACCTGTCTGGTAGACCCCAGCTATTAATAAGTTGTACAATGTCAGGAGGAAGCTACTACATGATAGAGCATAATCCCAGATGGGGATGGCATCTGTGATCTGTACTAGCAGACAGCTACGATCAGTCATGAACTCTTCTAAGGGCCGCTTCTACCGGACAATTGCACCAGGCACATAGGACTATCACACAGCCTTCTTCAGTTATGTCAGGAACATGGGTGACACTCACTGATATGCTGTGAGTTACTGCATACTGACTAAACTTACCCTGAACCCACTGGCAATTGCCAACATCCTGGCAAACAGGTTCAGTGCAGATGCCCCCCCCCATCCCCCCTAAGGAGCAACTATCCATCCCAACAGAGTGTAATCTCCCTGACATCACACAGTAACGGGTGAATGCTGCCCTCCCCAAAGCGTACATCACAGCATCAATGGGACCAGATGGTGTCCCGGCCTGCATCTTACACGAGCTTCATGACAGACGTAACCCTTACTTTACAGCACTGTTCAATATTGGAGTTACTACAGGATATGTACCCAAGGAATGGCATACAGCGACAGTGGTCCCACTCCACAGAGTTGGTGCCACAAAGGACCACAGACAATATTGCCCTATAAGCCTAACTAGCCTGTTCTGCAAAGCTATGAAGCATATTGTCATGGGACTCATACACATAGACATCGGGAACCTACAGCCACTGTGTCCTACACATTTCAGTGTTGTTGTGGGCAGATCTTGCCTCTTGAACCTGTTTGTATTCTTTAAACGGTTAACAGGTCCATGGACATAGGGACAGTTGTCCACACAGCCTATCTGAACCTTGCAAAACCCTTCTACACAATAACCCACTGGGCCATTATTCATAGACTCACCAGCGTTGATATGGACACATATATCACATGATGGATTGCTGCCTGGATCAGGGATAGCACCTACATGGTCAGAATTGCAGGTGCCATGTCTGACTATACACCAGTTACATGTGGCATCCCACACAGCTCGGTCCTGGGACCTCTCTTGTTCAGTATATATTTGTCTGACGTACAGGCTACCACAGGGGGACTATGGCTGAACATGTTCGCACTTGATTGCAAACTGGGTACCATAATCAACTCTCCAGCTGCCACATGCATACTCAAACAGGGTCTCACAGAGATGGATGAATGGTGCCTGAGCCATGGCCTACAGATAAATGTCAGTAGTTGCATAGTCATCCCCTTTGGGAATAACAACATGCCCACACATTACCACATAGGTAGTATTCTATTACATACGGTAGGAGTTGTTAGGGGTTTGGGGACATGACTTGTTCATACTGTCACCTTTCACAATCATGTTGCCAAAGTGGTTGGACAGACCTTCTATATAGGCCACCAAATCCCATATGGTTTCACATCTAGATCGAGTGAGGTCATTGTGCCCTTATACTCATCACAACCATGCTTGGTTACAATGCCACATTTGGGGTGTACCTTACCCGACACCTGCAGCAACTGTACTGGCCACAGAAGTTCCTCACCAAGCAGATCTAGGGACTCACACGGATGCGCTGCACAGTTCGGATGCAGTAACTCCAGCTCTACTCAGTCACTTACCACCTACTCGGATATGATGTGTGCCTGTTGTTTACAGATATACCCAACCCAGAATTACTGGACATGCTCCACCTCAGGATATCTGACTCCCTTGGAGCTACACACTCCAGGGACATATACCTCAGCACAGATGTTAATAGGACATGCTGGAGGGACATATTCTTATCCCAGAGGCTCCACTCACTCCGGATTGTAATCCTAGTTTCACATAGGCAGAGCCACCCACTGACCACCTACAGGAGACATCTTGATGACTGTATGGGTGATCGCATGTTTACCCCTGGGATATCTTCTGTGTCCCTGCTAGACAGAGGCACACTAGCCTAAACGTACATGGGCTATCTTGTGTGACCTACTATTCACACGCACAGTGTAGTAATCTGACAGGGTTGCGAATGGCAAACACACTCTGGCTAAGCTTGTACATGCCCTAGGGCAGATAACCTAGTATCGACCTCTGAACCTATGCTAATTATCGGGATGCACAATGTTTATTGCTGATACTGTTTGCAGGTCTTTATCGTCTTTGCTTTACCAGTTTCTATGAACAACTTAGGTATCTGTAGAATATATTTGATTATGACAGGGTTCCACTATATTATATATGTGTCTGTTGTCATATAACTGTGTACATAGGGTGGATTGCTGGCTAGTGAGAGGTTCCTGGGTTAACACATGCAACTGCCAGATATGTGTGGCCCACTGCTGTACTCAGACATGGCCTAAGTGCGTGAGCATGCCCAGTTCAGGCTTTCCGTGTTTTGTTGCCTGACATTTGTCTCATGTATTCAAGTGTGTGAACATGCCCAGTGTGACCTTTCAGTATGTTGCTATCTGAGGTCCACTACATTTGTTGATGTGTGTGAACATGACCAATATTAACATTTATACTGTGTGTGTTGGAAGTCGGGTTCTGTTCTTACTGCAGGACTCACCTTTGTGTCATAACTCAAAAGGGATTATGCTGTGCCTGCAGGGTTTCCATGAGATACTTTGCATAGACTTATCAACATTCCTTCATACAGGCTGATCACTGCAATACTGTCATGGTTTAGTGGTTCAGTACGTTAACTATAGTGCACAGTATCTTGGGTTCGAGGCTCATCATTGCTTTATATTTTCATACTGAGCAGACCAGACTGTTTAAGGGCCAGTTAAGCAAATATGGGCATGTTGGCTTTTGTTCAGCTATGCCCTACTTAGACCAGGCTTGTCCAACATTGCTCAATATTCACCAACATTGCTGGACGTTGCCCAATATTACTCAACATTGACCACAGTTGTGCTAGTTGGTGTGTACAATTTTGTTTGCATATACTACATGGTGGTAAATGCTGTTTAGCACTGCTTTATATTGCTTAACACATGGCAATCATGCCTCAGGTGGTGCTGCAGGGCTGCCAATGTCAGATGCACATATTACACTCCCTGTACATGTTTGAAAGCAGGTAGTGTCAACTTAGGCATCCCTTTTACTATATGTGTGAGTCAGAGAGAAGTATCATTTCCAGAGTTCCTACTGAGCCAGTATATGTGCTATGCGTTGCCTCTTTGCCAAAGCCAAAGCATACTGGGCATGCCTCCTTCTGCCTACTGGGGCAGGCTCAGGTTGTTCCTCCTCCGTGTCACGCTCTGCCTGTGATGGCCTTGGCAATGGTGGGGGGCTGTTTGGCCCAGGCCTAGGCTGGTCCTGCTGCAGCTGTTTTCTCAGGATCATATTATTTAACACAGCACATACCATGACAATTTGGGTACATGTAGTTGGTGAGTACGGCAAGGCTCCACCAGATGTGTCCAAGCACCAGAACCGTGACTTGAGCAGCCCAAACACACACTCGATTACATTATGTGTTTGTGCGTGTGCCTCATTATGGCATTCCTGTTCAGGTGTGTGTGAGTTTCTGATGGGTGTCATCAGCCACGGCTCCAGTGCATAGCCAGCATCCACCACTAGGTGACCATGTGGGATGTCCCCATTGGCAAATGTCTGGTACATCTGCATCAGATGCCAGATATGGGAATCATGGTAGCTTCCAGGGTAGCCAGCACACACATTCAGTATTATACCCTGGGCATCATACATGACCTGGCAGCTGATGGAGGGGAAGTCCTTGTGGTTGAAGTAGACCCTACCCCGCTCGCCGGCTGGTGCTTTGATGCGTATGTGCGTGCAGTCTATTGCACCCACTACCTCATGGTATTCCGCTATTTGCTGGAAGAGACGCATATTCCTGGCCAATACCTCACGGGAATTGGGGAAATATACATGATCACCGACATGTGCTGACATGGCATCCAGGAACTGGTGCAGTACCCTGGATGCTGATGCCTGTGATATCCCCATCATATCACCGGTTGGTCTCCGGATGGTACCTGTTGCTAATATTCTTAGGCCAACACATACCTTGGTTTCCACTGGGATGGGTTCCCCTCTGTTGGTTTTGTGTGTGAGGCGTGGCCTGCACAGCTCAACAATTTGCTGCAGGAGGTCTCTGTTCACTCTATAACGCTCCACTATCTCCAGCTCATGTAGCCCCTGGTAGGTTACCCTGGGCCTGTACACTCTTCTCCGTCTCCTCACTGTGGGTTGTCCAGCAGCATTTCCATTGTCACCACCCTCAGCATGTTGCTTATGTTGCCTTATAACAGCAATGGCAGCCCCTAACATTTCTTTGTCTCAGTAAAGCTTTTTCAGTTTTCACTTCTATTAGCTTACTGCAGTGTCTGTTGTGAGAAACATAATGGACTGTTGTTTGCAGAGTTTTAAGTGCTAGGCTGGGCTGGGCTAGTGTACTGCCTGTGTATTTGCCTGATTCTGATTGTTTTCACCTACTAGCTCTGCTAGTACTCCCTGGTAGCTTCCTATTATTTGTTGTGCTTCCTTTTTCCTTTCTGTTTCCTTGGGGGGGGGGGGCAGCGCCGTGCACACAAGTGTAAACATGCTCACGGCAGCTCACACGCGCGCACACATGCTTACACGGACTAAAACTTGCTTATTTGGGTTAAAACGCACGCACACCAGCGCAAACGCGCTTACAACTCTTTAAACAGCCATATACATGCTTACTCTGGCTTAAACGTGTGCACTCACGCTTACACGCACGCACTCTGTCTTACTCGGGTTTACAGTTGCGCATACGTGTGCATACCCACTCAGCAAGAAACTTTGGTGTTATCTATGGCATACACCTTTCATTTCTTGCCTTTACCTTGCCTGCCTGTTGACACACCTCTTTCCATGATGTGTAAATGACAGCTAACACATGCCACTGTGCTCCAATGAGCTTCACTTCTTTCATACATACCCCACTCATGATGTCACCTGTCTTCTACTCTGTTACTCCCCTTATCCTACTCCTACACTCCACTGACTGTGCTCATTTGCTATGTAAACTTGCAATTCACTATCCTAACCCTCCTTTGCATAAGATTGCCTACTAATGCTTGGTTACATCTCTTAGACTGAGCTTCCCACTTTAGCAACCTCTACTCGGTGGCCATGTTGTCTTCAGCCTGCCATTCCCTTGCATTGTACATTAACAATTTAAATAAGATCCACATTTGTGGGTTTTAATTTTTAGTTTTCTGTTTTTTTAGAGCGCAGCCCGTTTGCGCGGCTCTGCACTACACTTAAACATCGGAAATCGGAGAAAAAAAAAATTATTTATTTTTTATATTGCAACGGGAAACATTGCCAATGGCCGTATATTTGGCCATTGGCATGCTTCCTGCACTGGATGTAACCTTTATTTGGAGTTGTCACGGCTCCGTTTTGCTATTTGCAGAATGGTACTCAGTTGTCAACTGAGTACATTTCTGCAAATAACACTGCTCTTACTCGGACAGGTTCGGGTTTCCTGAATCACAAATCTGCCTCATTTGCATGCCTTTCGCCCGCAATTGAGGTAATTTGCATATCCCAGCCCTGTCCTTGTAAGAGCCATTTTAAGAGCACTCTTGCACACCCCTGCAGGCTGTTCCTGGATCGCTTGTCGGACATGATGGCTGCATGGTGTCTTACTCTACTGTTAGACTCCGTGCAAGCCATCATGAATCTGGCCCCCTGTGAAACATAACAAAGATGCTAAAATGGATAGAAGAAGTAAAAAAAAGAATAAGATGTTTAAAGGTACAGGATATGAAATGGGATGAAGTAACAGCCAGATAAATCAAAACAAAGTTAAGAAAAGCCTCTAATTGGAAAACACCAGGCTCAGATGCAGTACCTAATTTCTGGTTAAAAGTATTAACATCTCTGCATGAAGATTTAGCCATGAGTAAGAACTATTTATATGAGTACCCCAAACAGACACCAATCTGGATAACAACAGGAAAAACAATTCTTCTACTTAAGAGTGAACCTGCAAGCTACCCTAAAAATTATAGACCAATAACTTGCCTTCCTACAACATATGAACTATGTATACACTGGAATTGATACTGACAGAGTTTATAGTCATTTAGAAGAAAACTCAATTATGCTAATAGAACAAAAGGGCAATAAAAGAAAGTCATATGGAACAAAGGATTATTTGGTGTTAAATGAAGTCATAGTGGAGAAATATAAAAAGGGGAAGAATCTAAGTATGGCCTGGATTGAGTACAAAAGAGCATTTGGTAATATCCTACATTCATGGACAAAAGAGTTCTTAAAAATGTTTAAGATACACCCTACACTGATTGATTACATTACAGTGACCATGAAACAGTGGCAGACCACTTTGCAGTTAAGCCATGATAAAGGGCAATTTTTTCTTCCAGGGATGAACATTCAAAGGAGGATATTCCAGGGTGATTATTTGGGGTCTATATTATATCCTTGAAAACTGAATTAACTGAACTGCATCTACAATGGAAATTCAGTTCAGTGAACTGATAATAGTGAGATTGCGGTACAGTGAGGATCAGAATATTTGCCCTTTCTCACTGTAGTGTGATCTTGCAGTCGGTATATATAATTAGCAGGGGGTGTGGGAGTGCAGCCCCCCACAACAGCAGACTGCATTTCTGATGTGCATGCAGTTTGGTGAATTCAGTTTTTGATAAGATAATATAGACCTGACTCTGTTACCACTGCTATTCTGCCCTGCCCTTAACCCATTAAGTTGTCTACTTAATAGCTTAGGCCATGGCTATAATTTGGCTCCAAGAAAACAACAAAGTGCAAAGACGTATTATCTTCTCTTTCTCGATGATTTAAAATTATATAGCTCATCAGGTGAGGAACTGAAAGCACAACTGCAAGTTGTCAAAACTTTTTCAGATCATATAAGAATGTCATTTGGTCTTGATAAATGTGCAAAAGCAACCTTTAAAGATGGAAAACTGCAGCACCAAGAAAACATCAGTTTGGGACAAGAATGTGATATAATAGAACTTGAGCACGAGGGAGTGTATAAATATTTGGGAAATGATGAAGGATCAACAATAAAACATGAACAAATGTGAATAAAACTTAATAAGGAATACTTTAGGAGACTTAAATTAATCCTGAAAACAGTGTTGACATCTAGGTACAAATTCCAAGCTACAAATCAATTTGCTCTTCTTGTCCTAACTTACAGTTTTGGAGTGATTGACTGGCCCCAAAATGTGTTGGATAGATTGGATAGGAAAACAAGAAGGATGCTTCATGTTTACCAAATGATTTATAAAAATCATTGTGTACCAAGATTACATATTCCCCATTCCAAAGGAGGGATGGGCCTCCTTGAAATTGATGACATGTATGGATCTGCAATTGCCGGACTCCAGACATATCTTTTGCCTCACAAGACCCAAATGTAGTGAAAGTTTTGAAACATGAGGAGAATAAATTGAAGATGACTTCCCTGCTTTGTCTAGCAGAAGCATATTGGCATCAAGCAGGAATGGAAATCAAACCAGAAGTAGATAAAAATCAGTTAGCAACTGAATGTGCCAAAAAAACAAAAGAAGGAATATAAGGTGAAGGATCAGATGAGAAAGCAAGAAATGTGGAAAATGCATAAATATAGTTGCAAGTATACAAAACGTCTGGAAGAACCGCATGGTAGTTAGGAACAAACACAGGAATGGTTAAGTAGAGGCGAATTCAAACCAAGAGATAAAAGGTTAATACTGGCAGCACAAGGTAGCGGACTATGCACATGTTGCTTTACAGATTCCATTGAACATGTGAGAGAAACAGATGTAGGTTTTTGTAAAACAGAAATGGAAACAGTTGCACACCTCATTGCTGGTTGTAACATACTAATGGCAGAAGGACTGTTTACTGAAAGGCATAATAATGTGGCAAGACTATTGCACTGAGGATTATGCAAACATTATGGAGGTGAAGTGGCTGAAAAACACTGGAAACATGAGCCACAAAGTATCTTAGAAAATGATGAAGTTTATATCACATGGGATCACCTATTACCAACAGTTCAAAAGATAGATGCTAGAAAACCGGATATAGTAGTCCATGAAAAGAAGACAAAAGTAGCACTGATCATTAAAATCGCCACACCCAGTGACTATAGTGTCTTGCATACAGAGAAAGATGCAAAGTCATAAAATATCAGGATTAGCTGGCAGAAACAAGAGCAATGTGGCAGAAAGTTACTCAGACAGTTCCAATAGTAGCAGAAACAATGGGTCTTATAAAACAGAATCTACAATCGCATTCAGATATGTTACCAATACATGTAATTCTGTACGAATTGCAGAAGGAGTCATTACTGGGCACATTGCGGGTTCTGCAAAGAGCACTTCTAGCTGACATCAAAGACTGAAACAATACTAATTTCATGAACTTTAATCGTACTTTGACTTAAGAATGTGGTCCGTTCCTGTCATGGTATTAGAAACCCAAAAGACTTGGAGAAATTTAAAAAAGTGATCACCTTTATCCTGCTCAATAGCTATAAAACCAAACTCTTGAGTAGAAAAATCAATGAAATGTTTATACAATGCAGTCATAATTTTATTATTCCTTATATCCAAGAGATGCTCATATATACAGTTCCTAAACCTTCTGCGTGTTTTCCTACATGAAAACATGACAACATAAGCACTGAACCAAATAGAACACATTTTTGGAATTACAGGAAAAATGTCCATTAATTTTAAAGGAAATACCTCTCACAGTGAAACTTTCACTATTAAGAATGCTACCACATTGTGAACAAAAGATGTAAATGCCATTCCTATGTGTGAATATATCTTTACATCTCACTCTACCACCTTCCAAATATTTTAAAAGTTTTATCTCTCTTGTAAGTAATATGGGGCTTCTATCCTAATTTTTTCACCATGTTCCTGTTAGATAAAAATAAATTCCAATTTTTACGTATGAATTCTGTTATACCATAACCATCCAATGTGAATCTAGAAATAAATAATTTCTTGGTGATATCAAAGGGTGTAACAGTACATCGTATTATCTCATTATTGTGTACTGTGGGCTTGTTTCCCAAGATAGGGGTGTGTGTGTGTGTGTGTGTGTGTGTGTGTGTGTGTGTGTGTGTGTGTGTGTGTGTGTATATATATATATATATATATATATATATATATATATATATGGATTCAGGCACCTAGGCGGTGCAAGATCCACCTGTGAGACAGCTGGATGTGGACACATGGCAGGTTGACAATTTAGCTGCAGTGACAAATGCCTGTGGACAATTCCCTGTGAGAATTGAGGAATCCCCTGCACCCTAACCACAGGTGGCAGATACAAACCCCCACAGTGATACACTGTGCACCCCCTTAGAAGCCACCATGT
>NC_056745.1:1464150565-1464198065 GCF_019279795.1 Protopterus annectens | reverse complement strand
ACACGAAGCTATGTGCAAAATTTGAGGATTACCAATTCATCTAAGGCACATTTCTGAGATGTGGGAAGAAACTGGAATATCTAGAAATCTCCCAAAAAAACAAAGAAAAGACATGGTGATTACATACCAAGGGCACTCCAGCCAAGGAGCAAACTGGAGAACTAAGTCAGGTGGGAAGACTAATAGATGCTCAAATGTACCACCGTTAAAATAAACTGATTTTCAGTTTTATGTTTTTATTCAGTCTCTCTTCCTATGCGCCTGGTTCACATTCATGATTTTTTTAAAATTTTTTCCAATAATCTGCTGTTCTTTGGAGCAACTCTGTTAGAGACTAAATATGTGAATAAACACGTTTGTATAACTGTACTGAGCTCGTTTCTCACTCACTCTACAACCAAAGTATAAATTATGTTATTCCACTCTAATTAAATAACTTACATATTTGATTTCCACAACTTAAAGAAAACATACTGTTTTTCAAATCCCTTGTAGTGATGTAAGTTGCTTGCACTCAGGTAGATGGGGAAATGTACTTCACTTTGTGAAACCTCATGGTGAACTACACTATTTGAACCATCACACCATGGTGGTTTCAAAGCTCTTACATTTTTTTTTTATTTTTATTCATTTTATATAGTTTGCTAACTGCATTGTCCTTGTGGGCTGAGGCCCATTTTTCAGTGGAGTCCCGATGCACAGTCCGTCTGGTTACATGACCTGCTCACATTTGCATGGCTTGCAAGCAGATAATGATAGAACTGGTCACAGGATTAAGGCCGCTTGTATCTCATAACCTTAATTCTCTGCACCAAACTGACAGACATGCAGCTGAATTATTCAAATCCAAGATGAATGACTCCATACATTCATTTTATTTTCCAAATGCTGATACACTCCTTGTTAGAATTTTTGTTTACAAAGGAAAAGTATTGTCCATAGGGATCTCTTTTGCCGTACTATATGGCAACTTTTGCATTAAATACCTGAAGCAACAGTGCATTTCATCTGAAGCCCAAACTCATTGTGAGGACTGTGTTTGTGTTAATATTATTTAGACAATTGTTTTCTCTTTTTAGAAGGGAAATTTGAAAGTCTGTAGCCATCATTCTATTATTTAATCTCTTATACTGTAGCTTCAGAGTTACTGTGATTTTTTTTTTACTTCATGTCTATTGATTTCAGGTTGTTAAAACATTGATTACCCAGCAACAATATGAGAAATACTTTATAATAAAAGCCACATGCCAAGAATTATTTACTGTTTGCTACCTCTTTTCACTCAAGCTATATTCTATGTAACATTCGTTAATCATAGCATTCATAGGACCATAAAAAATATAAGGCAGTGGTGCAGCGGTAGCATTGTCGCTGCACAGCAAGAGTTTTTTTGGTTCAATTCTCATCTGGAGTGTCTTCTGTATGGAGTCTGCATGTTCTCCCTGTGTTTGTATAGGTTTTTTCCAGGTACTCTGGTTTCCTTCCACGTTACAAATACATGTGTCTGGAGTGTTTCTCCCTGGGCCTCTGCTGAAAGTTGGCTTCATTCCAAGTCAGACTTTCACAGTAATTAAATGTTATATAAATAAAAGGCAACTGAATCACAAGACCACTTACATCTTACTATAACCCCCCCCAAGAATGGTAAAGCAGATCAGTTAGCAATTTAATTTATGGTAATCCATCCAGTCATCAAGTTTATTTGAATAATGCTAGGGTGTCACTCTGATTAACTTGCAGAGGACGTTTGTTACAGAGATGCGGTAGCTATTAGGTAATAAATGTGTCCCTCAGGAACATTTTATTCATATGATGCTGGAGATTTAAGCCTCTGTTTGACCTGTGATGATACAGGAGATCATTGAGGGTGAGTTCCTAATGGTATGGAGCGCAAGACATAGATGACCACATTAGAGCCTATAAGAAACTGAGTAAAAGGATAGTTCTTCAAAGTCTTTCCTGACAGTATAGGGATATAAGGCCAACAATCTTCTAGCTTAGGCACTGCTGGGCCTTTTCTAGTTACTTAATATATCAAGAAAGGTACATCCTGAAGGGAGAAATGTACTTAAAAATGTTCTGATTAGGTCTGCATTAAGAGAGATGATAACTTCTCTGTCCTGGATGACATGCCTTTTGATATTAGTTTTGCTAAGCAGAAGAATTTTCTGACTACTACTCCTGCAACATGATGGTCAAAGAAGAGAAAAGTACCAGACCAGGTTCCAAGATTCCTAAATACATTCTCCTTTTGGAGTGTGGTATAGGTTATAATGTATACTGGCACAGAGAGAGACAGAGAGAAAGAGAGTTGCTTAACAAATGTATCAATAATACACTTTCTTAAATTTAATTTTAGCTTTTTTGTGTATACCAATTGTCTGAGAGTTTTTTCCAGCTGCAAAGAATGTGTATCTCAGGAAGATTTGACAATAGTGCCCAAGTTGTTATCATCTGCAAACTTAGTTAACCAGAGATCCTGATTCCTTGTCTGGAGATTGGAGAAGTGATGTCAAAGAGGAGGGGTCCTAGTACTGAGCCTTATAACAAATTATTAGTTGCCTTTATACTTTCTGTGGAGGTATTCCAGCTTTCAGCCACTTGGCTGTCCACTTAATTACACATAGATCTACCTTTAAGACACTTAAATTGTTTAGGATCCTAGCATGAAGTATACAAGCAAATGCTTTGGCCAGATTCAAATAAGATATGTGAACAGAATGATCACAGTCCACAGCCTGTGTGGGTCTACCCTGATATAATTTTTTAAATCATAGTTTATAAGGTTGGGGTTGGTATAATGCTTAAGGGGCTTCACCTCTCATGCTCAAGGTTCAATCCTGACCTTTTGTCAATGCCTGTATAGACTTTGCATGTCCTCCCTGTGCCTCTGTGGGTTTTGTCCCATCTCCTCAAAACATGCTGAGTGTTTCCATCTCAAACTAATACAAGGGTGGAGTTGAAGGCAGCAGCACATACACTAGATGGTGCCCTATAAACATAAGAGTTGTACAGACCAACTGCTTTGGGCATCTACTGTGTTGTGCAGTATCCTCAAGCTAGGAGAACACAGATCACAGACTACACACTGTGGCAGGTCTAGCCACTCAATAGTATAAAATATGACTCTTGGTGATTCAGTTTTGTTGACTAATGTCACCAAATGGGCGTGGGTATTTGCCGGTGATAAGTGGATTGAGGACTCAACCTACTCCAACCTATGCCAGGGACCCATGCTAATGGAGGGAGGGGGTGTATGTCCCCCTATTGACCAGTGTGTGCCCACCATAAAGCCCAGCAGCCCTGGATCAATAAAACACTGGTTGGCCAGTGTGCAGTTGTTCAGCTTGGGTTACCTGTTGACCGAAAAGCTGGACATACAGTCAAGCATGAAAAATCATTCTAGAATTCTGTCTGCCAAAAGGCTTGATGATAACCAACACATAGTTCAGCAAGTGAGACAGTCACAAGATCTTAAACAACTTGAGTAGACTTTCTCCTAGTTAGGAAAGGTCACTGGGGTAGAATCAGTGAGTGCAAAGTCATTCCCATTGAAACAGTTGTTTCACAGTATAACTCACTGGTTGCCACAATCAGCTGCAAGCAATGGTCAGAGAAGGCCCTAAGCTCAAAAGGGACTAGGCTGATGACCTGGAAGTTGACTGGAGAGAAAGTACAACAGTTCAAGGAATTACTCATGGTTATAGCAACCCAAGAAGAGGAGGAAATAGGTGGAGATGAAGAAGAATGGCAGCACCTCAAACCAGCATGTGTGTGAGGGCTACAGAACAGATATGTGTCCAAGCCAGGTATGGAAATAAGGTACATAAGGAAAGCTAGTGGTGGAATGCAAAAGTCCAAGAAGTCGTCAAAAGAAAGAAGGAATCCAGGAAAATGTGAGAGATCGAAAAGATGGACTACGTTAGACAGGAATACTAGATGGATTAAAAAAGAGGCTAAGACAGGAGTCACAATAGTAAAGAGCAAGGCATCAGAGGCACTCTTCCAGCTTCTGGAAAGGGACTCAGTAGATTGTACAAAGAAACTCTATCAGGCTTCAAGAAAAAGACAGAAAGATAAAGAAAATAGTCAGGCACCATTCATAAGGGATGCCAACAACAACCTGCACACCAGCCTACTGGACATCAAATGCAGATGGAAGGAGCACTTCCAGCAGCTTCTGAATGAAGAAAACCCCACAGAAGCTGTACTCCTTCAGACACAGCCTATGATGAAAGAAGAGGAGGCGCTCTACCTAGAACAGGTAAGAAAGGCACTAACGAAAATGAAAACAGGAAATGGGGACTGCCGCAGGTTTAGATGAGGTGGCAGCACATATGACAGGGACTGCCGCAGGTTTAGATGAGGTGACAGCACATTTGACAGGGAATGCCGCAGGTTTAGATGAGGTGACAGCACATATGACAGGGGCTGTCGCAGGTTTAGATGAGGTGACAGCACATATGACAGGGACTGCCGCAGGTTTAGATGAGGTGACAGCACATATAACAGGGAATGCCGCAGGTTAGATGAGGTGACAGCACATATGACAGGGACTGCCACAGGTTTAGATTTGGTGACAGCACATATGACAGGGACTGCTGCAGGTTTAGATGAGGTGACAGCACATATGACAGGGACTGCCGCAGGTTTAGATGAGGTGACAGCACATATGACAGGGACTGCCGGAGGTTTAGATGAGGTGACAGCAATATGATACAGCAAGGGTTTAGTTGCAGGAGGAGTTTGTTTTATTGTGCTAGTGGGGATGGGGTTGAGGCTCAAAGTGGGGGAATGGTTTGTGTTGTCAAGAGGGGGGTAGATGGCAGGATGTACTAAGAGGGGGGTGTGTGAAGCTGGAGGTTAGTTTGGATGTAGAGTCCACAAAGAAGGAGTTAAATGATGTGGCTGTTTCTAGGTCGGACAGGTTAGGGTTGGGACACAAGTTATTTTTTGTTACCGGGATGGATGAGGGGAGGAGATAGTACTCCAGAACATTTTTTGGGTTGGCAGAGTGTTCAGATTGAAGTTTGGTATAATAAGATTTGTGGTCTCTAGTTATTCATTTTTTTACGGTGTTGCAGAGTTGGTTGAAATCTAGTAGTGCATTGGGTAGTTTATTGTTTTGGTATTGTTTTCACTTTTGTCTCTTAGGAGCATGGTTAGCTTGGTTTCTTTTGATAGCCAGGGAGAGATTTTGGATCTGATCTGTTTGGTCCTAGGGGGTGCACGGTGGTCGAGTAGGTTCAGAAAGGTTTTGTTAAAATGGCTGATAGCATTGTCTAGGGGTAGGGTTTTTAAGGGGGTCCAGTCAATTAGTTTTAGACAGTCAGAGAAAATTTTTGGATTGAAATTAGAAAGATTGTGGGTCTGAATATAGTGGTGTTGCTTTTGGAGTGGAGAAGGATGACGGTCAGCGAAGGCAAATAGGTGGTCGCTGACAGGGTCTGGAAGGAGACCTGAATTTGAGATTAGGTTAGGATGAAATACTAAAATCCAGTCAAGGATGGAGCCAGAGGTTCCAGCTTTGTTTGGCCTGGTGGGAGAGTTAATTAGTTGGGTGTATTTATAGAGCTTTATAATTTGAGAAGGCGGTTGAGAGTTGATAGTGGTCCAGTTAATGTTTATGTCACCTAGGATAATTGTTTCATTTTTGATGTTAGAGGAGAACCAGGAGAGGATGTTTTCTAGTTTTGGAATGTCGTTGCTGCCAGGAGGGATATATAGGGAGGCTATGCAAATAGATTTGTGAATGTTGATTTTTAGGTGGGCAATAATTACTTCAGAGTTGTCGAACACTGGGATGTGATTGGTTAACGGGATAACTATATAGGTGGAGGAGTACACTATGGCTACACCACCTTTCTTGTTGGGTCTATCATTGCAGATCATTTGGTAGCTGGGTGGTAGAATTTCATTGTCTTTTATAAATGGTTTTAGCCAAGTTTCTGTGATGGCAGCAATGTCAGGGCAATTATGTGAGAGCCAGGCATGTAGAGTAGGGATTTTATTTTGGAGGCTTTGAGCATTAATTGTGATGAGGTGACTGGATCTCGGGGTGCCAGGGTGTGAGAGAGCTAGATATTTGGTGGATGAGGAGTTGATGGGGCCAGGGTTTGAATGAATGTCACCAGAGAGAGAGAGAGAGAGAGAGGGATTTGGTGAAGTATGTGTATTATGTAGTTTAAAGTGGATGGAGCTTTTAAGTATGGGTAGATAGTATGTTTGTTGAGATGTGGGACATGGGGAAGGTTGGGTGTGGGAAGTGTAAGTAGTATTTTGGGTTTATATAATAGGGTTGTGCTGGGGGGATACAGTTCAGGAGGTATAGAGGAGAAGGACTGTGGGATGTTGTGTTGGAAGTTGGATGTGTAGTGTGGTGGTGGTGTGTGGGAGGGGTTAGGAAGTTGTGTCAAGGAGCCTAGTTTGGTAAGTAGTGCCAAGAGTATTGCTAGATGCAGGTGGTGTATTTATTTATTTATTTATTTATTTATTTATTTATTTATTTGCAGTTGCTTTACCAGGATAGTCCATTGGGCCAAAGTGAACCCGTTTTCAATGGAGTCCTGGGGAGAAAAGCTCCATAAACAATCAAGGTTACAAAATGATATAGATAATACGTTTACATGTGTTATAATATAGCGCAGACCAATTAATATAACAATATGACATAGACTGAAAATATACAATTAGATTCGACAAGAACAGACATTGCAAACAGTATAGGTTTTAGATAAATGAACAGGTAGTGCAGAATTTTAAGGAATGATTACAAGATATATACAGGAACATGAATATATAGAAAGTTTAAGTAAGAGGTGTAGACTAGAATAATATCTAGTTTGCAAGTAAATAACAACAGTTTATGAGTTTGAGGAGAAGTTAGAAGGAGCAATGTTGATAAAAAAGGTGAGAAAAAGAAATTTTGCAGTGTGAGTTATGTGGGGTAGCAGCTGGAGCATTCCCACTGGGATACTAGGTATGAGTGAAGAGTTTTTTTGAAGATAGAGTAAGTAGGGGTAGCACGAATGTGTGGTGGTAGGGAGTTCCAGAGTAGTGCAAGACTAAAGGATAGAAGGTGTTTGCCTGGGGGGCGAGCTGGTTTGTATATTTCTAGAAGATTTTGGTTATTGGGTCATAGTACTCTGTCAGGTAGATGCATTTTAAAGGCAGAGGAGTGGGAGGGACAGAGTGAGGGGTTGAGAATGAGCTTGTGTGCTAAAGTGAATTGGGTATAGATAAGGTGATTAGGTAGTTCCAGCCAGTTTAGTTTATGGAGAGAGGAACAATGGTGAGTGGAGGACTTATGGCTAGTAGCGAACTTGGCAATTTTGTTGTAACAACATGAGAGTTGAGTTCTCAGAGAGGATTGTAGATTAGTTAGGAGTGGAGCTCCATAGAGAAGGGAGGGTATGAGAAAGGCTGTAGAGAGGGTGAGTTTAGAGGTGGGTGTAAGATAATGGTTTTGTCGATAGAGCATACCTAGTTTTTGATGGGTTTTTTGATATTTAGTTGTATGTGGGAATTAAATTTAAGTAGATTGTCAATTAACACGCCAAGTAGCTTTGTCTCTGATACCAGTTCCAGAGTTGTGTTGTTATGACTAGTGATACAAAATGTGTTTTTGTTGAAAGGGGTGACTTTAGAGGGAGTAAATACCATTAATTTGGTTTTAGAAGCGTTGAGTGCTAAATGATTATTTTTCATCCATTGTTCAGTGGTTGAAAAAGCATCTTGAGTTAGCTTTAGAAGTAAAGGGACCGAAGTGGCAGAGCAAATAATAGTTCAGTCGTCTGCATATTGGATGATGTTAAAGAATGGGATAGAGTTACGAAAGTCATTAATAAATATGTTAAAGAGGAGAGGACCTAATATGGAACCTTGTGGAACACCAGTTGGTGTATTAAGGAATGAGGAGGTAGCCTTTTTCCATTTTACTGCTTGATATCTGTTGGATAAGTAGCTGGAGAACCAGTTCAGAGAAGAGAGAGATAGGTTAAGCTTAGAGAGTTTAGCTATAAGAAGACTGTGGGAGATAGTATCAAAGGCCTTAGAGAGATCCAGTAGAAGGGTAGAAACAATATGACCAGAGTCTCAGGCTTTGTTTACAGTTTCCAGGAAGGAGAGGAGGGCAGTCATAGTACTGTGGCCTGGTCTGAAACCGTGTTGTGTGGGAGTTAATAGGTCCTTATCAATGAGGTAAGGTAGGAGTTGTAGTTGGATACACTTTTCAAGGAGTTTAGAGATGGGAAACAGGATAGCTATGGGACGAAAATTATTGACATTGTTATTATTGCCTCCTTTATGTAAGGGTATGATAAAGGCCTTTTTCCAAATTTGGGGGACTGTGCCTTCTTGGATAGAATGGTTTATTAAAATACTAATGGGGTAGGCAATTGCTTCGGCAGCTGTGGTGTATGGGATGGAATACGGTGTAGATGTGTTAGTTTCTATAGGATAGAAATGTGAGTGGTGGGAGGAGTATCTGATGGTTGGTCTGTAGGAGTTGTCAGAGGATTTGGGGATAGATAAATCTGCAAGTAGGGGGGGTGGGAATTGGGGGCAGGGTAGGGGAGTGGAGTGAGCCTGAAGGGCAAACAGAGGAGGAAGAGCACCCCCAGCAGAGGTGAGCGGAAAAAGGAACAGTGACTGCAGGTAAGAGCTGGCAATAGTAGTAGGTTTATACAGCTGTTAAATTCTCTGTCTAGGGGTGCAGATTTGTATGTTGATAGGTAGATAGAACTGGATTCTTTCAGATTACACAAGGTAGAGGTGTTGCTTGAATCTTGGGGGTGCAGTAAGTTTACTTACAGGCAAGCACTTTAACTGGGATTAGGTAATGTTCGGGGGGGGATTTGTGGAGCTTTGCTGCCACCTACTGTTGAAGTGCAATTGGTGCAGCATACTGGTAGAGGATAGAGGGATAGCCCAGTGGGTGAGCACACTGTTGGGGTTGCAAAGATACAAAAGGGTCATACACAGTAAGCAGATTGTGCTTAGAGTAAAGTATAAATATTTATAGGATCACACTGGAGCTTACATGCATGTTCATACTGGAAATGAATTACATCAGCAAACAAATTGCAGAAGACAGATTAACAAAGTTGCTCTGTGCAAATAATGTAGCATTACAGACAGACTTTAAGCAAGAACTTCAGCAAAGGATAGGAGACTGGAATGCAAAACTTGAAGGCACATGGGATGAAACTGAGTACAAATAAGACAGATGAAATGACAGGGAATGGAGGAATCAGAAAAAGTTGAGAAATGAGCTAGAAGGGAAAATAGAGGAACCATTTATCAGCTTCAAGTATCTGGGAGGGGTTGTTGAGCAGAGGGGAAGGCTAAATGAAGAGGTCAAAGATAGAATCAGAGGGGCTGCAGCCAACTGGCACAGAGTGTCAGGGGTAATCTATGACAGAAAAAATTCCAAAGAAACTGAAAAGTAAAGTGTACAGAACAGAGGTACAACCAGTATAATTGATCCAGAAATGTAGGCAGTAAAGTCAGTACAGTCAAGGATTCTGGAGGTGATGGAAATGAACTACCTGTGGCAGGTTGGTAGGATGCACACTATGGAACAGACAAAGACATGAGGACATAAGAGCAGAAGCCAGGGTAGGTCCAATTGCAGAAAAGCTGAAAGAGAACAGATTATGGTGGTTCAGGCCCACATGCAGAAAAGCAGAAGACAATCTGGTGAAGAAGATTTGGGACAGACAGGAAGAAGGCAAGAGGAAATGAGGGTGTCCAACAAAGATGTGGATAGACTGTGTGAGAGAAGACCTGTCACAGGCATGAGTACTGTAGAAGGTAGGAGAGTGGCATTCAATAGAGGCAGAGATGGTGACAGTTGACACAACACCCTGACCTCGTGTAGAAAATGGAAAAAAAATGTGGTTGATGATTATGAGTTTATAAGGTCAGACATAATACAGTCCATGACTTTGCAAATCAGGCTACTCAGGATAATGGGATTATAGTTTCCTGCATCAGTTATAGGGATGCACTTGTACATGGGTATCTCCACTGTAGTTCACTGTATTTCCAGGACCAATCTTTTGGCTAAGCTCAAGTTACACAATTTAAGGAGGCATTCCACATAGTTGGTGCTGTTTATTAGGCATCCAAGTGAATTATCAAGCCCAGTGGAAGTTGTAGCTTTAGTTTTAGGCAGCTTCCCACCCTTGAGATTAAGCACGATTTGTGCATAGAAAGCTGATATCTGTTTACACGTGGGACAATTAGATTGCAGGTTTCTAACAAGGGGGATAATATTCACACCATGTATGAAACTGCAATTGGAATTCAAACCCTCAGTTAACCTAGGAATGTATTATTAGCATATAAACAGAAGACATATAATTTAAGCAATACTTTGTCTTTTTAATGTGATACTTAACAATATGAATCCAAATTATTGTAAGTTATTTCTATGTTCCCTGTTAGTACACACAAAAAGGTAAGACAATTTATCAAAACTTTTCATCTTTAATAAAAAAAAATATTTCTTATTGCCTCAAAACAAACCCTGCGGGTGTAGTCTCTCAAAGAAAATGTTCGCATAGCATAATTAAACATTTTATATTCTTTTTTAAAATGATTTCCTGATACCTGATCTATCCAGCCCTCTGAGCATCCATCCTTCATCTGTTCAACTTATCCATTCCAAGTATTTTACAACACCAGGACAGGAAGGAAAGAGCTGAAAAAAATGTCCATTATCCAATGAGAGTTAGGAGAATGTTTTGTATTCCTAACACAGAAACATGCACCAGCACACACACACACACACACACACACACACACACACACACGCGCGCGCACTCATGTGCACACATGAATGCAAACATACACATGCACAACACACACACACACACACACACACACACACACGCATGCACATGCATGCACATGCGCACACACTTATGCACTCTGGCCACTTAGGGTGCATAATACTTGTGCTAATAAGACAGTGACACCAACGACTATTTATACTTATTAAGTTTCTACATAAATAAATCATCAATGACATTTCTCAGCCCCATATGCATTTCATTGAAGTTGTTAACAATGCTTTGGTTAAACACAAATGTCACTAGAATCCAACTTTTTTCTTCCTGGTATTGAGAAGTTTTGCTTTATCACAACCAGTATTATGTTCATGCATTAGATTATAAGGAATAGAAGTGAATTCTTAAAATAACTTCAGTTTTAATCCAGTATTACATTATTAATTTGTGGTATACATGGTCACGTGCTAGTAGTGGAGAGTTACCTTTATTCCCTATAAAGTTTCAGCAGTTATATCCAGATCAGGCAAATTTATTATGCCAGCTTAGAGTTTTAATAATATCTTTTTTATTGTGACTAAAAGCAGTAGGTATTTAAATAGTCAGATAATGTCATGAAAAAAATACTGAAGCTTTAGAAATTCATGATTTGGAGCAATGACAGTTCCATTTTTCTTAGGATACATTGCATCTTAAGATACATTGAATAATAAAAACAAACAACAGAAGTGACTTTGCTGTGTATTTTATGGTATAATGTCTCTATAAGCAGCAAATCTTTAGTCTTCTACTGTCTGTGCTGGACATGGTGGAAGGTCAGTCTGCTAGTTTCACCTCTCCTGCCAGCCTTTTAGCACTAGGTCTCCTAAGGGAGGGTACTGACTGCCATTATGTTTACAAGTCATCCAAGAATGGGTGAATGAGTGACTTTATTTCAAAACAATGTAATATTGGTATAAGTTTCACCCCAATGTGCTATATTCTACAAGATATTAAAGTGCCTTTTAGCAATGTTTTCTCTTTTCTCCACTGTGGTACAACTGTGGTGTTGGTATATTTAATTTAGGGGGTGTGGGAGTGGAGTCCTTCCACATAGGGGGAGTGCAGGGGCATACCCCCTTTAGAAAAAGATTTGTTTGTGTTTTTAGGATTTCGACTCACTGGTTTTCGATATTTATCTTTGAGAAATTAATGAACTGAAGATGACTGCTTTAATCACTGTTTGATATGTTTGTGTGAGGGGCGAGTAAATTGTCAAACACACTCACTTATCCCTCATAAGGCAGGACAAAGAAAGGGTACAGTGAGTTTCCTCTCAGACACTAGGATTTCGGACATTACAAGTACCCTAAGGATCCTGTCTCCTAACAAATATGGCTCTGACGTAGTAGTGGTACATGCAAGAGTGAACAAACTGAAACATAAATCCCTGGTAGATATGCAGACAGACAAAGCCAAACTTTCCATGCAGGGAAGAAGCTGGCACTGACTGGAATTCTCCCTTCTTTCTTTCTTTCTTTTCGGCTTTTCCCGGTTAGGGGTCGCCACAGTGGAACTCCGGTCCGCTAATGATTGGCAGTAGATTTTTACGTGCTGGCTTGCCAGGCCTAACACACAACCTTCAATGAAGGAATGCCCATTCACGCATGTCGACACACAGAAGACGCTCTGAGAATCGAACGTGCAACATCTGTGAGGCGACAACGCTACCGCAGCACCACCACCGCAGTATACTGGAGTTCTCCCTTCATTACAGATAAAAAGAAAAGATAATTGGTTTCAATAAGTGGTTAAATACTTTGCATTATTCTAAGGGGATCCATTATGTGTCAGCATTGGATGAGAAGCTCAACAGTCAACCTTGCTTTGCTAAGGATGTGCTGCACCTCTCAATCTAAGGTTTATGCACACTGGCTAAATCCTTTGCTGGCCCCTAGTGCCTTTTTAGGCATAGTCCAACTAATGGACATTTCAACCTAACTAATGTATCAGTCCAGAAGCTGGCTCACATAAGGTCAGCTTTACTCAATGCCAGAACTCTAATAAAAAAGTGCTTGATCTTGAGGCATTCATGCATTTGGAAAATATCCACATCTGTGTAGTTACTGATAATTCATTTAAAAGTAAAGACAGCAGTCCCCTCTATATCTGGATTTTGCACTTTTCATGTCTTTAGGCACACTGAGAACTGTGGTGGAGTTTCTATATTTGTTATGGAACATATCACCTACAGGCAGATCCCTACTGAGCTACATACCGAACTCCCCGAACTACAGATAATTCAAAACAGGATTAATTATTAATTACCTTTTTTGTCACTTCATGATCATATAAGATACCTCAGTGTTGTAAAGGATCTCATTCATAGTAAAAACTCCAATAAGTGAGTGACTTTAGTTATCCTTCAGAAACTTTCCCAGACTTTATAAACAAACCCCCCTTTGTGTGCACTTAGTAAACAGAAGGCATAGCATTCCTGAATGGAGTCTTACAAATATAACTGTCGCCTGCACTGCCTATCTGGTGTCTCCTTTCCCAGGCACACCTGACCACAAACATGTGACCTTCTCCTTTAAACTCCCATAAGCCCCTGCAGCAAAGCCCACTGAGTTTAAGGACTACAAACATGCCAGCCAAAACCAGCTGCATGACAAAATATCACATTTCACTTAATGACAGTCACTCACCACTCCTGACCTGGACACATCAGCAGGTGTCACAAAGGAATGCTACACCTGTTTAGAAAAACACATAAGACATAGCAGTTCCTATCCAAACCAGGTATCATGGGAAATACAAAAAATAAATGACAATGGCAGTCCACCACCATAAATAAACTCTACAATAGAAGAACAAAACTCCTTAAATTATATAGCAAATTCAAAACTCCTTTCTGAAAAAAAATATCAAAAGTTTTATAAAACAACTGAAAACACTATCAAGTCCATCAAAGGAGCCCATGAACCTAGGATTCCATCTGAAACAAAAGATAATCATAAATTCTTTTTTAGTTATATTAGCAAACTAAGAAAGAATACTCTTCATGGCTTTGAACTTGTCTATAATGACATATCCTATTCTGACCCAATAGCTATTGCCAATATGCTTGCAAACAAATTTAGTGCCAGCTTCACGGCCAAGACATCTATTGCAAATCCTGAAATACCTGAATCCCATACTCGATTATCTCTAAACATCATTTACAAAAAGTGCTATAACTAAGACTAAAACTAGTTCCTACATGGGACTTGACAACACACTTGGCTGCTTAATTGCCTTTGGAGACCCACTCCATAAACTGCTTAACCTAAGTTTGGCTACAGGTTTTGTCCCTAATGAGTAATACACTGTAAGTGGTGATGTCCTGCATAAGTGTGGCCTTACAACTGACCCAAGTAATTACAGAGAGATAAGTCTAACAAGCCTCATGTGCAAAGCCATGAAACATATTATAAGTGACATCATAAACTGCAATGCCAAGAATGTTATTAGACTTAATGCCCAAAAACTGGGCTTGGGGAAAGGTAGGCCCTGTTTGTCGTGTTGAGTAAACTTCTTTGAAAGGGTTAAAAACATTGTGTTTGTTGAGATGTGGGACATGGGGAAGGTTGGGTGTGGGAAGTGTAAGTAGTATTTTGGGTTTATATAATAGGGTTGTGCTGGGGGGATACAGTTCAGGAGGTATAGAGAAGAAGGACTGTGGGATGGTGTGTTGGAAGTTGGATGTGTAGTGTGGTGGTGGTGTGTGGGAGGGGTTAAGAAGTTGTGTCAAGGAGCCTAGTTTGGTAAGTAGTGCCAAGAGTATTGCTAGATGCAGGTAGTGTATGGGATGGAATATGGTGTAGATGGGTTAGTTTCTATAGGATAGAAATGTGAGTGGTGGGAGGAGTATCTGATGGTTGGTCTGTAGGAGTTGTGAGAGGAGTTGGGGATAGATAAATCTGCAGGTAGTGGGGGTGTGTGGGAATTGGGGGCAGGGTAGGGGAGTGGAGTGAGCCTGAAGGGCAAACAGAGGAGGAAGAGCACCCCCAGCAGAGGTGAGTGGAAAAAGGAACAGTGACTGCAGGTAAGAGCTGGCAATAGTAGTAGGTTTATACAGCTGTTAAATTCTCTGTCTAGGGGTGCAGAGTTGTATGTAGATAGGTAGACAGAACTGGATTCTTTCAGATTACACAAGGTAGAGGTGTTGCCTGAATCTTGGGGGTGCAGTAAATTTACTTACAGGCTAGCACTTTAACTGGGATTAGGTACTGTTTGGGGGGGGGATTTGTGGAGCTTTGCTGCTACCTACTGTGGAAGTGTAGATGGTGCGGCATACTGGTAGAGGACAGAGGGATAGCATATTTTGACCTGCCCAGGCCTTTGAAACCATTACCCATGCTGGCATTGTAGAAAAGCCAAACGATTGGAAAATCAACTCATATATGGTAAACTGGATAGCAAATTGCCTGAAAGACAGAATCCATACAGTGCAAGTTGCAGTTGCTTCATTAGGAGGTATAAAACTGACCAGCATTGCTCCACAAGGCTTGCTTGTAGGACCTCTCCTTTTTGGTCCTTACTAAAGAGATTGACAAGCAGAGACCCTGGACCTAAGGCTAATAAAATTTGCTGCTGACTGTAAACAGTGAAGTTCTTGTTAAGGCACCCTATAACAACCAAACACTCCAAAATGATCTCTCCCTAGTAAAATCAAGGAGTAGTTAAAAAGGTTTCAAACTAAATGCTAAAATGTAGTATCTTCACTTTGGATAGACATCCTTTCTGCTCATCATATTGTATAGACAACACACCACACAAAATGAAACTGTAGTTGGGGAATAGGAACTTGGGTTGATAATTCCTTCTCTTTTGACCATCATGTGACAATGGTTGCCAGAAACCCTTTTTTTAGCACAGCTAATTGCCAAAGGAATATAATTAACTCCCTTATGCTTACAATTGATCAGACCAATTATCAAGTACACTGTTCCCTTTAGGGTGTACCTCAATAAGTATATCAAATACATAGAAAGTCTCCCAAATGTTCTTAACCAAAATGATTACAGGCTTAAAGTCCTAGAGCTATCAAGGGAGGCTAAAATGACCCCCATCACTTTATTCAGCATCGCATAGACATTTAAGGGGTGATCTCTCTCTTGCTTAGTGTGCCATTAGAGACCCAGTTGTCCTGGAGCTCTTTTATTTCCTATGTGCAATGGCTCTGCTAATACTAAAATAAGGGAACTAAATGTTCACCAACAGACAAATAAAATATAGGATTGGGACAGATTTAAAACCAACCTCTTCTCAACCTCTAGGAAAAGCTTCCCATGCATATTAAGCAGCGTGACTCACTATATTCCTGTAAGCATAACATGGATGACTTGAAAGATTTTCAGAAATGTACTCTTGGACTGACCGGTATAATCATCCTGGAGAAAGGAGGAAGACTACTGGCATTTTGTCAGGAAGGTGGTCACCCCCTGCAAATTATTAGATTGATAATACTTTGGGTAGACCCAGTGGTCAAAGATTTGGGAACACACATAGACAGTGAATTGGCCTTTGACTACCATGTGTCTGATGTAGTAAGGAAATTATTCTATGTTGCACAACTTATAAGCAAGGATATGGCATCTAGGTCAACAGATGTCATTGTTTCATTATACAATGCCCACATTAGACCAGTCATTGAGAACAATGCATCCTTTGGTATATACCTGACCAGGCATATGAACAACCGAAGCATTCACAGATATTCCTCAGAAAAACTATACATGGTGTAGTCAACATTGTCCTTTGCAGACCACCTCAAAGCCTTCCCTTATACTCAGTATCGGGTTTATATTATAAGTTTGAAGTCTGAAATTTTTGAATATCATATGATCGACTCCATATGAGCAAAGTTTTCAAACATCGAACTTAAAATATAAACAAACTAAAAACAAAAAAACTACCTGAGCACTCTGTGCAGGGAGACAAGCCACCCTGCACCCCCACACCCCCACTACTTAAATATACCAACTCCAAGATCGCACTACATCGAAGTGAAGGGAAATATTCCCTATGGCAATCTCCGTTGAAACGTTCGATGTTTGAAAACTTCGCTCATATGATGTCAATCATATGAGATTCGCAGTTTTCAAACTGTGAACTTATGATATAAACCCCTCAGTCTCCTACTGACTCTGAAAAGGTCATCTTTACCTGGCCTACATAGCATCTTCTGATTTAGCCTTGATGGAACTGTGGCACATTTGGAAAGCAAATAGCATTAGTGGCACTTGATCTAGGGACCTCAGCCTCACCTGCAACATAAATAAGACATGCTGGATAGGCTGGTTTGAGTCTCAGAAACTGCCCCTTCTCTGGAACTGGCTTCCTGTTCATGTGAAACAAGCTTCTTCTGTACAGTTACGCAAGTACTGGCTGGGTAAGTGGATAGGCAATACTGTGTTTACCCATGGAGAGACACCTACATCTGTATTAGAAAGTGGGAGCTTGTAAAAGCTCAACCACCTACACTCAAGTTAATATATACCCTCCAAAACCCTAGGGAAAACAGGATAGTCCATTACATTTGTGCAGCATGGCTAGGATTAAAAAGGGTCATTAGTCTAGTAATCACTATGATCCTGTAATCCAATGTGCAAATGGTCATAAGACTCAGTGGGCTTGGAATATATATGAATGTGTGTGTGTGTGTGTGTGTGTGTGTGTGTGTGTGTGTGTGTGTGTGTGTGTGTGTGTGTGTGTGTGTATGTGCGCAGCACACTCTTTGAGTATACTGTTACAAGCCTTCATGGATACCTCTCAACCTCTTAGTGCAAAAAATTGGGACACAGGTAAAAATAATGGAGTGACAAAGGTCCAAAAATAAGGACCATTTTTAAATATTGCTCTTAGTTATGTGTTAGCATGTATTTTCTGATGGATGTGAAATAAAAAACTTAAATGTCTGTCATTATTTAATGATTTCAGATCTGAGTGATTTAATAGAAAACCACACATTTTATGACAGACCAACAATATGAGACAAAAATCTGGACATTCTGTGAGAATCTGGACAAGTGAGAGGTATGCAGCCTTCTGATGAATGCTAGCACATTTGTGAGAAAATACAGTCCCATAGTTAAAGTTCTATGTAGTTATCTAACTTTGAGAAATGGACAGCAGTTAGCATGCACTTGTCAGGATTCTTGAATGCACACACACACACACACACACACACACACACACACACACACACACACACACACACACACACACACACACACACACTGATCAAGCAGTTTCAGGTAAGAAGGTAAAATAAAGCATGTAATAGCAAAGCTACCTTACAACAGGAGTTTGAATTACTAATCAGGAAAGCATGAAGAATCATCAAGATAGTGCATAGGTGTGCAGAAAAATATATAAGATGGTGGAGATAGATGATGAATGGTGCATTGTCAGGAAGATGAGCATTATTCAAAGTAGAGATACTCTGACTGTACAAGTGTAGCTAGGGGTAAAGTATTGGGTAATAGTTCTATGAGCTGTAACCTTCCTGCAGGCAGACTGTCTGCAAATGACTGTCCACTCAGGAAAAATAGGAAATCGTGGCTTTTTGTGTAGGGCACATTCTTCCTGGGTCCAGTATAATTGGCTGTGTGCTTACTAAACAGTGCAAAAGACTCTTCGTTGCTTACAGAAGCAGATTGGGGGGGAGAGATAAGGATGATCTACCTCCCCCATCAATGCGGGTCTATATTATATCCTCGAACACTTAAAAAAGCGAACGCTGATTGATCAAACTTATTTTCGCAAAACTGCAAAATATCGAAGCAGCAGAAACTCAAATTTTTTCCTAGGGAAAGAATTTAGTTGTCCGTTTCTGTTGCTTCGGTATTTTCAGTGTTATGGTGGAAAGTTACCGGTCGGATTCAGGTAAGTGTGCGATTGTGTGGATGTGAGTGTTAGGGTGATTTAGGTGAGTTAGGGTTAGGGCTCGGGTTAGGTGTGTGTGTGATTGAGTGGACATGAGGGTTAGGGTGGATTTAAGTGAGTTAGGGTTAGGCAGAGGGTGAGGTGAGTGTGCAATAGTGACGGACCTTAGGGTTAGGGTTTGGGTTAAGGTAAGTGGGTAGTTAGTGGTGTGTGCATAGTTTAGTGTAGGGTTAGGTATCAGATTTTAGGTGTATGTGTGTGGATTTCTGTTTGTTTGGTGTGCTTGTGTTGTGTGTATGTGTTTTGGATCAGTGATTTTTTTTTATTTTTTTCTCTGGAAAAAAAATCGTTGATCTGACAGTTTGAGATTGTAAGCTTTCGCTTAAATTAGGTCGATCAATCAGCGTTCCCTTTTTTAAGCGTTCGATTATGTAATATAGACCCATCAATGCTTATAGAAAAAAGTAATCAGTCAACAAATTTTACATCGTTTTTAATAAGGGTCTTCCATACTATAGTTTCATCTGTAAATTACACTTGCAGTCAATCTCTTTTCTAACATTGGGCATTTTTTGTTCTGAAATCACTTAGTATGGAGGAGTGAAATATAACCCTTACAACAATTTGGAGATAATTAATTGAAGTGCTTGCATTTTACATCTCAGCAGAAGAGATTCCAAAAGTAGCCTGTAACTGTATGAAATATGATAAACTTTCATAACTATTTGCTCTTTCAGCTACTAAGATATATTTTAGTTTGTTCTGACTGCCAAATAACACTGTGCATATGCACAATGTGTAAACTGCGAACAATAAGAATTGCACATTAAGGAACTACAACACTCAGACTGTTCATTGTCTTGTCTATCTGATCATGTAATATTTACACAATGACAAACCTGGAATCTCTGTTCAGTCTGCATCAAACTATTTATCCTAGACAAAACTGCTGGTTTGCAATCCCTAAAATAATGGAATTCCATTTTTATTAGCAGAAATTGCAGAAGTTAAACTGGCGATTCCTATTGAAGATTAATATCAACACAATAATTTCATTACCATTTTACAGTTTAAACTGACAGACCAGGAGCAGAGGCTGGAAACTGTGTCCCTCTATTCGGTGTCTTATAAACTTTTAAGTGGAAAGATCTGTCGTGCTTACAATGCCATTAGACACCCAGCTATCTTGTGTATCTCCTGTTTCCAATGGCTCCACCAATACTAGAACCAGGGATCTAAATTTTTACCAACAAATACATAAATAGGATTGGCATTCTCATACATCATACAAGCCAATATATGACATATGACCAATGCCACTTCTGTATAGTCATTTACAACTGCACCATCATTTTGCACAAAGGAACATGAGACAAAATAAAGCTTTATTTCTACAAAATGTTTTAATGCAGTTTAACTTGCTACAGTATGGATTCACTATCTGGCACAATATATTTTCACATCATGATTTAATGCAGTTTTAAGATATTATGATTGGATCACTATCTGGCACACTATATTTTCACATCATGTTTTAATGCAGTTTTAACATATTATGACTGGATCACTATCGGGGCCAATATGGAACATAGAAACAGTACTAGGAAAGCGACTACAAGGGATATCAGATGTCTGGCCATATGCACCTTTAAAGCAGACACACTTAAAATTACATACCTTCCTTTTTAAGCACTTAATTGTGTTCACTTCACAAATCAAGCAGGGTTGCACATCAGAATCTTGTTGCAAATTTGTGCTAAACAGGAACATAAGAATATGTAGTGTGTTTTGTAGTTAGATACTTTAAGTTGTTTTTATGATTAAAGTCTGTTTTTTTCAATAAATGTCCACTGATAAACATGATGTCAGAACAAACATATCATTTCCTCATCAAGTTTCTGAAGGGTTTCTGTTAAAAATGGACATTTTCATGAACATGCAATGAAATTAATGTCAGCATGATATGTCTCTCCACGCTTGGGTGATAACAGCAGATGTTGCGTTGTTCAGAAAACACACTATCAGCTTTTTTGGACTGTATTGGACTGTATTGGCTAAGAAGTCAATCACAAAAAATGGGAAAAATAATAAGGCTCCCACTTTTCAAGAATTCATAAACTTAAACACTGAGGTATGCCATAAAAAGTTACCTTAATTAGAATAAGAGCCAGAAAAAGTATTCATCGCATTATTTATTTATTACATTTGTTTAACAGGAAAGTGTGAATGGAATAAACCTCTTTTCAGTGCAGGCCTGGGGAGAAAATCTCCAATAACAATAATAATACAGTGCAGCAAAAACATGTAATAGATCACTTGAGGATGAATTATAGAAAATTAATGATTTACAGCGTAAGGTCCAAAGGTTTTGTAATGAATAACTGGTATTATAGTATAATACAGTACAGTACATTAGTGCAACATGCTTTTTCATAAGGTGCAATGGATTAAGACAAATATTAAAATAGCCAATGTTTTAGTAACAATGTACAATTTTCCTGGACATTGCAACTGACTGGTAGAAAAGAAGGAACTTAGAATCGCAAAAAGGCAAGGGTGAGGAGAGCACTTTCCATCCAAAATTTAGATGTAGCTTAGGGAAAATTGGCAAATAGTTTACCTAGGAGAAAAGTTGGTTAGTTGTGAAGGAATTTTTCCATCTGAAAATTCAGTGGCAACCATGATAGGATGTTGGTCAGTGGTGGACTTAGCAGATAAGGCTTTGTTGTAGAGGAAGACAGTAATAGTTTTGAGCAAGGGTAAAGCACAGGTTTATGTAATTTCAGGTATAGATTGTAAGTATATGGAACAGCAGAGTGGAACGTGTTACACAAATGGTTGATGTTAACCTGAGGAAGAACATGAGTGGTATTAATGAGAGGATACTTCACTTCAATTTGGAATGATTTTAGATTTTCAATCTACCTCAGAGAAACAGGAATATTTTCTTTGATTAGAGATGCTTCTAGACTAGAGTATATCTCTCCATCAGTGGTTTTGGATTTTGTTATATTAACAGTTTACCTTTAAAGCATATTGTTCTGTTAGGACAATAGAGATAGATGGGCATGTTTAGGCTAGGGCAAGTTCATAGGTTCATACCAGGCTATCTGCCCTAGGGCATTTATAAGCCTAGCCAGAGTGTGTTTGGCTTTCGCCACCCATTTTAAATTAATTTTGCTATGCCCTTTTTCGAGGTTAGTATACTGTGCCTCTGTCTAGCAGAGACACAGAAGTGATACCCGGGGTAAACCTACGATCTCCCATCCACTCATCAAGATTCCTCTTGAAGAGAGTCAATGAGGGACTCTGCCTAACCTGGACTGGGATTTTATTCCAGAGTGAAGGGAGCCTCTGGGTTATGAATCTGTCCCTCCAGCATGTCCTATTTATTTCAGTGCTGAGGTTCAAGTCTCTCGAGCACGTAGCTCGATGGGACTTGGATTTTCTGAGGTGCAGCATGTCCATTAATTCCGGGTTGGACATGGCTTTATACGTCAGTCACAGATCGCCTCTGAGCAGGCAGTATGCCACTGAGTAGAGCTGAAGTTTCTTTAACCGGGCAGCATATGACATCTGTTTGAGCCCTTTGATCCTCTTGGTGAGGTACTTTTGGGGTCTTTCCAGTTGCTGCAGTTGTCTGGTAAGGTATATCCCAAAAGGGGCATTGTACTCAATTATGGGCCTGATGAGGGATGAGTAAAGAGGCACGATGACCTCCCCTGATCTAGATGTGAATCCCTTCATGATTAGGTGGGCTATATAAAATGTTTTTCTAACCACTTTGGCCACATGGTTGTCAAATGAGAGATTGCTATCAACTTGGGTCCCCAGGTCCCTAATTACTTCTTCTGTACCTAATGGATTACCACCTATGTGGTAATTTGTGGGCACTTTGTTTTTGCCAAAGGGTTTAAACTTTTTAGTTTGCATTGTTCGATCTTTTGAGCTTTTCGACTACTGTTTGTGCCTATATTACTGTTTTATTACCTTATTTTCCTGTTTTTGTGGGCTTATATTGTTGATTGCACTTGTGGGCTAAAGTATTGCTTAAAAGTAACAAACAGGCTAATACACTCAAGTGTACCAGCCTTTGATAGCAATTTAGTCAAAAACAAAGCATTTACTGCATTTTTTTCTGTCTGTTTGCAAAAAAAAACAAAAAAATATTTCTCCTTTTCTAAACTTTCCTAGCTAGTTGTTCCAGTGATTAGATTTTGCTGATCCCTGGGCTTTGTATTTGGTTTCTGTGTTCCTCCATTTTCTTGTGTGGCCAGAGGTAGTTTCTTTACTCACCAGTGGGAGTGGGGAGTACTGAGCTGCTTGTTTGTCCTCAGAGGAGTGGTTAGAAGCAGCAACTAGTAATTTGTCGGCCATTTTGGGTCATTTCCTGTTTTTTCCAGCCCCCTGCTATAAAGCACGCGTTAGCGCGCTTTAGCGCGGAGCTGCTACCGTTGCACACTAGGGCAGCGCCGGTTAATCAGATTTAAACTATTAGGGCTACCTAAAGTCCACTCTTCAAATTTTCCCTTAAAACTACCTTCCTCAAAGTATACTACTGTTCTATTTAGTGTATCCTACAACTATAAATTATCTCTACTTGACTCCCAAGTAGACTATTCTCTATCTGTATAGTGAAGCACTTGCTCCTACAGTACTTATCACCTCGATACAGCACTCTTGTTATAGAAAGTACCCCAAAAAAGCAAACCCCATTTCTCGGTCACCCACATCCCCCAGAACCTTTTCTTAAGTTTTTCTGTCTGTTCCTTCTAGCATGTCGAGGGATCAGTTGCTAATGTCCTCTCCTGCTCAGCTGGTGAACCTGGGAATATTGAGGCAATGTTACAATTGCCTCATGTACACAGACAACCCTCTCCTCCTCCCACAAAACACAAATACATGCGAGAGATGCAACTATACGGCCAAACTGGAGGCTGAGCTCTCTCAACATAGGACTGGCATGACCAGACAGGAGGAGAAGGTAACCACACACACTATAGACCCAGTCTCACATAATACCATCACAACCTCAAATCATACACATAAACACACAAAGACATACTGGAGGCTCTGATCAAAAATCTACCAAAACAGCAGAGGCCACCAAAGCAGACACCCAAACAACTACCACCTCAGAACACAACACCTGCAACACATAGACCACACAGTCAGAGTGTCAAGCAGTCATAGCCCTTAAGGCCAAACACAATGCCAGACACACTAGTCATTGGTGACTCCATAGTCAGACACACTGACGTCCCGCTCACCAGACTGAGTAAGGAGAAGGTCACAGTAAGCTGCCTGTCGGGTGCTAGAATCCGCCACATAACGCATGCACTCAGGTCTCTCAACAGCAGGTACAAGTACGACTCAATCATTGTCCACGCTGGTGTTAACGACCTGAGACGCACCTCCTTGGACTACATGAAAAGAGACATAGAGGAGCTCTCTGATTATGTAGCCCAAGCAGGTATGACCCTGACCTTGAGCAGTATCCTACCTTCACCAAGAATGATGCCACAATACAGAGATAAGATGATCAGCTTTAACAATTGGCTTAAACTCTGGTGTCATTCAAAGGGGATCCAATGTCTGTCTGCCTGGGATGACATGCTGGACAAGCCACGCTGCTTCGCAAGGGACGGCTTGCACTTGTCACCCCTGGGATTCCAGATTTTGGCAAAGGCTCTTGCCACCCCATAGTGCCTTTTTAGGCAAGGCTCAAATTCTAAACCTACCACCCTAGAACAAAACAAAGAAAAAAAAACTAAGGGTAATGCTGCTCAATGCCAGAAGTCTCAACCTCAAGATGCACGCACTCGAGGCCCTTCTCAGTATGGAGAACATCGATGTCTGTGCTGTGACAGAAACCTGGTTTAAGGCTCCTGAGAGCACCCCAGCACTATCAGGTTTTACCTCATATCATGCGTTCCGCCCACAAAACCCGGACAATACCAAGAAAGGAGGAGGGGTATCCATATTCATCAAGGACACCCACACCTCAAGATTGGTGGCATCGCACGATGCATCGGAAACCATCCAGGTGCAATTAACCATAGGCAAGACTGCTCTGCAATTTGTAGCATGTTACAGGCCACCCTCGCAAACTCAGGAACCTCATATGGCCTTCCTGAAAACACTGGAGGGGATAAATGTATCTCCGAACACCATCATACTAGGTGACTTCAACTACCCTAATATAGACTGGGAACACTACTCAAGCCCAAACACTCTAGCCCAAAAGTTCCTGGAATTCATAAACTCAAATGCCATGGAACAACTAGTCACCATCCCCACAAGAGGAGAAAACATACTTGATCTCATCATCACGAACATGGGAGCACAATGTTCAACGCCGGAAGTATACCCCTCACTGGTGAGATCTGATCACAAACTAATCTCGCTGGTGGTCCTCATCCCGCCCCCACCCGAAATGAAAAAGACCACAGTAAAGAACTTCTCGAAAGCTGACTACACACTTCTAAAGACTAGTGTGGTCTCCTTTAAGGCCCCTGAGCCGGCGGTTAACATTACTCAAACCGCTGAATCACTTACAAATGCCTTCTACCAGCACCTGCAGGGCTGCATGGATCAGGCAATCCCAAGCAAAACAAAGACTCTTTGTACCAAAGGCAAGCGTCCAGTCTGGTGGACCCCAGCCATAAACAAACTCTACAACAAAAGGAGAAAGCTACTGCAAAATAGAGCAAAATCCTTAAAAGGTAAGATACCGCTGATCACTATAAGTAAAAAGCTAAGAGCTCTCATAAAATCATCCAAAGCTAATTTTGAGAAAAAAATAGCTAAGGACTCTAAAGACAACCATAAGGCATTCTTTAGCTATGTCAGAAACCTAGGAGGAAACTCCCAGATATGCTCAGAATTAGTTCAAAATGATGTGAAGATTACTGATCCTACAGACATTGCCAACATACTGGCTGACAGGTTCAGTGCAAACTTCTCCCCCCCTCTCCCCCTAAAGGAGAGATATCTATACCAAATGATTGTAGCCCCCAAACATCTCTAACGCCCAGGTGAGAACTGCTCTCTCCAAGGCAAAGAACACAGCATCCATGGGACCTGATGGTGTCCCGGCTGTGTGCTCCATGAACTCAACGAGGAATTAAACCCACAGTTAGGACAGCTGTTTAATCTTAGTCTCACCTCCGGATACGTACCCAGGGAGTGGCGCACAGTGACTGTGGTCCCACTCCACAAAGGCGGTGCCTCCACCGACCCTGGAAATTACCGTCCCATTAGCTTGACAAGCCTTATCTGCAAAGCCATGGAGAGGATCATAATGGATCTCATAAATAAAGACATAGGGAACTTGCAGACTTTGGATCCAACCCAGTTTGGCTTTGTCAAAGGCAGATCATGCCTTCTAAACTTGGTTGACTTTTACGAAACAGTCACCAAGGCCATTGACGAGGGAAAGGCAGTCCATACAGCCTACCTAGACCTGGCGAAGGCTTTTGATACAATACCTCACTCGGGTATCATTGAAAAACTCATCAACTTAAATGTAAACCCATACATTACAAGATGGGTTGCAAACTGGCTGAGTGACAGAACCCACAGGGTCAGAGTTGCTGGCGCCATGTCAGACTCAAAGCCTGTCACAAGTGGTGTCCCACAGGGCTCAGTCCTGGGCCAACTCTTGTTTGGCATCTACTTTTCTGAAGTACAAGCAAACACAGGAGGGTTATGGCTGACAAAGTTTGCAGATGACTGCAAACTGGGCGTCCAAGTTGAAAACACATCCGACACAGATATCCTTCAGAAGGGTCTCACAGAAATGGATAACTGGTGCCAGAGCCATGGCCTAAAGTTAAATGCCAAGAAATGCATAGTCATACCCTTCGGGAAAAATAAGGTTACCCCTAGCTACCATATAGGTGGCAATCCCCTGAACACAGAAGAAGTTAATAGGGACCTGGGAACCCAGGTTGACAGTAGCCTTTCATTCGACACTCATATTGCTAAAGTAGTTAGGAAGACCTTCTACATTGCCCACCTTATCATGAAGGGATTCACATCTAGATCAAGGGAAGTCATAGTCTCCCTATACTCATCACTCATCAGACCAATGATCGAGTACAATGCCCCATTCAGAATGTATCTGACCCGACACTTGCAGCAGCTGGAGAGGCCACAAAAGTTCCTCACCAAAAGGATAAAGGGTCTCAAAAATCTGTCTTATGCTGCCCAACTGAAAGAACTCCAGTTATATTCAGTTGCTTACCGCTTGCTCAGAGGTGACCTATGCCTGACATACAAGGCCATGTTAAACCCAGATTTGATGAACATGCTTCATCTCAAAAAATCTAGATCCCTCAGAGCCACAAGGGCGGGAGACGTAAACCTCGACACAGTTATTAATAGGACGTGCTGGAGGGATAGATTCATCACCCAAAGACTCCCTATGCTGTGGAACAAAATCCCGGTTTATGTGAGGCAGAGCACCTCGCTGGCCTTGTTCAAGAGGAATCTTGACCAATGGATGGGAGATCGCAGATACACCCCAGGGGTTACCTCAGTGTCACTGCTCGACAGAGGCACAGCAAAATAATGGGCATAGTTTCTCCAAACTAAAGGGGTGGCGTAAGCCACAAAACTATGGGCTAGGCTTATAAATGCCCTCGGGCAGATGGCCTAGTATGAACCTATGAACCTATGAACCTATAAAGGGGATGACTATACACTTTGTGGCATTTAGCTTGAGGCCATGGCTCTGGCACCAGTTGTCTGTTTCTATGAGGCCCTTTTGGAGGATGCTTGTGTCGGCTGGAGAGTCAATTATGGCGCCCAGTTTGCAGTCATCTGCGAACATGGTCAGCCACAGTCCTTCCATGTTGGCCTGTACCTCCGAGAAATATATACCGAACAACAGAGGTCCCAGGACTGAGCCTTGTGGGACGCCACTTGTAACTGGTTTGGAGTCTGACATGGCTCCAGCAGTTCTAACCATGTGGGTTCTGTCCTTGAGCCAGTTTGCAACCTATCTAGTGACATAGGAGTTTATATTTAAGCTGGTGAGCTTATCTATAATGCCCGAGTCGGGTATTGTATCGAAGGCTTTTGCGAGGTCCAGGTAGGCTGTGTGGACCACCTTCCCCTCGTCAATGGCCTTGGTGACTGTTTAAAAGAAATCAACCAGGTTTAATAGGCAGGATCTGCCCTTAACAAAGCCGAACTGGGTAGGATCCAGTGTCTGTAGGTCCCCAATATCTTTATTTATGAGGTCCATGATGATCCTTTCCAAAGCTTTGCAGACCAAGCTAGTCAGGCTTATGGGACGATAGTTTCCAGGATCCGTTGAAGCACCACCTTTGTGGAGAGGGACCATTATTGCTGTACGCCACTCTTTGGGTACATATCCTGTACTAAGGCTGAGATTGAACAGTAGTTTTATGTTTGGGTTTAGCTCTTCTTGGAGTTCATGTAGGATGCAGCCCGGGACACCGTCTGGTCCCATTGATGCTGTGTTTTTTGCTATGGAGAGGGCGGCTCTTACCTGAGCATCTGAGATGTCAAGGGGGTAGCACTCTGCTGGGATAGATATTTGCCCTTTTGGTGAGGGGGGGAGTTTGCGCTGAACCTGTCAGCTAGGATGTTGGCAATGTCTGTGGGTTCGGTGTATTTTTTGTCATTTTGGACTAATTCTGAGCATATCTGGGAATTCCCCCCAGGTTCCTAACATAACTAAAGAAAGCCTTGTGATTATCCTTAGTGTCCTGTGCAATTTTTCTCTTGAAGCTGGCCTTAGACAATTTTATGAGTGCCCGTAGTTTTTTGCTAATACTGATCAGAGATGCCTTCCCTTTTTGGGATTTTGCCCTATCATGTAGTAGCTTCCTCCTTCTATTGTATAGTTTGTTTATGGCTGGGGTCCACCAGACAGGACGCCTGCCTTTGCTGGACTGGGTCTTGGTTTTATTTGGGATTGCATGATCCATGCATTCCTGAAGGTATTCATAGAATGCGTTTATAAAGGATTCTGCGGTCTGGGCCGTATTTTCCACAGGCCCGGGGGCTTTGAAGGATTCCACCTCGGTTTTGAGGAGTGTGAAATTTGCTTTAGAGATGTTTTTCACTGTGGTTTTCTGGGCAGGGAGTGGGGTTGGGATGTGAATATCCCATGAGATTAGTTTATGGTCTGATCTTACCATAGGTTCATAGGTTCATACTAGGCTATCTGCCCTAGGGCATTTACAAGCCTAGCCAGAGTGTGTTTGGCTTTCGCCACCCATTTTAAAATAATTTTGCTATGCCCTTTTTCGAGGTTAGTATACTGTGCCTCTGTCTAACAGTGACACAGAAGTGATACCCAGGGTAAACCTACGATCTCCCATCCACTCATCAAGATCCCTCTTGAAGAGAGTCAATGAGGGTCTCTGCCTAACCTGGACTGGGATTTTATTCCAGAGTGAAGGGAGCCTGTGGGTTATGAATCTGTCCCTCCAGTATGTCCTATTTATTTCAGTGCTGAGGTTCAAGTCTCTCAAGCACGTAGCTCAATGGGATTTGGATTTTCTGAGGTGCAGCATGTCCATTAATTCTGGGTTGAACATGGCTTTATACGTCAGGCACAGATCGCCTCTGAGCAGGCGGTATGCCACTGAGTAGAGCTGAAGTTTCTTTAACCGGGCAGCATATGGCATCTGTTTGAGCCCTTTGATCCTCTTGGTGAGGTACTTTTGGGGTCTTTCCAGTTGCTACAGGTGTCTGGTAAGGTACATCCCAAAAGGGGCATTGTACTCAATTATGGGCCTGATGAGGGATGAGTAAAGAGGCACGATGACCTCCCCTGATCTAGATGTGAATCCCTTCATGATTAGGTGGGCTATATAAAATGTTTCTCTAACCGCTTTGGGAGGGATACACTTCTGGTCTGGAGCATAGAGTCCCCATGTTGGTGATGATCAGGTCCAGTATGTTTTCCCCTCTTGTGGGAGTGGTAACAAGTTGTTCCATAGCATTTGAGTTTATAAATTCTAGGAACCTTTGAGCTAGGGTGTTGGAGCTAGAGTAATGCTCCCAGTCTATGTTTGGGTAGTTGAAGTCGCCCAATATAATGGTGTTTGGAGAGACCTTCATATTTTCCAGTGTTCTCAGGGAGACTGAGTGGGGTTCCTGGGTTTGGAAGGGTGGTCTGTAGCAGGTTATAAACTGGAAGGCAGTTTTACCCACTGTTAGTTGCACATGGATAGTCTCTGATGCTTTGTGCTGTGCCACCAACCTGGAGGTGTGAGTATCTTTGACGAATATTGATACTCCCCCTCCTTTTGTGGTTCGGTCCAAGTTTTGGGGCCAAAAAGCATAGTATGAGGTATAACCTGGTAGTGCTGGGGTGCACTCAGGAGCCTTGAACCAGGTTTCTGTTACTGCACAGATATCGATGTTCTCCATGCTAAGGAGAGTTTTGAGTGCATGCATCTTGAGGTTTAGACTTCTGGCATTGAGTAGCATTACTCTTAGTTTCTTATCCCTTGTGATACCTATGGAGGTGGGTTTGTCTTTTGAGCCTTGCCTAAAAAAGGCACTATGGGGGTGGCAAGAGCCTTTGCCAATATCCAAAAGCCCAGGGGTGACAGGTGCAAGCCGTCCCTAGCGAAGCATCATGGCTTGTATGTCTGGTCTGTATAAACAAGTGTCTGGTCTGTATAAACAATTAATGGATTAGAAGTAATTGTAAGTAAGTAAGCAAGTGGGATAGTGCGAGTCAGTTTAGCATTTTGTGGGCTAAGCAGTGTTGTGTCCTGCTTGGGAGGTTTGTGGCATATTTACCTATTTTATTATATCACTGTTGCAGTTTAGAGGTTATGGTGGATGTTAGGTTTGTCAAAGTTGGACAGGCATATATGAAGGATGGTATTAGGTAGGCTGAGGCAATACTAATTCTTTGCTCAAAACATTATTAGTGACAATGACAATACATGACAATGACAATAAATACATCATTAGTGACAATGACAATACATGACAGTGACAATAACAATAAATACATTAGTGACAATGACAATACAACAGTGACAATGACAATAAATACATCATTAGTGACAATGACAATACATGACAATGACAATGAGTTGGGAGGGTGGCCTAATTGTTAAGGTGTTTGCTTTACAAACACAAGGTGCAGGGTTTGAGTCTCACAAGGGATAATTGGCTAGGCTTAAAATGGCTTGCAAGGGCAGTTAGCTTAGTACTAACCTATGAACCTATGAACAATAAATACATCATTAGTGACAATGACAATAGATAACAATGACAATAAATACATCATTAGTGACAACGACAATACGACAGTGACAATGACAATAAATACATCATTAGTGACAATGACAATACGACAGTGAAAATGACAATAAATACATCATTAGTGACAATGACAATACATGACAGTGACAATGACAATAAATGCATTAGTGACAATGACAATACATAACAGTGACAATGGCAATAAATACATCAATAGTGACAATGACAATACAACAGTGACAATGACAATAAATGCATCATTAGTGACAATGACAATATGACAGTGACAATACCAATAAATACATCATTAGTGACAATGACAATACATGACAGTAACAATGACAATAAATACATCATTAGTGATAATGACAATATATATGGCAGTGACAGTGACAATAAATACATCATAAGTGACAATGATAATACATGACAGTGACAATGACAATAAATACATCATTAGTGATAATGACAATACATGACAGTGACAATGACAATAAATACAGCATTAGTGACAATGACAATACATGATAGTGGCAATGAAAATAAATACATCATTAGTGACAATAACAATACATGACAGTGACAATGACAATAAAAACATCATTAGTGACAATGACAATACATGACAGTGACAATGACAATAAATACAACATCATTAGTGACAATGGTGTGAACCTACATGGTTTATAGAGCAGATAGATATAAAGCACAGAGTGGTAAAGCTACAGGCGGTGGTGTATGCATCTATGTTAATAACAGATGGTGCAAAGCGTCTAAGCTGGTTCAGTCATACTGCTCTGAAGATGTGGAAATATTGAGACTAAAACTGAGACCTTTCAGTGTACCAAGGGAAATCAGTGGGATATATATCACAGCAGTAGACACCCCCCCCCCCCAGTGCTAACACCACTGTACTTCAAAATAAGCTCCATAATATTGTCTGTGAACTACAAAGCAGAAACAGAATTTGCACATGTGATAGTATGTGGATTTCCCCACAAGATGGGAGAATACCTTAGACAAAGCTTGCAACAATATTAAAGGAGACTTTAAAGCTTTGAAGAACTCCAACATAGGCAGCTCTGAGCATACTGCCTTCCTGCTTCTGCCTACCTGTAAGACAGCTTTGAGAAAAAAACGACAACTAAACAGATCATTGTCTGACAGGAGGGTTTCATGGACTGCCTTCTGGACTGTTTCAATACCACCTGGTGGGAGCTTCTCAAAGAAGCATAAACATACAACCTCCAGTTAGACATAGACACCTATACCGAATCAGTTCTTGCCTACATAAATAAATGCATGGAGGATGCAACCACCATGAAAGCCATCACTATAAGAGCTAATCAGAAGCCCTGGCTCACCAGGAATGTCTATGAGCTACTGAAGGGAAGAAACACAGCCTTCAAAGCAAATGACAAAGAAAGCTTAAAGACAACCAGGTCAAATCTGAAAAAGGGCATCAAAGGGCAAAGAGGGAGCATAGGAGGAAAATTCAAATCCAATTCCAAGACATGAGGAACACAAGAAGCCTATGGCAGGGGATACAGCAGCCCATGGACTACAAGACCCAGATACCCCAATATGATGACAGCTTGGAATTCCTATATGAACTGAACTCTTCTTTGGCAGATTTGAGGAGAAGAACACCACCATACCTTCTAAAACAAACACTGACAATGAGGAGATAGTGCTCACCTTAAACTCCAAGAAGGTGAGACTTCAGGTTAAGAAGGTGAATCCTAGGAAGACTGCAGGACCAGATAACATACCTGACAAGATGTTAAAGGGGTGTGCTGATCAATTATGTCTGGTACTGATATATATCGTCAACACATCCCTTGCTATGGAGAAAGTTCCCTCGCATTTCAAGGAAACAAGTTTTGCCTGACTTCTAAAGAAACCCAACCCTACCGGCTTCAGTGACTTCAGACTGTTCACCTTAACCTCAAACATCATGATGTGCTTTGAGATGATTCTGAGGAAACATCTATATGTGGGTCTGCCTATCAGGCAAACAGATCGACTGTGGATGCGATATCAGTCGCACTACCTCTTGCACTAAAACACCTAGAAGTAAGGAACTACATAAGGCTGCTGTACATCAACTTCAGTTCTGCGATCAACACTGTGATACTGATGCAACTGGTGGATAAGCTTGTGAAACTTAGGATAAACAAGCATCTATGTAACTGGACTTTTGACTTTCTGATTGGTAGACCCCAATGGACATGCACTGGAAACAACACCTCTCAATGGATATTCCTGAATACTGGTGTTCCCCAAGGTTTTGTGCTCATCTCCTTGCTCTTCACCATCCTCACCCATGACTTACTGCAAAACATAACTCAAACTATATTATAAAATTCACTGATTATACCAAAGTCGTGAAGCTCATTGGTGGTGGGGATGAACATAACTACAGGGATGAGGTGAACACTTTCAGCCTGGTGTGATAGGAACAATCTGGACCTGAATGTTAATGAAACCAAATAAATGATTATGGACTTCAGGAAAAAAGCACAGTTCACCAACCACTCACTATCAAAGGGGAGGTAGTAGAGAAAGTCAAAACAACCAAGTTCCTGAGCCTTCACATCTCAGATGACCTCTCCTGGACTTTTAATACCAACCATATAGTCAAGAAGGCTCAACAGAGGCTTAACCTCCTGAGAAAGCTCAAAAAGTCCAGGATTCCACTGTCTGCTCTTACCATATTTTATAGGGGAGCTATCGAGAACATCCTCACTAGCAGCTTCATAGCGTGGTTTGGCAACTGCACAGTTGTTGAGAAGAAGAAATTACAGAGGGTGGTGAGGGTTGCTAAGAAAATCTTGGACACAAACCTCCCTTCTATTCAGGAGCTTTTCTTTACAAGAGCAAGAAAGAGAACATACAGAATACTAGCTGATTCGACCCATCCAGCCCACAACTGGTTCTCACAACTTACATCTGGTAGGAGGTTCCCTAGCTTCCACTGTAGGACTACCAGATTCAAGAACAGTTTGTATCCTACAGCTGTGAGACTTATTAACTCGGACACCAACCATAATACCTGATACAATGAACCGTCTTTTTTTCATTTAATCCTGCTGCTCTCAGCAGTTATCTCTGGTATTACTATTATGGAATACGATGGCTATACTGAGTCACGTCTAAACCTAACAAGTGCAATACGGTAACAAAACAGCTGCTATTCACTATTTATTCTCTATCTTAACAGTGAAGGGGCTTGGTGGTGGGTATTTATTTATTATTTATCATTGGATAATGAGTATTGTGTGTTTTTGTGATGTGAACTACCTCTTGCATGTCATACCTGTTGTTGTTTTCTTTCTTATGTTATTCTCTGATACCGCTGTATCTGTGTTATTTACACTGCATTTATCTCATGAGCTAACATTTGTAATTTTGTTTAGGCTGGACTTGTGTGGTCCTAAATGACAATAAAGTTTCTTTGAATCTTTGAATCTTTGACAAACAGACTACCCAGTCTTTGATTCGTCTTTTTTATGGCTTGTTTGAGATAGTTATTAAACTTCATTTGGTTATCTGTGTTAATCTGATGTGTGAGACAAGTTCAGTTTTTGTATTCTTCATAAAGGTTATAATGGATACTTTTTTCAGATTTGTGCTGTTTTAATGTAATTTTTTTTAAGTTTGAGAAGAAGCCGGGAACTGTTGAGCCAGTTTTCAACTCATATGAACGATTCTTGGGTCAGCTGCTGGAGAACAGGTAGAGTTTTTGCAGGACAGAAAAAAAGTAGATTTGTGAGTATATTGATCAAGAGAGGCACGCCTGGAGGATGACTGAATGTAACTGATAAAAATATTAAAGCGTAGTTTACCTAATATGGATCACTGGGGTTACCTACAGTTTTGGGTAGAAATGTGAAGTAGTCATTTTCCCATTTAACAGCTTGTTGTCTATTAGTTAGGTATCTGTGGAATGAGAGGAGATGTGAGTTTGTTAGGCCTAGGTCTGATAGTTTATTAAGGACTGTTTAGTGGCAGACAGCTTTTCATAAATCTTGACAGAGAGTGGATGCCAGATTGTCTGAGGTCCTGTATTTAATGGCATTAATAAAGTTTATCGGTGCTGTAGTAGTGCTGTGGTTTGATCAGAAACTATGTTGTGTAAGACAGTAGATTTTGTTCCAGAATATATTTTTGTAATTGGAAGTGGATACATTTCTCTAGAATTTTGAGTGGGGGTGACAGTAAAGCAATTGCTCTGTAGTAAAAGTGTTCAGCTGAGGGACTGACTGCCTTTGCTAGGGTAATTTCAGTGATTTTTTTTCCAGATTAGGAGGGCAAAGCTTTCAGAGACGGTCTTTTTTTTTTAATTTACAATGGGTAGGTGAGTTCATCAGCAGCTATATTGATATGTTTTGGAGGTAACTTATCAGTAATTAATGTAGTAGTTTTAAGCCTATGGAGATATTTTTTTATAACTGAGGCTGAGGCAGTTGAGACAGGTTTGAAGAAGACTGCTTCAGTATTGGTTAATTCAGCAGGTATAGAAAGGTTGTAATTTTTTTGAGTAGGTAGGCAACTCCTTGAATGAAGTAGAAGCTGAATAGGGTTGCTATGTTTTTGTTCTGCTGGCGAATAGATGACACAGGTTGAGTAGTTTTTTTAAGAGTTTATTTATTGCAGAATAGAAATGTTTGGGATTTGGTTGGGATTTGTTTTGAATGCTGGTATTATGTAATTTTTTTTTTCATTTCTAATGTGATATTTGACCTAATTTTAGTTGCCTTAACTGCTGCAGGTTAGTGGGTGTTTTATTTTGTAGCCATGTTTCCCAGACTTTATCAAATGCTTTCATATATTATTTGGTGTTATTAGATTGCCAAAGTGCAGGATTTGCTTTGACTCTTTTTGTTCTGATAAGAACATGTTTATTTAGCATAGTAAGAGAGGTTTTCTTAAATACCAAGATGGCACCATGAAGGGGTATATTTTAAGTATACTCCCATTATAAAGTCATAGTTCATTAATATAGGTTTGTGTTTGAAACTTAGGAGTCTTACTGTATTGAAGTGTTGGTTACATTTTATTTTTGTGGGTGTCTGACTGGATAAGTTGGGATGTGTTCACTTAAAGCATTTAGCAGTGTTCCAAAAGATGTGTATTTGTGAGGATCCAGTCTAATATGGATTCCCTTGTGGTGGTGTTTTTGTTATATCTAGTAGGTGATTTAATATGTTGGGTGAAACTATACACTTGGATAGAATTTATTGGATTAATACAAGTCTATTGTAAGCCAGCCAATATGGAAATCTCCTAGGATTATTATTTCTACAGGTATGTTGCAGGATATCCAGTAAAGCATGTCTTCTACTGTACAGATATTATTATCTGGAGTATGTAGCCACCTACTATAATAATCTTTTTATGAGCATTACAGTTAGAAGAGGTTACAAGAACTTCTGCATTTCTAAATTTTTGTCTCATAGTATAATATGGGAACAGTTCATATGTGCTTTTGTGTATTATTGTTACTCCAACTGCTTTTTTGTATTGTCTACCTAATCTAAGTATACTGAACCCAGGACGATTTCCTTATCTTTTATTCTTTCTTCACCCAGGTTTCAGTGAGTACATATATATCAGGAGGGTGGTAAACTACGTCAGGGAGTTTATCACAGATTTTTCTGACATTTGCATCATATATCTTAACAGTTTTTTTCGGTATGTTGGGGGTTTGTGTGTTGTTACTGGGAGTTGATCTTAGGTTTGTGTGGGTGTCACCACTTTGCAATAGTGAGGTAATAGTGTCTTGATATGGATACAGCCACATGCATTTTAATTTGAGTTTGCTGTTGAATATGTGGGTAAGAAGAGTATATTTCTTACATTACTTTTAAAATAATCTATAGACTTGAACTGATACAATGGGTATGTTATAATAAGGTGGGAGATGGCATGTTAGGAAGAGAGTTTGTTATCCTTGTTGGGGTTAAGTGTAGTTACTAAACAGTCTCTTGGTAGTTGGTGCTGTGAGTAAGTAGGGATACTAAGAGGGGAAGTACAATGTGTAGTGATGCATTTTACTGGCTGTTTTTAAAAGTAGTAGGTATGACTCTAGTATGGTATGCTATGATGAGGAGTAAATGGTTATTTATATACCAAATGGAGATGTGGGAGGTGCTACTGCTGCAATAAATGTAGAGGAGGGGTGTGTGGGAATTTGGAGTAGGGTAGAAAAACAGACTGAGGCTACATCTTTTTGGAGTACTATTGTATGAGAGTGAAATGACACAATCAACTGCTGACCTTGGATCATAGTAAGTGTACCACTATTGCACAGAAGACATAGGTGGTTTTATGTAAGCATTCCTTAAAAATACAACATATTAATAATGGTAAAAAGAAATAATATGCTTTCAAAAACTAAACATAAAATAGTAATGGGAACCTTAAATGGAATGGGTGGCACATTAGGTCCTGAGCTTTCAAAGGTTATTTGTTCTGATTGTACTATGTTTGAGGACTTTTGATTATATCCTGGAAACTTTTATTAGAGGGAGGGAGAGTTGGCAGGTCACCATAAGCTGTTCTTTCCCTTCTGCAGAGTTTAACTGTTAAATTAAATAACAATGCTTAATAATGTATAGGAGACATTCTGAAGATATTCCTCTTGAATGTGTCATTGTTATCAGGTTGCTACTGTTATGTTTTAAAAGTCAGAGAGGTGCACTTGTGCTAGTGGGTACCTGATTCCTTTTAGGTGTCTTGGGGGTTAACTGATGAGGTTTAAGTGAGACAAAGATAGTCAGAGAGAGGCAGAGACAAAAGAAAGTAATCAGTCTTAGTTTTGAAAAACGAAACAACAGGAGAATATCAGTATTATACGTACTGGATGAAGTTGCTTTATTTATTACAAAATATGTCGTATAACGTTATAACTTTATTTGCAATTAGAAAAGAAAACGAATGAATATAGAAAGAGATCAATACTTTTAAAATTTTAGAAACTCATGCATAGTTTCAATTCCACATTTTGTCAATGGCTTCATTAAAAGCTGAAGACATTTTGGATCATAAAAAGAGCCCTTCCCAGAAATCTTTTAGGTCAGATATACTGTCTCCATATCACATTTGCAAATTTCACTTAAACACTTGCAAAATCTTAACTCCCTAATTGATATTGGGGTCTTATTCCATTCCCGAGACATCCTTACTTGAAACAGTTCATTTTCATTCTAGTATTATATCTGTCCAATCTTAACAAGTTGTTATTTCTTGTTTCATGTGGGTGATCCACCCACTCTGAACTTACCATAGTTCTTAATACTTCTTCATTAGTTGTCTTGTATGCCCACATTAAATCTCATCTAAACAGTCGGTGATGTATTGTATTGAATATAATTTAAGCTCCACTGCTCTTTCTCTGCAAGATTTATTAGTAATTATCAAAATCAAATGCGTGTATACTGTGTGTACTTTCTTTTTTTTTTTCCTGTTTCCAGATGTACTCACACAAAGACTTGAATCATAATCTAATACTGGTTTTATCATTGTTTTGTGTAATGGTAACAGGACCCCTTCAGCTTTCAAGTTATTATTCTTAATATTGTTCTCATAGAAATACCTGATTATTTTTATTTATTATGTCTATTATTCTTAATATTCCATTATTATTTTGAGGTTTTTTGGGGGGGTATAAAACCAGTTTTGCCTTTGTATCTCGTGTGAGGTATAAAAAGCTTTATCCTGTCAACTATAATAGATATAAACATTTTGTAGTAGATATGTAGCTGCAAGATTTCCCTATTTGCTGTACAATTTGCTGAGTATCTATTCGACTTGAAAACTGGAGTGACAAACAAACATTTTCATGATGGAGGTGTTCTTGAATTCATATTAGCTAGGACTTCAAGAAAAAAAATGTAACTGCTTATAGAGGTAATCATATAAATTCTTGTTATGATTCCATCAATCATAGAGTTTTGTTATTCTTAATATATTTTATTTTATTAGTGATTTCATCCATAAATTTTAATTTTAATAAAGTTCAATGTTAGATTTAGAAAGACATACATCATCTAGATTTTTTTCATGATACTTTTAAAATGCAAAGCATTATTTAGGTCTATAACACTAATTGTGTTTAATTTGTTCTAATAATGTTTGAATTCAAATAGTATTTCTTCAATTTCTGTTTCAAGTTTATATTTTTTGAACTGTTAATGCCTGAAGTGTGATTATATATTGATCACTTTAGACATTTTCATAAAATTATGCAAACAATGCAAGGACATTGCATATGTGGAGAATTTCAATTTTTCAAGTTATAATCCTGTTTTATGAGAAAGGATTTTTGTGATATTCCAGGTTCAATAATTTTATTTAGGTTAAAGAAGATTTATGTCCTTTTTGAAATTCTCTTTTAGAAGAGTGCACTTTATTTTGTAGGTCTATAGTTTCCTTATATCATTGACTATGTTTTTTTTCTATACCAAGAAACCATTCTGCCATAGATATAAGACTTTAAAGAATCCTAGATCATTACAATTTTACTTCATCACTGATATTATTTACACAAAATATATTTATTTCTGGATATAACAAGGTTTTAAAATCTTCAGATATTGTCATATACATAGGAATTCTAGTACCAAATTTCATATTAACAGTGGTTTTAAGTGTCAGAGCATTATGATCAGAAATAGAAGAAGGGGTTATTTTCATTTATGTATTTTAAACTCCAGATTGTATGATATTATAAAAGTACCAGTTCTTGACTGCATGCCAAAACTCCAGATGGTATGATATTATAAAAGTAACAGTTCCTGATTACATGCCAAATACATTAGAATAATGTGAGCATATTAATGAACCATCTTGGGTGGCCATAGTGTTGCCACCTCACAGCAAGAGGTTCTCCGGTTCAATCCTCAGCTGGGGTGCCTTCTGTGTGGAGTCTGTATGTCCTCCCTGTGGTTGCATGCATTTCCTCCGGGTGCTCCGGTTTTCTCCCACATCCCAAGGACATGCTGTATGTGAATTGGACACTCTAAATTGGCCCTAGGTGTGAGTGCATGCATATGTGTGCCTTCTGTAGAAGGTTGGGTGCCAGGCTGGCAACTCAACACCATAAAACTCCACTGCCAATCATGAGCGGACAGGTGATCTGCTGTGGCGACCCCTAACCGGGAAAAGCCGAAAGAAGAAGATTAATGAAGCATCTTCTTTTAACAAAAAGGAGTCATATAAACATAGCATCTCCATCTACCTTTTAAGCGTTTTCACTGTAGCTGATATATGTGGTTCTCTGATAGCTTGGATTCAGAATTCTCAGATATGTAACTAAACTCACTTCCTGTAATTATATTTAGTTTCATGTTGTTTAAAATATAGCAATCATTTGTTTTTACAATCTTAACACTTATACCCAAGCACCAGCAGACATGAATAAAAGCCCATATTCTACTATTATTCTCCAAAATTACCATAGCAAAAATACAGACATTTGCTTCATTAAAAAAAAAAAAAACACTTTGGACACAGTTAAACTACTTTTCCACATAATAAGCACACATCTCATTTTGATCTTAAATGAAAACTGTGCTGAGATTTTGTGTCAGGATGGGAAATCACAAATTCACTCCTGAGGAAGCACCCATGTCCCTTATGGACAGATGCAGTCTGTAAAAAATGTCTAAACCTCGCTTGCTGACCCTTGTTGTCTTTCCCTCAAAGACAGAAAATTGAGTAAAAATCTAGGTAAAACTGGCTAGGCTTGTAAGCCCTCTTGACCTGTTATTGTAGTAATCTCCTATGAAACTATGAACCTATGAAAATTGGAATGTTTCTCTGTCAGCTTCATTGATATGTTTCCTGTAAATACATGATATGGAAATTGTTAAGATTCATATATTTTGGCAATTCACCATGTTCTGTTATTATTTAGACAATTAACATTCAAGTTAAATTCATGCCAAAATAGATTCAATCAATTGATGGATAAAATTGCTGAAATATAACTCTGCTTATTGAGAAGAAAAGTAATGTATTTTCTGGTAATGATGGTCAGACCTCTCAGTTGTACAGATTTTCACAGATTTTCCAGAGTTTTGCCTCATATTTTTATCTGTTCTCATAAAATTTGTGGTTTCCTGACAAATCATTATGGATTAACGTAATTAAATAATGTAAGACATTTGAATTTCAGGGTCCATATCCTTGAGAAAATGCATGCTAATACAAAATCTCATAATGCAAAGGAAGTGGTGTATTTATCTATATTAGAGAGAAATTCAGTGTTTTTTTTATCTATATTAGAGAGAAATTAACCTCCTGACTAGTTAGACTTTACAACTCCATGAAGTTGTAAAGTCTAACTAGTTGGGAAGTGGTGTTTTTATCTATATTAGAGAGAAATTCACCTCCTGATCAGTTAGACTTTACAACTTCATGTAGTTAGTTCTAGTTCAGGTTACTGTAGGTAAGATACCCATTCAAGTCATAGCTAGTTATAGATCCCCCTCCATGGATCATGATGTGCATGAGGCCTACTTGACCAAACTGGAGTCAATCCAAATACTGTCAAACACTCTGGTCATGGGGGATTTCAATTATCCCACTATCAACTGGGAAACCTACTCTAGCCTTAACTCACTAGCTCAAAAGTTCCTTGACTTTGTTAACTCAAATGTCCTGGAACAAATTGTTCAAACTTAAACAAGAGGAACAAGCATACTAGATCTGGTCCTTACTAACATGACAAACAGATGCGCCACCACAATTTTTGGACCATCATTAGTTATATCTGACCACAAATCAATTACATTCGAAATGGCACCAACACCAGAACTCAAAAAGGGTGAAGTCAGACTAAAAAACTTCACCAAGGCAAACTGTACCCTCCTAGGAAAAGGTATAAATGCATTCCAAGCCCAACCTCTAGCTGGAAGAAGCTTACACTGAAGCCCTGTACAATCACTTGTATAAGTGTGTAGACTCACCTGTTCCAGGGAGAATCAATGCCAGAGGCCCAAGTAAAAACAAGATGGTGGACATCCAGCATCAACAAACTGTACAACAATGGAAAAGCACCCTCCTCAGCCTCACCAGGCAAATAAGACAACACGTCAATCCTCTAAGGGTAACTTAGAGAAAGACTTAGCAATCACAGCCAAGGATAACCATAAGGACTTTTCAATGTTTATTATTGAAATTCATTGACAGAGTCAATCTAAATTGTCTTGTCACAGATTCCATGTGCTTATTTGTTTCTTTTCATGCCCTCTCTGCCAATCCTTCTGCAATGACAACTGCATGCAGTTTGAACCATGAACCATTTACACTCTATTATGTATAACATAATTGTGATGGATGCAGTCTACAGTCATTCTAGATTGCCATTGCTCATCAAGGAAATGAACAGAGTTACTTTTTAGACATGTAAAATTCCAGGAAAAGATATTAAAAGCATTCCAGACGAGCGGTAGCATAGTCTTACAGAGACAACTTCATGAAGATCATTTTACAGCCATGCAACAATGTCTCCCAACCAGCACAGGATTTCAAATAATTTCCAAATGTTGAGCACATAGTGGGATCTTTATTTGCTATAAGTAGTGTGTCAATGAGTATACATTACCATATTCAAACAGTAGAGCTTGATATATGCTGAAGTAAAAAATAAATAAAATTCCATTTGCAGGAGTGAGCCAAGTAAATGCCACAAAAACAAACACTCAACATTTTAAAAATTAATACTTAAGTATGTTAATTATTTTATTAGTCACATTTTACTGGAAGTAGTTATGGACATATCAACAGTAAATAAATTGTTGTATATAAAGAAAAAATAATGATGTATTTGAACACTCGAAAATGATAATATAAGAATTTCGTAAGCAAATGAGTATATATACTTAAGCAAAGAATTACTTTAATATATTAATAGTTATAATATTTTTGAAGACTGGAATAGAAAAATCACTTACATGGCCTACTCAACGCACCAAGAATTAAATGTGACCACACATTGCTCATACAGAGATAAAAATAGTCAATACCCATAATAAGGAAGATTGCGTTTATCAGTAGATGCATAGCCAAGTGATATGCCAGCTAGTAAATAATAACTAAGTAATAAGAGGAGATTTAGGTAATTGTAATAGACAAACTAATTTATTTCATTTTGAAATATTATTGTGGACAGAGTAAGTTTTTTTGCTTTTGAGAGATGACACATTCCCATTGTTTTTCTCTGAGAATCCATGTCTTCTTGTGATGTTATCAGACTATTGTTTGGGTTAAAGTTTCTTACTTCTTCTATTGTGTTGAAAATTCTTTCACCTGCTTAATGAATAATCTGGAGCCTGGCATCATGTATCAGATGAGCTTTTATGTTTTTTCAGTTTTAAAAGCCTTTATTATTGCCCAGAATTCCTTCCTCTTTTGCAAATTTTGTGAAGCAATCATTGTCAAATGTTAGCACTGACTGACCTATTTTCAAAGGAGATTTAGACATGCAGTTTTCAGAACAAGATATTTACCTAAAAAGAACATAAACTTTATAATGACAGGCACCTGCTTTTGAAGGAATAGGTTTACCTAGTGATCTGTGGGCCTTCGTAATTCTATAAGAGAAGCCTTCCTGAAAATATAATAGCTGTGGTATCCAAGTTGCTACAAAAGTAAGCCTATCTTCTCCATCAGATTTTTCTGTGACATCAAAACATCTTAAATTATATCTTCTCTCTCTATTTTCCAGATCAGCTAGTTTATTTTGTAGCCAGATATTTGGTTTCACAAGAAATTAAACATGTGCCTTCTCTTTCCTTAATGTGTCATCCATTTTATTTTCTTCAATTTGTGAGCTTTGCTTTTTGTCACGGTTCTCAGCAGTTCTCTGTTTAATGCTGCTTTCTTGAATCTTGTCAAGTTATTATGGGAAATTATTAGTCCTGATACCAAGTTTTCATAGTGAAAATAAAACATGCTGTATTTGTTTTCAAGAACAAGAAGGAGACATTTTACTTGCTGCAGATTTAGATGAACTCAACTGAAGACAGCTCCAACCATATGAATGAAAAAGAACTTTAACAGGAAAACCTTGATTTAAATATTAATTTTCCTGTTAAAGTTTCTCAGATTTATTTCCCTTAGTAGTTTTTCCTAAATTAGGTAAATTCATGTCACTTTTATGCTGCTACACTTCCACCATCTCGGTTCTGTCCTAAGACTTATTAGTTCATACAGTGGAATACTGCATATCTTACAGTAGAATCTGAATATAATTCAGCGAGGAAAGATTTCAATAAGTTAACGTCATGTTGAACATATTACAGAGAATGTCAGACTCTTAGAAGCACAATCAACACAGTTACAACATTTATAGGGTACGGCAAGATAAAACAATGCAGTACAGATATCCTACTCACTGCATATCATCTTACTGCCTCTACTAATAATAAAAGTGTCACTTTAAAACTGAGGAGCACAGTACAGTACTTAGCAGGCGAAAGCAACAAAAGTAATGCCAATTATTCTGCAATGTACAAGGTTAAAACACTTAGCACCAAACAGAAGAAACATAAACTCTAACTCTAATATATTATTAAATCTTCACACAAATAAAACAAAACAAAAATCAGAAGTGTGACACCAACTAAACAGGCACCGCAGTAGCAAAAGCACACAAAGTTTAATATGAGTGTGTTACCTGATCAGGATCATTAAAAGGCATTCAAAAAGGTAAAAGGTGAAAATAACCTCCTGGTAAAAATGGGTCTATATTAGAACACCAAAGTCTTAAAACTTCGAATGTTCTAATATCGACCCCTGAAAACAGCAAAGCTGCAGAACACCAAATTTTTTCCTAAGGAAAGAATTTGGTAGGCCGTTTCTGTTGCTTTGCTGTTTTCAGCACTGTGGTGGAAAGTTATGGACGGGGTTCAGGTAAGTGTGAGATTGTGCGGACGTGAGGGTTAGGGCGTGGGTTAGGTGAGTTAGGGTTAGGGCGCTGGTCAGGTAAGTGTGCGATTGTGATGGACGTTAGGGTAGGGTGGGGTAGGTGAGTTAGGGTTAGGGCACGGTGACGTGAGTGTGCGATAGTGACAGACCTTAGGGTTAGGGTTTGGGTTAAGGTAAGTGAATAAATAGTAGCGTATGTACAGTTAAGTGTAGGGTTAGATATACGATTTTAAGTGTATGTGTGTGGATTGCTGTTTTTTTGGTGTGCTTGTGTTGTGTGTATGTGATTCGGAACAGCAAATTTTTTTCAACCTCTGTTCTGCGAACGCTGAAAATATCGGACATGTAGAACAGCGAACATCGCTGCTCTGCATGTTCAATATTTTCAGCGTTCTCTGAATAGAGGTCGATATTAGAACATTCAAAGTTTTAAGACTTCGGTGTTCTAATATAGACCCATGAAATGAAGTCATAAACTCACAAACAGGAAATGAAGCAGTATAGAAAGGGGAAGGAAGTGAAGAACAGTATTCATAGCAACAGAAAAGTCAGCCAATCTAATCTATGAGTTGAATTACACAAATGCCACCAAAGCCTTTTTCAGGCCCTGACTAGCCTAAATGATAGACTGGTACACAAAAATAAACCACTGAATAAATCTAGCTGAATATTAAAATGGAAATAAAACACAGATACAAAGTACCACAGAAACACAATTAAATAAAGCAACAAGCATGCCAGCAGTTAAATCCATCCGAAGAGCAATTATAGAATTATTACTGCTTACAAGTTTTCATTTTTAATTCTTTGCATGTTGGCACCAAAATGACTACTCTGATTATCCTAGTGAATATTTTTATCACTGGTTTACCTGAAAAACAGCATATAGTTAGGGAAGCACTTGTGTCACTGGTACGGAGGTCTCCTGGCTTATTTACCTGCCAGTACTCAGATGAGAAGTTGTGTAGTACAGGCACGTGTTTACAGGTGGAACTGTATAACACCACACAACAGTTTGACAAAAGGGTCCCTTAAGTAACTGCCCTTAAAATTTCATACCAAAATTCCGCACAATTACAAAGTGGAAACTTGCATAGCAATTAAAGAGTTAAAATTAGCAGAGGAAGTATTTTACACCAAAATACACTGAAACACATGTTATCATACATTTTTTATCTATTTGTAATTTGTTGACCATATTAGTCCCACTAGGCTGGTGACGCCTTTTTAAGGAGACCTGAGAACAAAAACTATAGTAATAAATGTAAAATTTTAAACTGCAAAAAGGAAACATGCCATTTTATAAGTGAAAAATGACACTTCAGGGTCTGCATGGTACAAATATTACTGCACACCCAGGGGTTATAAGGCACTTGCTCTTCAGGCTCGTGTCGCACAGCATGCTGGGAGTACCATAGTATCTGCACCACCTTATACAGGAGCCAAATAAAACCTCATGGCACAAGACACTATGGCAGACTGAAGCAGAAACTGAATGGTGTTCTCCAATATAGTAGTGAACTGCTAGAGTAAATGTGAGGAATCAGATGCTTGAAAACTAAGACTGGAACAGAGAGGTAAACATGTTAAACAGAAACAGTCTTCTGTCAGTCTGAACCGAAGAAAGAAAGAAAAAAACTGTACTGGACCTCCTCAAAATTTTAAGTGCATACCCGTTTCATGGAATTCATTCTTAAGTTATAATTTGACTTATGTTGTTTTGTTTATAAATTTATTATGATTAGCTGTTAGAAATATTTCTAGTAGAGATATCTGCTTAATATTAGGATATTTCTGATTTTTATAATGTATCAAATAGTTCTGCAGTCTTGCAACAATGTATGCTATAAAAGAAGGTCATAAAAAAGAAAAGAAACGCATTCAATTTTCTTTGGGAAGAAGCCAATATTTTTTTTCAATATCACATTATTTATTTAACATTCTTTGACCAGGAAAGTCTGAATTGGAATGAAGCCAATTTTCAGCTGAGGCCCAGGGAGAAATGCTCCAGACACACGTCTTTGTAACATGGGAAAAAAACGGAGCACCCGGAGGAAACCCACACGAATGCAGGGAGGACATGCAGACTCCACACAGAAGGCACCCCAGCCGAGAATTGAACTGGAGAACCTCTTGCTGTGAGGTGACAATGCTACCGCTGCACCACTGCGCCGTCCCTTTATTCCTGGTAATAGGGTTGAAAATTATCTATAATAATAACGGGAAGTCTTTTACATTTGTGAATATTAATAAAACCATAAACCAAAGGAGCAACCATATTTACAGCAAGGGCGCAGTAGATCAACATATTTAGATTATGGGGTACAGGGTTACACAGTCAATGTCCCATATGGGAGATGAAAAGGACCCAACCAACATGGTTAAAAAATGATTTTCACAATTGTTGGCACATGCAATTTAATAGGTACAATTTACAATACAGAGCCTAACCGATCACATGCAATACTTCATTATATTTTAACACATTTTTACCATATTCTTTTGATACTTATATATCAATTGCCTACTAGATGATCAATTGGATCAGAATCACCTGTGCCTTCATTAGTAATTTACTTGTAATGCAGAGA
>NC_056745.1:1464100565-1464145565 GCF_019279795.1 Protopterus annectens | reverse complement strand
CTTTTGATCACAGATGTAAGACTATTATCATAAGACAATAGCAACGTTATACTTTTGTTTTTCCATTATGATCTAGCCATTTGGATCATAGTAATGATAGTGACTATATCTCATCTGTCACTATGTTTGCCTCTGTTATAGATATATAAACCCAACTGCCTGCTAAATATGAAAAATCAGCTAATTTATATAAAAATGTTCAAATACCCAATTACAAATGAGAAAAATTTTACCCCTAAAATTTGAATTATTTGCTGCTTGAGTTCAGGTGACCAAGGGTCAGCGTTAAGGAAGCTCACATTTAAAGTTCTTAGGTACATAGGTAAGTGCTAGGCTAGCTGCCCTTGTGGGCCATTTTAAGCCTAGGCATTTTCTCTTTCAAAAGTGAGAATCAAACATTGTATATTGTGCTTGTGAGGTAAACACCTAAGCCATTGTACCAACCCCAAAGCCCCAAACACTGGCTGTATAGTACTGTACTCTCTGGCTTGTTGTAAGTAAATTGTTTTAAATAAATGATTTGGCTTTTTTGTAAGTAAATTATTTTGCTTCTTTAGGTCAATAAGCTTTGTGAAAACTAGCTAGTACCACTCAGGATTAAAGATACAGCTTCAGCATGATTATGGTTTGAGCTTTACAGATCTGGGTACCTAGTTTATATTTTCTAGCAAATAATTAATATTGTTGGTGTAGGATCTTTTTCATTTGTGACTAGGTATTCAAACATTTTCTCTGCTGGTTAAATAGTGATGCTAGAGGTACAGATAGGTCATGCTTCAGCATATTTAGGATGCATTTGGGGTATTATTACAGCTCATCAATTCTAAACCTTGGTGCATTTAGGACCTGCTCTCTAGTGATAATTGGGAGGATATGGTATTAATTGGGGTTGGCCAGCGGGAGAGGGGGTTAAAACTGGAGCTGAATTTGTCATCTAGCATATTTGCTATATCTTCTGACTTCATGTGGGTGGTTCAATTAGCAATCACTTCTGCACACTATTGTGTATTGCCTTTGAGGTTTTGGACATAACTAAAGAAAGCCTTGTGACTGGCTTGTATGGCTATCCATACCTCAAAATTGGCTTTGATGTACTTAATTTGCCCTCTTAGTTGTTGTTTAGCCTGATGCAAGAGTTTTTAGCTTACTTAGGTTTGCACTTTCTAATTTTAGCTAAGACATTTTTACTTTTGTTGTACAATCTGTTTATGTTTGGATTCCATTGGGGTAGTTTGTTTTTTCAGTTTGTTATGGGCTTGTGTCTGGTAATCACAACTGTCTTATTCATCAATTAAAATTATCGTGCATATGGTTTCTGTGTACAATTCTGCAGAGAAAGCTGTGTTCTTCAGCTTTGAAGAGGCTAGAAATTTTGTCAGATAATCATTTAATAGTAGGTAGTTTACTATAGAGAAATTTCTAACTGTTAAATGTCAGACGGTATGTAGAAATTAGGTCTGTCTATATAATCACTGAGACCCTGTAACTGACACTATTATGCAAAGTTTTGATTATTGCTGAAGCTTGTTTACTCTGTAAATAGTTGTAAAATGTTATGTTGTAGACTGTTCAGCTTGTTATAGTAAATGAATAAATAATGCAACAAAAAGTATATTCCCCCAACTGTTTTGGGGAAAATTTATTATTGATTTAAATATTGACTGTTGTTTGTTTGCTGGGAAAGTTCAACTGGGACTACATGGTACTCCTTTTCAGCAGATGCCGGGAAGCAAAGCTCTGTGTTACATCACAAAAGAAGACTAAAAATATTATATATTAATTAAAAGATTATTACAAGAGACATACTACAACACAAACTCGTATCGACATGATGCATTCAACATTATACAGTAATAAAACATTTTATTTACAAATATTATACAGTAGCAAGATATATTCTATATGTATAGTAAGTATAAAATAAAAGAGATGGATAGAAGATGATAAGAAGGATGCCTGTCTATCCGTACATAAAAAAATTCAGGATGTGCAATGGAGTAAAAGCAGATCTATGAAATGTGATAAAACTACTAAGATGTTATTAGGCAGGTGTAGGAAAGCTCATAAAGTAGTTCAACTTTAAGAAGAGATAATGCTGAAAAAAATCTGTTATAAGAAAGACAGATAAGAATGAGAATGACACAGTAGAAATAGAGAGAAGAATATAAGAGGAATGGAAAGAGGAAAGTTGGGGGCGGGGGGCTCAACCTGGGGGTTAGAGCAGGAACAGAGCCAAGGATTAAAAAGGAAGGCTTCTTTGCACTTAATATCTAGCTGAGCTTTTCATTTTTGTTTCTTTGCCTCCTTTATGTAAAGGCTATTTGTTTAGTTGTGTGTACCCAGTTTACAAAATTTTAAATAATTATTCTTTTCTAAATGATGATCTCATAAGATGTATATTGAAATGTTAAGAAAATGTATTTTACATAGTACCAACTTTAAAGAAGAACATCACTGTTTTCCCCACATATTTGTCTTTTGTAAAATAATTTATTATAAGTCACAGAAATGGATTTTTTTCTGTAACTAGGTCATACCAATGAGCCCTTGCTGTCCAAGCCGCTTACCCACTCAAAGTAAAGGAAAAGTAACACCCACCCACTCCAAATAAAATAAAATAAAACTTACCGCTCAAAATAAAATAAAAGTACCACTCACCCACTCAAAATAAAATAAAAGTAACACTCACCCACTCAAAATAAAATAAAAGTAAAACTTACTGCTCAAAATAAAATAAAAGTAACACTCACCCACTCAAAATAAAATAAAATAAAATAAAACTTACCCACTCAAAATAAAATAAAAGTAAAACTTACCGCTCAAAATAAAATAAAAGTAACACTCACCCACTCAAAATAAAATAAAAGTAACACTCAAACACTCAAAATAAAATAAAAGTAAAACTTACCACTCAAAATAAAATAAAAGTAACACTCACCCACTCAAAATAAAATAAAATAAAACTTACCCGCTCAAAATAAAATAAAAGTAACACTCACCCACTCAAAATAAAATAACAGTAAAACTTACTGCTCAAAATACAATAAAACTAACACTCAACCACTCAAAATAAAATAAAATAAAACTTACCGCTCAAAATAAAATAAAATTAACACTCATCCACTCAAAATAAAATAAAAGTAAAACTCACCCACTCAAAATTAAATAAAAGTAAAACGTACCCCTCAAAATAAAATGAAACTAATACTCACCCTTTCAAAATAAAAGAAAAGTAAGCACTTAATTACAAGTTCTATTAGAGCACTATTTTTTAGTAGACAGTATCGTTTCGAGTGTGAATAAGTACCTCTTCATTCCTTATACCACCTTACTCTCCCTTCTTCACTTACTTCTTTACTCCTATCTAATTTTCTCCACTGATTTTTTTCTCTAAATATACCATAAGCCTGTATTTCCCTCAGTTCATATTGCAATTCCTATATGTATTAGACTAACTTACCTTTAATTTCTCTAAAAACTGTCTAAAATTTCTCTAAATATTAAATGATTGTCATATACCTTTTATTGATTCTTTACCAATGTTTTTATATTATGTCTAATTTGTTATTATCATTTCATCTACAGATGCTTTTGTTTTATTTTTGAAGATTGTAAAAGTATTACTCTAAAATGTTTTGTAATAATTTGGAGCATTTCAGTCCAGGCATCTGCTGAAAATGGGCTTCTACCCAGTTGGACTTTTGCGATAATCAAATGTCAATAAATAAATAAATAAAGTACAGTGACTTTATTTTCCAAACAAATAATAACAGAGGCAAATTACAGCTGATTATCACTGTCAAAGACCAGTTCAATTTAAATCTGAGTTTTTATCTTGTATTGTTCTATTTACAAAGATATAAAGAGTTAAATCTCTCACATTTTAATGTCTGTCACTTAGCTAAGACATTTCTCCTTTTGTTGCACTATCTGTTTATGTTTGGATTCCATCAGGGTAGTTTGTTTTTTGAGTTTGTTCTTTGTTTTTTTGAGTTGCAGTGCAATGTTTTTACACAGTCACAGCCCAACATGCTAAACGGCTGTTTGAACATAAAGCAAGAAAGCAATTTCTTTGCAATTTGTTCAGGCATGAACTAAAAGGAATCTTCTCACCAAAACTAATTGTGAAGCCCTCAACCAAAGGTAACAGTTTTGCAGTCTTACCCACAAATATCTACACAATCAGCTCGTCATTATCATCATCATCATCATAGGTTCATAGGTTCATAGATGGTACTAGGCTATCGGCCCTAGGGTCTATACAAGCCCAGCCATAACAATTCCCTGGCTATTTCTTTCCACAATATTTACTTCCCTGGACCCCTGTCTAGCAGGCGACTGACGTGATCACTGGGGGGGATTTCCTATCTCCCATCTAATCGCCAAGGTTCCTTTTGAATATGGCCAAAAAGGCACTCTGCTTGACATGTATGTGCAGTCGATTCCAGAGTCTGGGGAGTCTCTGGGTCAGGAACCTATCCCTTCAGCATGTTTTGTTCATTGTGATGACAAGGTTTAGATCCCTGGAGCGTCATCCCCATCAGGTCCATTTTCCACATATTTCATGTGGCTGGGGGTATCAGTAACTGTCACCACTTCACTTTATTTAGAGCCACTCTCATACCTTCTTCAACCTTCATGCCTGACCATCACAAGTTTCTTATGTAGTTCATGTATGTCTTGGTTGACCATCCTCATCTCCTCTTGCCTTTTTCTTGGCTCTTCCAAATAAACTTCTGGCTTCCTGCATATGCTACAGACCCTCCATAATCTGTTTTCCTTCACCTTCTGTGCACTTGATGCTACTTTGACTTCTGCTGTGATGCTGTTCCTTCTTTGTCTGTTCCACAGCGTACTTTCTGCTAAAAATCTTGAGCACTTGTGTTCTACACCATATGTCCTACTGGGTCTACTTCATAAGATAGACAGACCATTTGATCGACATTCATTTGGTCAACAGCTCATTTGGTCGACAACCAGTATTCAAGGCACTTAACAGGGATTTGCCCCCCTCCCCAATGTTTTGCGACCCTGGAGTTGATATATATAGTTAGGGAGTGTGGGGGGCAAAGCCCCCACCTATTTTCATTTAAAATTTGTAGTTTTTCTTGTATTTTCATGCTTTTAAATGAAAATAGGTGGGGGCTTTGCCCCCCACACCCCCAGTGTATATATATATCAACTCCAGGGTCGCACAACATTTGGGAGGGGGAAAATCCTTGTTAAATGCCTTGAATACTGGTTGTCGACCAAATGAGCTTTCAACCAAATGAATGTCGATCAAATGGTCTGTCGATTTTCTGAAGTAGACCCGTCCTACTACAAATTTCAGGCACTTCTGTCCCACACTGGACATCCCACTCCCAATCTCAGGAACTTCTGTTCCATGACGTATATCCTACTAAAAATCTTGGGCACTTCTGTTCCACAGTGTACATTCTAGTGCCAATCTCAGGGACTTCACCCCCATAACCTCAATCTTCCCAAGCTTCTCTACCTGCACTGGAAGCACTGGTGAGGCCATTACTTTGTAATCTTACTTTTCAATTTAACACTCATCTGTTGAACAATACCCAAGACATTTTGGGTTAGCTGACTGCAGCATTTGTAGTCTAGCTTTGACTTCCTCATTCATATTTTCTTTCTCCTCAGCTACACCTCCCAAATACCCAAACATGCTGACTTGTTCTCCTATTTTCTCTCCTACCTCAGTTTTCAGCTTCTTCTGATTGCCATCACCACTGCCTTTTCTGAATTCATTTTCATTCTATGTGCTGCAATTCCCTATTATTTGTTGATGCTCCTGTTCAGAGTCTCCTTGCAGTATCACATCATGTGCAAATAGCAGCTTTGTTGACCTGCCCCCTTAAAACTATTTACTGATGTAACCCACCAACAGCATAAACAGGAATGGGATCACAGCTGAACCTGGATGCACACACATTCCCACTGGGAATCTCTGTTTGTTCAAACACTGTTCATACATGTCACTGTGTCTTTGTACATAGCCTATGCTAAATTCTACCAATATTTATGAGGCATTGAACCATCACAGGTCTGCTAAATCAGCTCTCCTAAGACCTTCTCATATGCTTTCTCCATGCCTAAGTCTAAGAATGTCCACTTGGACTCTTTCCTCATCTTTAGCTTCTTGTCCACTATCTGTCTCAATGAAATATTGGGTCAGCTGAACTGCATCTTGATCTGAAGCCAAACTATTCATCACACATCTTTCTTTCTTTCTAATACTCTGTTCATTCACTTATCAGTTTCACTCTTCTGCACATTCATGCATTGTGATGGGAGTTTGATCCCTCTGTGTGTCTCACAGTTATGATTATCCCATTCACTCTTAAACATGTATACTAGATTGCTTATTCCCCAGTCATTAGGGATTTGCCTCTCTATCCGTACCACAATGAGTACCCTTATGAGTCATTTCTCCTCTAATGCACCCAACACCTTGACCATATCCACTGTGAATTCATCTGAACGTGTCATGTTCCCTGTCTTCATTTTCCTTAGTTCACTTTGTACTTCTTCAAGAGTGAGATCTCGATCCTCTTTTGTCATAGTCTCTGTATGTGGCAGCACAACAAATGTAGGGGTTTCTTCATTCAGAAGCTTCTATACACTCATGTGTTTAAAATATGTAAAAGGTTCTGATGTGCATGTAATTTTCTCAGAGGATGCCATTAGATGATTTTAAAAGTACTATGAGTATTATGTAAAAACTGCTAACTTGCAAGTAATATTAAGTTTAAACATAGAGAAACAAGTTCCAGCCATAACCACAATCATGATTTGCATAAAATTTATAAAAGTTAGGATAATCCACCATTATCTCTGAATGTGAATATTAATATCTGTAATGGTAAGATACCTAATGGTTAGTTACAGCCTTACATGAACTAACTACAGCTGATGGTCATATCAAGACTCAAGAGACTGGTACTACAACCAAGGGAAACATGACCATGCCTAGTTAAAAGATCAAGTCCAGTTAACTCAATTTTATATGAGTAGCGCTGCAAATCATCTGGACAGGCCCAAACACCTGCTCACATACTGGACATGAATTTCATTTTTTTTTTTAGGTTCACTAATTCAACTATTTAACCTGCAGTCACTTATTCCTATATATACAATTCATAGTCATGGAAATTCTTTTGTAAAATTAGATATTGCCATTGTGGGTAAATCCATGATGATGATGATGACGATGATGATGAGGATGATGATGATGATGATGATGATGATGATGATGATGATGATGAATTGATGAATCAGTGAATGGTCCAGCAGTGCAGTTTGCCACATTGGCACAGGACAAGTTGTACTACTGTGCCATTTGCTAAGAATACCAGGGTATGGGGTCACTTCTGATGCAAATGCTTTATAGATGTCAGTAAGATTTAGGTCATACATGTCAGGGAAATTCATGCAGCCAGAGTTAATTGGATAACACAGGTCTGTCAATTAGCAAGCTACAACGTGGAATATCTCATTAGAAGGTAACTACGGTTCCCATCCATGTGAAGCAACGTTCTTCCCTAATCCTATTCGAGTGTAACCTGGACCAGTAGATGGGAAATTCACCGCAGGTCTAGCAACCATGTCTCTAATGGACAGAGGCAGTCTGTAAACCATATCCTAGCTTACATATACTCCTTAAAAATGTTGTTGTCTTTCGGCTTTTTCCCAGTTAGGGGTCGCCACAGCGGAACTCCGGTCTTCTAATGATTAGCAGTAGATTTTGACAAACGTCGAGGTGCCAGCTCGATGTTCAACCTTCAACCAAGGCACGCCCATTTACTCATGTCTTTCATCAGGCTCTGAAAACTTGTGGCATACATTTGGGATGCATGGCTAGGCTTATAAATGCCCCAGTGGTCATTGGGATAGTATATACCTTTGTACCATGTCTCTTAGTTGAACACTGTGCCTTCAGACTTGACCACACTAAGGTCTCCAAAATAGCCAGCTCATCACTGTAGCGCAGGCACCACCCAAGATATGAGCACACATGCTCACTCACACACACACACACACACACACACACACACACATGCACATATACACACACACAAACACATATGCATACAGCCACATTCATGCCCCTACAGAGTTGCACACACACACACATAAAAACACACACGCACACAAACACACACACACACACACACACACACACACACACACACACACACACACACACACACACACACACACACACACACACACACACACACACACACACACACACACACACACACAGTGATGGCTCTATGATCCCAGTTTACCTTTAGTGACTATATGAGCTGTGACCCTTCCATAATGGTGAATGGGTGAACACTGTCACGATGGCCTTCAGTTTTTCCTCCATGTTAAAAAGTAATGAAGTAGAGTGAATGCATGAGAGTGTATGGCTAATCTACATTAGCTGCTCCCAAAGGCTGCTACTGTCCTGTGTAGCTTCACCAGCAGGGCTGCTCTCTGTACTACAGACAAACTAAGAAACTGAAAAAACTGAATAAAAACACCAAACCGGAGGGCTCAAGATAAAGTAGTCACAAAAAATAGTTTATTGAAGCTCTGTACAACAGCCAGTGCTGGCAGAAAACAGTGGCAGGAGAGTGGTCCCTGAATTTCTCATGCTTACTACTATTAAAAACAAACCTTTTTGATCTAGGTTTCCACATCAAGGTACACCTTTCTGATGCCTGCATTGCTTCAGATATCTTATGTGCTGAGGTTGATCTAGATACCAACATTTTGAAATTTAAAGTTTATCTGACCAGTTGTTGGTATGTTGCTTAGTGAACCTAGGAACTCCCTAAACCTAAATCCTTCTACAGAGTGCTAACAGAAGCATTAATCAACACTCAGACCCCATCTTAGTCCCACCCTGTGGCTGTCACATTACCTTTTCACCAGCTCAGGTGAGGTGTGGTAGTTCCATTCTCTCTGCATGGCTGTTGCACCTCATCTGAACTTAGAGTCAGGTTCAACTGCCAGTGCCAACCAGTTCGAGCTAAAAGACTCCTGAGTCCCTGGTTCCGAGTCGATATTCTTTGAACATGTGGGACTTGAGCACTTGTACTAGTTCTAGTAAACCATCATCTTAGTTTATTGAGTAGAATCAAATTATAAACACGAGTAAAAAAAATTATTGCTCCAAAAAAATTTTAACTTTGTAATTTATAAAACTAGAGGAATCTGAGCATTCAGCAGTTCAGCAAGCTGTTTGTAAGTGTGTGGTTTACATTTTTGACAGGTAAAAGCATGATGCAAGCATAGCACATGTAAAAATGTGGGAGTGTGCTATTTCCTAGCTAATGAAGAAATCATACATGTCTGTAGTGCACCATACTATACCAACACATTTCCCAAGAAAAATCAAAACTTGTCATCAAAAATGGACCCCATAGTTTACATTTCATACTGGTAAAATTACAAAAATGAACAAAAACACATGGTATTATACCATAGAAAAAGAAAAGGTTGCAAAAGTTCATAGGTACTAGGCTATTGGCCCTAGGGCCTATATAAGCCTAGCCAAAAAGGTACCCTGGCTTTTGCCACCCAAGAAAATTATTTTCCTGTGCCCCTGTCGAGCAGAGCCACAGAGGTGATCCCTGGGGTGAATATACTATTTCCTATCCAATCTTCAAGATTTTTTTTGAAGAGCGCTAATGAGGAGCTTTGTTTGATATAGATAGGTAGTTTGCTCCAGAGTTTGGGAAGGCTCTAGGACAGGAATCTATCCCTCCAGGATGTTCTGTTTGTTGTGGTGACAAGGTTTAAGTCCCTAGGGCGTGTAGTTCGGAGGGATTGGGATTTCTTTAAGTGGAGTATGTCCAACAGCTCTGTGTTTGACATATGTTAGGCAGAGATTGCCTCTGAGTAAGCGATATGCAACTGAGTAAAGCTGGAGTATTTTGAGACGGTCTGTGTAGGGCATCAGTTTGAGGCTGATAATCCTCTTTGGGAGGTATTTCTGCAGCTTTTCCAGTTGTTGTAGATGTCTTAAGAGGTACATACCAAAAGGGACGTTGTACTCTATAATGGGTCTAATGAGTGATGAGTAGAGGGGAACAATGATCTCTTTTTTCCTGGATGAGAAACCTTTTGTGATGAGGTGTGCCATGTCGAAGGATTTCCTGACTACTGTGGCGATGTGATTATCAAAGGACAGACTACTGTCCACCTGTGTCCCAAGGTCTCTTATCACACTTTCAGTGTTAAGTAGACTACCACCTATGTGGTAGCTCATGGGTACAGAGTTTTTACCAAAGGGGATTACAATGCACTTTTTGGCATTGAGCTTGAGGCCATGGCTTTGACACCAGGTGTCTGTCTCACTGAGGCCCCTTTGTAGGATGTCCACATCGTTAGGAGTTTCGATTATGGCTCATAGTTTGCAGTCATCTGCGAACTTCATTAGCCAAAGACCTTCTGTGTTAGCCTGTACTTCAGAAAAGTAAATACCAAACAGGAGAAGATCCAGGACTGAACCCTGTGGTGCTCCACTTGTCACTGGTCTGAAGTCAGATTTGGAGTCTGCTACCTTCACAGTGTGGGTTCTGTCCAAGAGCTTGCTGACAACCCATCTTGTAACATAGGGATTTATATATGGTTTAGTGAGTTTATCTATAATTCTAGCATGGGGGATGGTGTCAAAAGCCTTGGCGAGATCTAGATAAGACTGTGTGAACCACCTTATCCTCGCCTACGGTTTTGGTGACTGCTTCAAAGAAGTCTGTCAGGTTTAGGAGACATGATCTGCCTTTACAAACCTGAAATGGGTGGGGTCCAGAGTTTGGAGATTATCAATGTCTTTGTTTATAAGTTCCATGATGATACGTTCCATGGCCTTGCAGACCAGGCTCATTAGACTAATTGGGTAGTAGTTCCCAGGGTCCGTGGTGGCTCCCCCTTTGTAGACTGGGATAACCATCGCTGTGTGCCATTCAGTGGGCACAAAGCCTGAGATGAGGCTATGATTGAACATGGTGCTTAGGTGGGGTGCCAGTTCATTCTGCAGTTCATGTAGAACGCAGCCTGGGATGTTGTCAGGTCCCACTGATTCTGTGTTCTTGGCTTTGGAGAGTGTGGTTTTTACCTGTGCAGCCATGATTACAGGAATTTTGCATTCTTCCGGTATAGAGATGGGCCCTTTAATGGGTGAGAGGGGGTAAAGTCAGAACTGAACCTATCTGCCAGGATTTTGGCAATATCAGTTGGTTCTCTATATTTAGTGCCATTGTGCTGTAACTCAGAGCAGATCTGAGTGTTGCCATTGAAATTCTTGACATAGCTATAGAATGCTTTGTGGTTGCCTTTAGAATCAGTGGCAATTTTGTTTTTGTAACTAGCTAGCATGACTTACTTAGTAGGTTAACTTTTCTGCTTGTGAACAAGAGCACAACTTTTCTATTTTTCCACAAAAAATGAGATTTCATTCAATCTGGCCTTTTAGAATGCTGCACTCATTCACTACAACTTGCGATTTTTATTACATGTACTACCTTTAAAAGCTTAATTTTGCTTTACTGAATGCTCTTCACTTAGACTCTGTTTTAATTTTATGCATATAAAAATATATTAAAAATATTAATATAATCATACTAATGACCAGAAATTACACATAACAATGGCTTCTATATTTCCCAGAATCTCAGATCTCAGTAGTGGAATTTCATTTTTTATAACCCTAAATCCACGTACCTATTTATGCAAACCGTAGAGTAAAAAGGCTTAGTTCAGATAAAATAACTTTAGCTAGCAGATCTAGAAGACTCTTTCTATAATACTCTTCCTTTAGGAGGAATAAAGATGCCGTGTTGGTTTCAAGTAGTTTATTCAGTTATGTAGGTAGATGGACAAGTATTGTAGAAAGTCTCCTGGATCTGACAGCACTTTAAGTGATTTTATCTGGACTAATCCTATGTACTATGTTTCTTGTTAGTCCTGTCACCCTCTGGGCCACAGATCTGACTCAAGGTTGCTGGGTTACCCCTGTTATTTATGCCAAATGCTGTTCTCTTAGACATAGTACTCAGTGTTTTCCCCTTGTTTCTTTGAAATTGCTGAATTGTGTGCAGTCGTAATGATAGATGTCAAATTATTGTGCTATGAAGAAGCAAGGAGAGGAATAGATCATCTCCACTGAGTTTTGTTCAAGAATGAAACAGAATGAAATAGAAAGACAGAAAAATACAGAGATAGAGAAGAAGAGAAAGAAAAAGCACTTCAGAAAGAAGACAAGAAAGAAAGAAAGAAAATAAATAGATGTCAACAGACATTAAACCAGTTTAGTGCAACATAAGCTGAGTTTAAGCATATCTAGGCTTTATGCAGTGACAAGGTAAAAGGTATACACTTGACTTTTGCCTACAATATAAAACTATTAATGATATAAATCAGCATAGTCTGTAGCAAGTCATATCTAAACTATTGAATATTTTTCTTACTGGTCCTTGCTCAGTGAAGAAAACAGCGATTAGCTTTGTTGCTGCATATTTAGAAGCTGTAGGTTAGTCCACAGTGCTCTGTTCAAGTTTAGCTTGTATATGGAGAGAGGTGATACATGTACATTTGTCAGTAGTGTTCAACTTAACAACACTACAATGCTTCAAAAAAATAAAAGTGAAAATATATTGCAAGTCTGCTCCATACCAGTGGCTCTGAGTAAATAGTGACGTCTCAGCCTATACTATTGAAAGTTACAGAGTAATGTCACTAGAACAATGATTTGACATCTGTTTCCCCTGTACTCTCTCTCCATATGCATTCACATTCCATGGTTTTTGATTAGGCCTGACAACTTATCTAATCTATCTCAGCTGATTTAGAGTACATGAGAACTGAACGAACGTCTCTTTTTACCAAACATAATCATAGCAACAGTCATTCCTTGGATTTCAAACATACTCCCTGATCTAATGTTTTTACCTTTAGAACTACCTATCCAGAAATACCAATTCTTTAGGTACCAGATAGAGGCTTCAGCAGTACAGTTTGAGTCACTATATCTTATGTCAATTTAAAGAGACTGTTCCCACCACCAGTAAGAAACAGTAATCTTGCGCATTGTCAGGTTAGGTGACTTGGTCAGAGTTACACTATAAATAAATGGACATAGAAGGAATCAAACCCTGTACCTTTGATTTATTTGTAGGCTTTGCCAAAGGCCTTTGATCTGTATTTATTTTAGCAGACTTGTTTTAATGGCAGAAAGCATTATTTTCCACATTGGCCTCTGCGTATGCTGCACATTATCTTTATTTTATTTTATTTATTTATGTGTTTATTTAACAATAAGTTTCATGGACTGAGCCTCAGAAGTCTGTTTTCAGCCATGAACAAGTTACAAATATATAATGAATTATAACGCAATATCATGAATAACTCAGTTAAAACAGGCTTTGAACAGTCATATACTTAGCACATCTAAATATTATAATGTAGCATTAAAATTGCAGGATAGAAATGAGCGGTAAGATGTTAGGCGCAGTCTGGATTTAAAGTAGACATATAAAATAAAAAGTTTACCACAATTAAACAGATATGTTCAGCACTGTAGCATTCGCTGTATACAGCTTGCCTATTGCAAAAATGAAAACACACAAGCTGGACTTAACAAGATGTAATGACAGTTTAAAATCCAGCAACTAATCCTGCATACCTTCAGACAGTTTTAGAGGCCAGGTAACATTTCTGTTTGGAACCAATGATGAAAACATAGCTTCTACAAAGTGCTGTGTATACAAAACTCTACTCTGTTACCAACTATCACTCTGTTTTCATACATCTCACCTTTTACCTATGCCTTTCTTAACCCTTTTCCCATCATTTCATTTATATCTCATAATTAAATCAACCTTTGGCTTACCACCCTTTGTAAATAACTTTGTGACATCTACCCCACTGCATATATTTTATACAGGTATAGTTAAATAATTGGTATAAGAAGCCTTACTACTGTTACTGTCTTATCTATTTTGACATCGTAAAATGTATTATAATTGCATTCTGCCTAGCATTGTTGATAATGTATAACTTAAAAGATTTTATTTGTACTAACCGTACCTGGAACTTTTCTCCCCAGTCCTCCACTTAAAAGGGGCCTTCGTGTCCAGCCAGACTTCCCCAGGCAACAAATATAAAATAAATAAATAAATAAACAAATGCATTTAATACTTTTGTGAATTTAGGTTAAGTTCACTTGGCCAATAATATTTGCTCATGTGTTGTCACAAAAAACATCTTAGATACCGGTTCTACAGTACACGTCAAACAAAAATGTCCACACAAGTCATACTTTGGTTTCTGAAGGCTTATCTTCACTTGAATAGTGAAACTCCTTTTGGATCACCTTCTTCTTTCGGCTTTTCCCAGTTCGGGATCGCCACAGCAGATCAACTGTGCGCTCATGATTGGCAGTGGAGTTTTATGGTGTCGAGTTGCCAGCCCGACGCCCAAAATTCCACAGAAGGCACACACTAACACCTTGGGCCAATTTTAGAGTGTCCAATACACCTACAGCATGTCTTTGGGATGTGGGAGGAAACCAGAGTGACCACAGGGAGGGCTTGCAGACTCCGCACAGAAGGCACCCTAGTCGAGGATCGAACCAAAGAACCTCTTGCTGTGAGGTGGCAATGCTTACCACTGCACCACCGTGGCCGCCCTTCCTTTTGGATCACCTCTTATGCCATTTTCTAAAATACTGTCTGAGTGAGAACACCTTTGGTTTTCTTTATTTCTTATTTTTCTCTTGATTTTTTTTGAATTTGCAGATGTTAATTTTATAATACGTAAATACTGAGTTTCTGAATTGCTTGCTTCTACAGGGTACTACATTACAAGCATTTTTACTCTTCTGTTTCTTTCTCATTAATATGCCATGTTTGCTGCCTATTGCCCGAACCTCATCATTTTTATTACAGTGCTAGTTACCCTGATTTTAACTATGGATATTTAATTTTGTAATGGCCCCTCCATGTTTTGACAATCTTGACTGAATTAAATTTTAGTTAGTGTTTGCAGAAATCATCTCTTTTCTGTTGCTGTGGACAGCCAACCATTTCCTAGATGATGACATCTATTACAAAGAAACTAATTTCCCAGTAAACAAAGAAAAGAAAAAAAAACACATATATATATATATATATATATATATATATATATATATATATATATATATATATATGCATTTTTTCTTTGCATTTTAGTACTTTTTCTTCATCACTTTTTAATTTGTAGTCTTACTGAACAAGATGGGCAAACATTTTCTTTTTCAAATTTTTACTGAGGTTTAAGTATCAAAGTTGTGAAACCAGCAAGAGACTGTCCTTTTATCTGTTATAAAGCATTGACTTGTGTATGTGATAAAGTCTACACAGCTGAGCTCTTTTCAGAGAACATGTTTTCTAGTTGCTGGTTATTTAGAACTTGCAAGATAGTGTTTGCAACACTGAGTCTTACTTTGCATTGGCAATACTGATTTTATCTTGGAAACTCAGGGTCTAGTATGTCACTGTTGCCCTGCTCACCAATATAAGTGCTTTTATAGGTGTAAAGTCAGTAGTATTATAACCTGAACCTGATCTTTGAGTCTATTACCAGGGCAGTAGAATTCATGGGTACAACCAACATTGTGCAGTGGAATTCATGGCTACAATTGACATTGCGCAGGGAGGACAGGCTGCTCCTACGTGGATCATTCTTTTCAGCTGTAGAGCTTTACATGACAAGAATCCTCAGTACCCTTCTTGGTGCAAGACACAGCCACCAGTGTTTTGCCACCTGCAACTGCCTATATTTTGTTTTTTGTTTGTTGAGGTATGCTGAGGTTTTCCTTTTTTGACTGCTACAGCTTTTTACTATATGTTCCTTTACTGAATGTTTAAATCGTTCTATCTCAGAATTACAATAAAACTTACAATATTTATCAATGCATGAAACAAATTGAGAAAATGGCCATCATTAAAGTTTTCATTATAAAGTATTTGAGTCAAAAATACACAAAATGTTATGTGCACTAACAGTATCAGTTCTACATTTACAATTTACGTTATACATATTCCTCAGATAGTCGAACATTTTTGAATGCTTGTTTGTTGACATTTGTAATTTTTGATTTTCATTCAGATTACAGCAACTCATTCAATGGTTCTATTATTTTAATATTGGCACTATGATTTTTCCCATATAGATTATACAGGGTAGGGCTATTATTTTTGGTGAAACTCCTTACAGCAACAGTAACAAACAGGCCAATTCAGTGGGAATTATATGCACACACAACATGACCAAATGATGCCAAGCTTTGATATATATCTGCAGAGTATACAGTACCCAATTTTGCACCCCTTAATTATTGCTGTAAAACACTCACTGACACTGTACCAAACAAGTGTTAGACCTAATGTAAGGCATACCTCGAGTGGCAGATGTTGACATTTCCTACTGCCTATTGCAATCTATGTATACAGGAAAATGCTGCCACACTCTACAAAGCTTGCAAGATTCATGTGCACAGAAAAATGCTGCAATACTGACAGTGTTCATTGGCTATCTTTGTGCAATACCATCAGTACTGACAGAGACAGACAAACAGACAGTCTTAAGTCTTGGGAAAGTGTACAGGAATGTCTCACATCCGAATTATACTTGGAGGGATATGATAATGAATGGGTAGACCCAGCGCTGTCTGCAGTCTCAAAGGTAACTCTCAAACATAGACCAGACATTGTCACAGTGGGAATCAGATGTCTTCTCTCTCTAATCCATGCAGGAATTTCAGAATACTGACAGTAAGACACTGAGGTTACGGGTTGCATCTTTCTCTTATCCTGGCTGTCTTAATCTTCACCATATCAGCATTCAGTCTCTCTTAATTTACCTAAACAATCACTTAATGTGGGAATATCACATTGTACACTATGCATTCACGTTCAGGTGAAAATCTACTGAGTCAGTTTGTTATGCATCAGATCGTTGTACTTTGTATATGAATCTAGGCAAAAGAACTTGGTGTAGAAGATTAATGCAGACCTAAATCCGTCTTTAATATCAGAAATATAGTAAACCAGTTCTACATCCTATGTTATTTTACTGCATGCAGATTAGGATATGCAGGATATAAATCCTAGCTTTTGCACCTTAAGTTTTCTTACTATGACACCATGAAGCATGGCATTGTGGCAGTGCTGTGGTTAAAGCCATTGTTCCCAGTTGCAGGGTTCATTCCCAATCATGGGTTATTCTCTGTGTGGAATATGCAAGTTATCCCCAAGCCTAAAGGAGTTTTCTCAAGTAATGAGATTTTAACAAGCCTCCAACATACTTGGGAGTTGATTAATTATATTAAATTTTTTTACGTGTGTGTGTGTGTGTGTGTGTGTGTGTGTGTGTGTGTGTGTGTGTGTGTGTGTGTGTGTGTGAGTTTGTGTGTGTGTGTGTGTGTGTGTGTGTGTGTGTGTGTGTGTGTGTGTGTGTGTGTGTGTGTGTGTGTGTGTGTATGTGTGTGTATATCTACATCTATATATCAATATATCTATATCTATTGGTCTATGTTACAATATCGAAATTTCAAATAATTGAAAATCAAAGGAGTGAGACGAGAACACCAAAACGGCATAAGACCAAACGTTTAATTTCCCAAAGTTCAACACAACAAAACAGTAGCTGCCCATGTTCCACAGTGCTCAGAGCTTCTAAATGGAGATCACAGTACAGTGAGAGTTGGGAAATTTATCCCATTCCTCATTGCATTCCACTGTAGTCTAAGTTTTGACATTTATTAAGGATTTCCTGAAAAGATAGCTGCACACTGAATTGCATTATACAACACTCGCTTATGATTAAACTAACCTAAAAGAGCAAGTGATAATTGTAAAGTAAGACAGCTGTATGGACTGTTTTCTTTCCCCCTTAACAAATGGGTCTGCGAGAAATAATTGCAGTTGTAATGCTTCATCTACCCCCCACCATCATTTTCCACATCCTAAATGGCTTAATTTTATTCCTTGGTCAGCCCCTCTGTTGTCTGTGCTCTCATCAGGAAGCGTTGTTATCTCAAAACACATGGGAATCTGTTACCACTGATTGTGTTATCTGGACTAGAGAAATAAACTTTACTACAAAACACGCCTCCAACCTGTGCTTTGCTGCTGAAATTCTATTGTTTTCTCAGACTCTGTGTCTGTAGTGCTAATGCCATAGCTGTAATGTTTCATTTTAGCAAGATATGCACCACTAAAGTCTCCAGGTTTTAAGCTGAAATACTACTATTATCTGGTTGTTTGATCTTACTTGGAATGCTCTAGTTCCATATAAACATTTTCTTGGATAAGTGCCCCCTGGAGTGACATCACTGCTGAAATTAATAAACATTCAGCCTCAGTAATGCCAACCTCTAGTACCATTGAAAGGTGCTGGGTGCTTCAATAGAAGCAACATAAAAGCACGAATCACTCAACATATATACTGATATTCTCTGCCTCTCTCACCACCTCTTCTTGTTCTTAATGCAATCAGTTTTAAGCTACATTTCTTCTTGTTAATTTCTGGATTATGCATACCAAATGTTAAGCCTTACTATCTTCAGGTGAATCATCTATTTGCGTCAGCTAACTTAACTACACCATGCTGCATTCCCTTGCATTTTTTTCAACCTGCTACATGAAGAATCATCTGCAGCTGTCTCTGAAGGATTTAAACCTAAAGCAGGACCTTGTATAATGCTTCTTGAAGAGCAATCTGATGAAGGAAGTCTATGTAAGTCTAAATCAGTGCAGTCGTTTTCTATCCTTGCTAATTATGGACTACTTATATTTGTTACATGCAATGTTATACATCCTGAGGTATCTACTGTAGTGTTTTTTTTCTTTTTTTTTTTTTTTTTTACAAAAAATGTTTTTTGCTCACTTAGGTTCAATGACATTTTATGACAGGAAGTGCAAAACTGGCAGATTATATGTAAACAGAATGTTACTGGCACGTTTAACTTTGCTTATGACTTTTTATTCATAATTTCAATATTTGCAATTATTTTGTTCTTTTACATTGCATAGGTTGTCCAAACTGTTGCTGGTGGATTATTAATTTCACTCTGATGCATTCATCTATATAGCTCTTTATTGTTGATATATATATATATATATATATATATATATATATATATATATATTTAAACACAAGAAACATGCCCTATCTTTCTCAAATCATCTCACAAAGTTTAACACAATAGTTTATGTGCATTTCCCTGCATTTGATAGCAGATTATTAAGTTTCTAACAGTTAAGATTACTTCTTGACTCTTTCCCTTTTTAAATGGATATAATTGTAGGTTCATAGATAAGTACTAGGCATGCTCCCCTTGTAGGCCATTTTAAGCCTAGCCAGTTTTCCTTTTTGTGCATGAAATAACTTTCCCATTTGGTTATAAATTGGTTTTACCCATCCCATGGTTGAAAATTATGTATTACCCCTAATGAAAATAACTGGGATCATACCATAGATAATATGAGGGGGACCATGCATGGGATAAAGCATTTAGGAGCTGTCTCTGTACATTAGTAGCACAGGGGCAGTCCTGGGGTAACTTTCTGTTTCCTATCCATAGATCTAAGTTGCACTAACAGTTGATGGACAGGTAATATGAATATGAATATGGCTGTCTTCCAGACAGATGGCATTCTTTTTGTCTTAAAGCTATCTTTAAATATAATATTGCAGTTAAGATAAACTATGTCTGAACATTTTCAGATCTTTGTTATTACATTGTTACCTGAGGCCTTAGTATGATCTAATTTGCCTAAGACACAGACATTGCTTGTTTCAGATAGAGTACAGTGATCATTTCTCATCAGTAGTGTAATAACTGACTGATTTTTATTTCCACAAAAATTAACAGTTTTCAGAGGCTAGCTTGGTGATTTCCTGGATATCCCTAACATGTGTATTTCCTGTAGTAATGGGGTCTGTTTTAGGTTGTGCATCTCAGTCTTTATGGATTTTATTGCAAAATTACTTTTTATTGTATTTCATGTTTTTTATGTACCGTTTCTCTTTATTTTTTTAATGTTCCCACATACTCTTTCTCTTTAAAAGTCTACCAGTTACAAATGGTACAAAAACTCTTCACTTGCATTCTAACAAAGTCAAATTTCTGAACAGTGGCATTGATTTCAAACACTATTTAAAAATACCTCCATAGGTGAAAACTGTTTTAGACAGTTAATGTTGGGTGCTATGGATGGATGGATGGGTGGATGAATGGATGGATGGGTTCACAGACTGTTCCGGCACATATGTTTGTCTTGCACATTTACATTGTCAAAATTATGGAATGAAGGTTTCAAAAGATAAAGAGCACGACATGTTTTAATAGTTAGAAATATAGGAACACGTGTCTGTCTGCTGCTTAGATTGTCTGTACAACTGTCTATTTTCCTTGTATATCTATCATTAGTAAAGCACATAAATCTTAGCAGTTTATCTTGCTTTCCCTCCCTCTTAATAATATCAAAGAACAGTTACCCCTAAGCAAATTGAAAATGTGCATTTACTTTTCCCTTCTCATACTATGTACTTTACTGGAACTTTCTCTTTGTCTTTCCTTCAATGACTCCTTCTAAAACATCTCCAGCTGTGCTTTAATAATTAACTAACCTGTGTAATCATTTCTGTTTATTCCTTTGTACAGTCTCCACTTACCATTTTATTCCCCTGCCTACAGTTTCCCCTTACCTTTGTTTCACATAGCTTAAGCACTTTGAGTCTTTGAAAAGCATGAATGCTACTTATGCAAGGCAGTGGCATTCTCCTGTGGATGGCTCTGTTATTTTGCAGTCATATTGTACATTTTTCTAAGGTGACTGACTCTTCTGTTCACATTCATCTGTGTAAGTGAATCACAATAATTTTTCTATCAGTTCTGTGCACTATGCTTTAGAGCAGATTACTGCCAGTAGCAGGAGCCAGCAGTTAATATTACCCACTTACCCACAATCCCTCTGCTTTTTCCTGCCTGACAGATATTGCCAAACTGAGATTCAGTCCTGCTATGACATCATTTCCTTCAGCTTGTACAGCCCATCTGCAATTTCACTGCTCGGTATTCCATTTCTGCTTAATCTTGTTCTGATATATTCCATTCCTTCTGCCAGTATATGCCGAATGTATAAAACTTGTATAACAGAGGGCTTCTTACTGCTTCTTCTCACAAAAGCAATACCCCTCTTTATCTATTAGAGAAAAGTTGCCCAGCATTGTTGTCCACTGAGCATATGCAAAATTTACATTTATTTCCCCGTCTGTTTAGGCCTTGTATATTTACTTTGGTCTCATTTTCAAAACACAAACATTGCTATCGGTAAACATGGCCTTTAAAATGGCTATCCTACAGTGATAACTTTTCTGAGTGAATATGGAGCTTAAGCCAGGCATGTAAGACTACCCACATGCCAGTAGCCATCCTTCAACAAATATACCTCAAAGTTTCACTAACTCATTTAAGTATCATTTGTGCAAGAAATAAACATGGTACCCTGAAGTTTATTTCAAGAGCCAAACATTCCCAGTATTTCAGTAACCACCAAAGGGCAGTGACATGATGTCCAATTCTTTAACAAAGATATAATGCAATCGGGTCAAAAAAACTCTGATAACAACAATATGAAAAAGTTTGGGAAAGTGCATCAGTGTGTGTGTGTGTGTGTGTGTGTGTGTATGTGTGTGTGTGTGTGTGTGTGTGTGTGTGTGTGTGTGTGTGTGTGTGTGTGTGTGTGTGTGTGTGTGTGTGTGTGTGTGTGTGTGTGTGTGTGTGTGTGTGTGTGTGTGTGTGTATGTGCATGTCTGTGTGCCTGTATGTGTGTGTGTGTGTGTGTGTGTGTGTGTGTGTGTGTGTGTGTGTGTGTGTGTGTGCATGTGTGTGTCTGTGTGTGCGTGTGTGTGTATGTGTGTGCGTGTGTGTGCATGTGTGCGTGTGTGTGCATGTGTGCGTGTCTGTGTGTGTGCATGTGTGTTCATGTGTATGTGTGTGCGCGTGTGTCTCTGTGTGTATGTCTGTGTGTGCGTGTGTCCATGTGTATGTGTGTGCATGTTTGTGTGTGTGTGTGTGTGTGTGTGTGTGTGTGTGTGTGTGTGTGTGTGTGTGTGTGTGCATGTGTGTGTGTGTGTCTGTGTGTGCGTGTGTGTCTGTGTCCATGTGTGCGTGTGTGTGTCTATGTGTGTGTGTGTATGTGTGCATGTGTTTGTGTGCGTGTGTATGCGCTTGTATTTTTGTAGTATCTATGCTCAATATGTGGTATAAAGCCATTTAGAATGCCAGTTCTATAAGGCTCAAAACAAATGTTTATTTACAAGGGGCAATATAAAAGATGCTTTTCTTTAGCTTGTGGGAATAACATAAATTTAACAATGTAAAATATGGCTGACCTTAAAGGAGCACTATCCCCAAGTAAACAATCATTGGTTCAAATGTCCATGAATAGCCTGTATGCACAGAAATGGTTCAGATGATGAGAAATTGTGCATTTGAATGGTTGTAGGGTTGATGCCTAACAGTAATCCAGAGTGGAGCTAAGACAAGCAGGCAAGGTGGGCTCTAAGGAAACTAAGGACAGAGGCAGTCTGTAAAATGACTCAGGGCTTCAACACCCAAAGACTCACAGCCCTGATACTACTCCATCCCATAGCTAGAGAATTAAGGTATAATATTGTCATATGTTGGGTATTATTGGCAAGGCTTATAAAGGCTCTTGTGCCATTAGGTTATAATCATCCATGAACCTATGAAGAAGAACTTTGAGTTACCATCCTTCTCACTATAATGCCACTGCAAAGGGGCATAGTCAGTGATGAGGATAAAGTCTCTCCTTAAAAGGTAATAATTTTGTGCCTTGAGGAGCATTTGTTCACTAAGCATTCTCTTTCTATTCCTGAGAAATGCTGCTCAGCATTATTGTGCTCACAGCTGAGGTGGTAAAAGATGTTCATAGTTTCATAGATGATTACTAGGGAATCAGTCTGCAGAGTATTACACGCCGAAACAAACAAAATTAATAAATAAATAAAACCCTATTCATAAGTTCTCCCAGCCTCAAGGAGGGCAAAACAAGATATATCAGGGGAGAATTTGGTGCTGCCCTTCCAGTTATTTAAGTCTACCTCAAAGATGGCAAGGGTGCTACCCTGCTTGACATGTAGCGGAAGTTTGTCCCAGAGGTGAGGGATATGTTGGTATATGACTCTATCAAGCTAACATGTCTTATTTATCTGTTGTTGAACCTTTACTTCCTTTAATTTGGTATTTGAGGTACCAGATAGAAGGCTTCTCGGAACTACTGCATCAAAGTGATGGTCAAACGATACGGAACTTTTAACAAGAGTGCATGGACCCCTTATGACAGTAACTGACTGGAGAAGTGTGTCACCTATATGTTACTACATTTTTTGTAACAAATCAAGGACCATTTGTGCAAACACACAGCAGTATAATCACAGGTTGTGAACACTTCACCTTAGTAAACAGATGTTCCAAATCCAGATGAAGAACATTTTAATACAACTTTATTATAAAACAACAAAAGAATAGATTACACACTTTCATCCCTATAGCTTTGGGACTTCATCAGAACCATAACAAACATAAATCAATGCCTTTAAATATAGTAATACTGCCAATTAATTAACCAAGTGACCATACTAAATTAGTCAATAGGCTTCATTAATTATCTATTAGCCTATGATGAAAGAAGAAGAGGAGCACACCAGTGGTGTAGCTAGAGGTTGTGCCACCCGGGGCTGTCTTTGAGTTTGCAGCCCCTTCCCACTCACAAAATCATGGCCAAATGGGCCCCCCCCCATATACAACCCTCCCCTACTGCAGCCATTCCAGTGTCCCATTACTTGGCTATGTCTTCCCATTTACCATAAACACGTTAACAACTTAGAGTTGACCCAGTAGTCAAGGACTTAGGGACACACATAGATGGCAGTCTAACCTTTAACCATCACGTGTCTACAGTGGTGAGGAAATCATTCTATGCTGCACAACTTATAAGCAAAGGTATGGCATCTAAGTCCAAGGAAGTTATTGTTCCACAGGATTTAGCATTCATCATACCTATCATTGGAGTACAAAGCTCCCTTTGGTGTGTACCTAACCAGGGATATCCAACAACTGGAACATCCACAGAGGTTCCTCACTAAAAGAATACAGAGAGTAAGCAAAATGTTATATGCAGACCACCTCAAGGCCCCGTCCCTGTATTCTATCTTGTACAGGCTTTTGAGGGGAGATATATGCCTGGCATATATGGCATTGTCAGACCCCACTCTGATGGGCCTCCTGCATATCCAAAAAACAAACAGCACTAGAATTACCCATTCTAAAGATTTAAACCTTGCCTGTGAAATAAACAGGACTTGCTAGAGAGACAGGTATGTATTCCAGAGACTACCCTGTCCCTGGAACAGGCTCCCCATCCATGTGAAGCAGAGTTCCTCTTTAACCCAATTCAAGTGCAACTTGGACAATGGGATATGAAACCAGAATTCATCCCTGGTTTGGCTCCTATATCTCTAATGGACACAGGTAACCTGTAAATGGTTCATCTCCCAGGCCCATGCTTATGCTTATCAAGGGTATCAGAACTTTTCAGAGATTTGGGATGCATGGCTAGGCTTGAAAAGGAACTTGTGGTCATTAGCCTAGTGAACACCTATGAACCTATGTGAATAATGCTTTACTTCTACAATGATTATTTGGATTTAATTTAAAACTTTTATTTTAAATTTTATAGTATAAGCACTAATAGGCATCTGCTAAACAAAGCAATACAGTCCCACAATGAAAACAGAATAAGCATTAAAACTTCTCTGCACTTGAAACTCACATTCATTGAAACAAACAATCAAAGAAAATGCATCGGGCCAATGGCGGATAAAGTTTACCTTTGGGCTGTTTTCAAATCATACATATTTAGGATGTATTCAAATCATACATATTTAGGACCATGCAACCACCTTCCTGATTGTATTAAATAATATATCTTGTATAATGCAGCACACTTATTAGAGCGTGTTTTAAATTTGTTTTGAACATTTTTCCAGTTAGCAATGAAACAAAATGTATGAACCAGTAATGGCAAAACTGCCCAATTCATAGCATTTCAATCATAAAGGTCTACTCCAGCTTCTGTCATTACAATCTATCAATATCAGTAAATATGCACAACCTCTGCAGAAGAAAAAGTCATCTAAATAATTCTACATTAAAGAGATCTGTAACTAATGAAGAGGTTATGCCAGCAAACTTTATTTGTAGATACAACAATGAAATATAAAGTTACACTTGCTCTTGAAGACTAAATTGCCTACATTACATGAAGAAATAATAAGCTAGTAATATTGCAATATGGAATGGATGGCAAACTGATAACAGGTTCATAATTACTAGGTATTTCCTCTAAAGGAGGACATTCACAGGACTGCAGCATCTACTCCCTTTAAAGTACAACACAGTACAGTATCAGCAATCCATCTATATACTGTGGGAGTAGAACCCACATCCTTCTGCATCAAAAGTAAGTATACTACCAGGTGTGCTACTAACAATGCAATCAGATTTGGTATGAGCAGCACTAAACTTCTCTTCACCTGAAGCTCTCAGCTACTTGTAAAATCCACTTGACACTCAATTAAATGTCTCAACTTCGCAGTACAAGAAATCTAGAAAAAGCAACAATTTATTTGGGGTTAGGGGGCAAAGGCCCCAAACCAGGGACACATTTTAAACATCACCTGCATAATCTTAGAAAATTGCTAGAATAAAATGTTTTGTCTTACCATTCGTTTCCTGAAAGAGAGGAAGACTAAAACTTAAATGGCTGTCATTATGCAGTGAATTCAGTTCTTAATGATTTACCAGAAAACCACAAATGTTAAGAGGAACAGACATTCTGTGAAAGTCTGGACAGTTGAGAACTATGGACTCAGCTCCTTGAATCACAAGGTAGTGGCATGTGTACAGAATTCAGGCTCTTGTTCCCTGTACCTAAGGTACAGGGTTTAAGCCTAAGTAACACCAACCAACAGGTATACCTGACAGGGGCATTTTACACACACACACACACACACACACACACACACACACACACACACACACACACACACACACACACACACACACACACACCGAATTGTCCACAAACACACACCAAAATGTCCACACACACACACACACACACACACACACACACACACACACACACACACACACACACACACACCAAAATGTCCACACACACACACCAAAATGTCCACACACACACACACACACACACACACACACACACACAAACACACACCTAAATGTCCACATACACACATCAAAATGTCCACACACACACACACACACACACACACACACACACACACACACACACACACCTAAATGTCCACATACACACATCAAAATGTCCACACACACACACACACACACACACACACACACACACACACACACACACACACACACACACACACACCTAAATGTCCATACACACACCTAAATGTCCACACACACACCTAAATGTCCACACACACACACACCAAAATCTCCACAAACACACACCAAAATGTCCACCCACACACACCAAAATATCCACACACACACACACACCAAAATGTCCACCCACACACACACCTAAATGTCCACCCTTGCTTGGAAGCAGGCAGCAATAAAAATGAATTAAACCATCCTTACATTAAATGTAAGCAGCAGCAATAAGGCGGACAGGAAGAAGAGCAGCACGCACAGACACACAGGACGTGGTGATACAGGATCGTTCTCAAAGAAGAACACCTTTAAAAACAGTTTTTGTTTTTAAATGTAATTAAAACTATGTCACAGCCCCAAAAGTGCTGCCTGGGGTGGGCCCCCACCCGGGCCCCCACCCCACCCCACCCCATAACTACACCACCGAAGAAGTATGAATAGCACTAAGGAAAATAAAGTTAGTGAAAACAGCAGGCTCAGATGAAGTCACGGCAGATATGATCAAGATTTTCAGTGATTTGGGGAAAATAATGGCTGCTGAGGGTATTCATAGCATCGGGGAATGAGAGAGGTGTACCCCAGATGACTGAAGAATACGCATTTCAGTGCTAGTGTATAAGACCAAAGCGGGCATTCACAACTGTGGGCAGTATAGAGGTATCAAATTCCTGTCACCCTGCATGTAAGTTCTGGAGAGGGTGACTGATAAACAAATATGCAGAATGGTAGAAATTAAGACAGGAGATGAGCACTTTGGATTTAGATCAGGCTACAGCACAACTGACCCCAATGTTCACAGTGAGTCAGATAATTGAATGAGCACTTGGGGTTTAGATCAGGCTACAGCACAATTGACCCAATGTTCACAGTGAGTCAGATAATTGAATGAGCACTTGGGGTTTAGATCAGGCTACAGCACAATTGACCCAATGTTCACAGTGAGTCAGATAATTGAATGAGCACTTGGGGTTTAGATCAGGCTACAGCACAACTGACCCCAATGTTCACAGTGAGTCAGATAATTGAATGAGCACTTGGGGTTTAGATCAGGCTACAGCACAATTGACCCAATGTTCACAGTGAGTCAGATTATTGAATGAGCACTTGGGGTTTAGATCAGGCTACAGCACAATTGACCCCAATGTTCACAGTGAGTCAGATAATTGAATGAGCACTTGGGGTTTAGATCAGGCTACAGCACAACTGACCCAATGTTCACAGTGAGTCAGATAATTGAATGAGCACTTGGGGTTTAGATCAGGCTACAGCACAACTGACCCAATGTTCACAGTGAGTCAGATTATTGAATGAGCACTTGGGGTTTAGATCAGGCTACAGCACAACTGACCCCAATGTTCACAGTGAGTCAGATTATTGAATGAGCACTTGGGGTTTAGATCAGGCTACAGCACAACTGACCCCAATGTTCACAGTGAGTCAGATTATTGAATGAGCACTTGGGGTTTAGATCAGGCTACAGCACAACTGACCCCAATGTTCACAGTGAGTCAGATAATTGAATGAGCACTTGGGGTTTAGATCAGGCTACAGCACAATTGACCCCAATGTTCACAGTGAGTCAGATAATTGAATGAGCACTTGGGGTTTAGATCAGGCTACAGCACAACTGACCCCAATGTTCACAGTGAGTCAGATAATTGAATGAGCACTTGGGGTTTAGATCAGGCTACAGCACAATTGACCCCAATGTTCACAGTGAGTCAGATAATTGAATGAGCACTTGGGGTTTAGATCAGGCTACAGCACAATTGACCCCAATGTTCACAGTGAGTCAGATAATTGAATGAGCACTTGGGGTTTAGATCAGGCTACAGCACAACTGACCCAATGTTCACAGTGAGTCAGATTATTGAATGAGCACTTGGGGTTTAGATCAGGCTACAGCACAACTGACCCCAATGTTCACAGTGAGTCAGATAATTGAATGAGCACTTGGGGTTTAGATCAGGCTACAGCACAACTGACCCCAATGTTCACAGTGAGTCAGATAATTGAATGAGCACTTGGGGTTTAGATCAGGCTACAGCACAATTGACCCAATGTTCACAGTGAGTCAGATAATTGAATGAGCACTTGGGGTTTAGATCAGGCTACAGCACAACTGACCCCAATGTTCACAGTGAGTCAGATAATTGAATGAGCACTTGGGGTTTAGATCAGGCTACAGCACAATTGACCCCAATGTTCACAGTGAGTCAGATAATTGAATGAGCACTTGGGGTTTAGATCAGGCTACAGCACAATTGACCCCAATGTTCACAGTGAGTCAGATAATTGAATGAGCACTTGGGGTTTAGATCAGGCTACAGCACAATTGACCCCAATGTTCACAGTGAGTCAGATAATTGAATGAGCACTTGGGGTTTAGATCAGGCTACAGCACAATTGACCCAATGTTCACAGTGAGTCAGATAATTGAATGAGCACTTGGGGTTTAGATCAGGCTACAGCACAATTGACCCCAATGTTCACAGTGAGTCAGATAATTGAATGAGCACTTGGGGTTTAGATCAGGCTACAGCACAATTGACCCAATGTTCACAGTGAGTCAGATAATTGAATGAGCACTTTGGATTTAGATCAGGCTACAGCACAACTGACCCCAATGTTCACAGTGAGTCAGATAATTGAATGAGCACTTGGGGTTTAGATCAGGCTACAGCACAACTGACCCCAATGTTCACAGTGAGTCAGATTATTGAATGAGCACTTGGGGTTTAGATCAGGCTACAGCACAATTGACCCCAATGTTCACAGTGAGTCAGATAATTGAATGAGCACTTGGGGTTTAGATCAGGCTACAGCACAACTGACCCCAATGTTCACAGTGAGTCAGATAATTGAATGAGCACTTGGGGTTTAGATCAGGCTACAGCACAACTGACCCCAATGTTCACAGTGAGTCAGATTATTGAATGAGCACTTGGGGTTTAGATCAGGCTACAGCACAACTGACCCCAATGTTCACAGTGAGTCAGATTATTGAATGAGCACTTGGGGTTTAGATCAGGCTACAGCACAACTGACCCCAATGTTCACAGTGAGTCAGATTATTGAATGAGCACTTGGGGTTTAGATCAGGCTACAGCACAGCTGACCCCAATGTTCACTGTGAGTCAGATTATTGAATGAGCACTTTGGATTTAGATCAGGCTACAGCACAATTGACCCCAATGTTCACAGTGAGTCAGATAATTGAATGAGCACTTGGGGTTTAGATCAGGCTACAGCACAATTGACCCCAATGTTCACAGTGAGTCAGATAATTGAATGAGCACTTGGGGTTTAGATCAGGCTACAGCACAATTGACCCAATGTTCACAGTGAGTCAGATAATTGAATGAGCACTTTGGATTTAGATCAGGCTACAGCACAACTGACCCCAATGTTCACAGTGAGTCAGATAATTGAATGAGCACTTGGAGTTTAGATCAGGCTACAGCACAACTGACCCCAATGTTCACAGTGAGTCAGATTATTGAATGAGCACTTGGGGTTTAGATCAGGCTACAGCACAATTGACCCCAATGTTCACAGTGAGTCAGATAATTGAATGAGCACTTGGGGTTTAGATCAGGCTACAGCACAACTGACCCCAATGTTCACAGTGAGTCAGATAATTGAATGAGCACTTGGGGTTTAGATCAGGCTACAGCACAACTGACCCCAATGTTCACAGTGAGTCAGATTATTGAATGAGCACTTGGGGTTTAGATCAGGCTACAGCACAACTGACCCCAATGTTCACAGTGAGTCAGATTATTGAATGAGCACTTGGGGTTTAGATCAGGCTACAGCACAACTGACCCCAATGTTCACAGTGAGTCAGATAATTGAATGAGCACTTGGGGTTTAGATCAGGCTACAGCACAACTGACCCCAATGTTCACAGTGAGTCAGATTATTGAATGAGCACTTGGGGTTTAGATCAGGCTACAGCACAACTGACCCCAATGTTCACAGTGAGTCAGATAATTGAATGAGCACTTGGGGTTTAGATCAGGCTACAGCACAACTGACCCCAATGTTCACAGTGAGTCAGATAATTGAATGAGCACTTGGGGTTTAGATCAGGCTACAGCACAATTGACCCCAATGTTCACAGTGAGTCAGATAATTGAATGAGCACTTTGGATTTAGATCAGGCTACAGCACAACTGACCCCAATGTTCACAGTGAGTCAGATAATTGAATGAGCACTTGGGGTTTAGATCAGGCTACAGCACAACTGACCCCAATGTTCACAGTGAGTCAGATAATTGAATGAGCACTTGGGGTTTAGATCAGGCTAGAGCACAACTGACCCCAATGTTCACAGTGAGTCAGATAATTGAATGAGCACTTGGGGTTTAGATCAGGCTACAGCACAACTGACCCCAATGTTCACAGTGAGTCAGATAATTGAATGAGCACTTGGGGTTTAGATCAGGCTACAGCACAACTGACCCCAATGTTCACAGTGAGTCAGATTATTGAATGAGCACTTGGGGTTTAGATCAGGCTACAGCACAACTGACCCCAATGTTCACAGTGAGTCAGATAATTGAATGAGCACTTGGGGTTTAGATCAGGCTACAGCACAACTGACCCCAATGTTCACAGTGAGTCAGATAATTGAATGAGCACTTGGGGTTTAGATCAGGCTACAGCACAATTGACCCAATGTTCACAGTGAGTCAGATAATTGAATGAGCACTTGGGGTTTAGATCAGGCTACAGCACAACTGACCCCAATGTTCACAGTGAGTCAGATAATTGAATGAGCACTTGGGGTTTAGATCAGGCTACAGCACAATTGACCCAATGTTCACAGTGAGTCAGATAATTGAATGAGCACTTGGGGTTTAGATCAGGCTACAGCACAACTGACCCCAATGTTCACAGTGAGTCAGATAATTGAATGAGCACTTGGGGTTTAGATCAGGCTACAGCACAATTGACCCAATGTTCACAGTGAGTCAGATAATTGAATGAGCACTTGGGGTTTAGATCAGGCTACAGCACAGCTGACCCCAATGTTCACAGTGAGTCAGATAATTGAATGAGCACTTGGGGTTTAGATCAGGCTACAGCACAACTGACCCAATGTTCACAGTGAGTCAGATAATTGAATGAGCACTTGGGGTTTAGATCAGGCTACAGCACAACTGACCCAATGTTCACAGTGAGTCAGATAATTGAATGAGCACTTGGGGTTTAGATCAGGCTACAGCACAATTGACCCAATGTTCACAGTGAGTCAGATAATTGAATGAGCACTTGGGGTTTAGATCAGGCTACAGCACAACTGACCCCAATGTTCACAGTGAGTCAGATAATTGAATGAGCACTTGGGGTTTAGATCAGGCTACAGCACAACTGACCCCAATGTTCACAGTGAGTCAGATAATTGAATGAGCACTTGGGGTTTAGATCAGGCTACAGCACAATTGACCCCAATGTTCACAGTGAGTCAGATAATTGAATGAGCACTTGGGGTTTAGATCAGGCTACAGCACAATTGACCCAATGTTCACAGTGAGTCAGATAATTGAATGAGCACTTGGGGTTTAGATCAGGCTACAGCACAATTGACCCAATGTTCACAGTGAGTCAGATAATTGAATGAGCACTTGGGGTTTAGATCAGGCTACAGCACAACTGACCCCAATGTTCACAGTGAGTCAGATAATTGAATGAGCACTTGGGGTTTAGATCAGGCTACAGCACAACTGACCCCAATGTTCACAGTGAGTCAGATAATTGAATGAGCACTTGGGGTTTAGATCAGGCTACAGCACAGCTGACCCCAATGTTCACAGTGAGTCAGATTATTGAATGAGCACTTGGGGTTTAGATCAGGCTACAGCACAACTGACCCCAATGTTCACAGTGAGTCAGATAATTGAATGAGCACTTGGGGTTTAGATCAGGCTACAGCACAACTGACCCCAATGTTCACAGTGAGTCAGATAATTGAATGAGCACTTGGGGTTTAGATCAGGCTACAGCACAACTGACCCCAATGTTCACAGTGAGTCAGATAATTGAATGAGCACTTGGGGTTTAGATCAGGCTACAGCACAATTGACCCCAATGTTCACAGTGAGTCAGATAATTGAATGAGCACTTGGGGTTTAGATCAGGCTACAGCACAACTGACCCCAATGTTCACAGTGAGTCAGATAATTGAATGAGCACTTGGGGTTTAGATCAGGCTACAGCACAACTGACCCCAATGTTCACAGTGAGTCAGATAATTGAATGAGCACTTGGGGTTTAGATCAGGCTACAGCACAACTGACCCCAATGTTCACAGTGAGTCAGATAATTGAATGAGCACTTGGGGTTTAGATCAGGCTACAGCACAACTGACCCCAATGTTCACAGTGAGTCAGATAATTGAATGAGCACTTGGGGTTTAGATCAGGCTACAGCACAACTGACCCCAATGTTCACAGTGAGTCAGATAATTGAATGAGCACTTGGGGTTTAGATCAGGCTACAGCACAACTGACCCCAATGTTCACAGTGAGTCAGATAATTGAATGAGCACTTGGGGTTTAGATCAGGCTACAGCACAACTGACCCCAATGTTCACAGTGAGTCAGATAATTGAATGAGCACTTGGGGTTTAGATCAGGCTACAGCACAACTGACCCCAATGTTCACAGTGAGTCAGATAATTGAATGAGCACTTGGGGTTTAGATCAGGCTACAGCACAACTGACCCCAATGTTCACAGTGAGTCAGATAATTGAATGAGCACTTGGGGTTTAGATCAGGCTACAGCACAACTGACCCCAATGTTCACAGTGAGTCAGATAATTGAATGAGCACTTGGGGTTTAGATCAGGCTACAGCACAACTGACCCCAATGTTCACAGTGAGTCAGATAATTGAATGAGCACTTGGGGTTTAGATCAGGCTACAGCACAACTGACCCCAATGTTCACAGTGAGTCAGATAATTGAATGAGCACTTGGGGTTTAGATCAGGCTACAGCACAACTGACCCCAATGTTCACAGTGAGTCAGATAATTGAATGAGCACTTGGGGTTTAGATCAGGCTACAGCACAACTGACCCCAATGTTCACAGTGAGTCAGATAATTGAATGAGCACTTGGGGTTTAGATCAGGCTACAGCACAGCTGACCCCAATGTTCACAGTGAGTCAGATAATTGAATGAGCACTTGGGGTTTAGATCAGGCTACAGCACAACTGACCCCAATGTTCACAGTGAGTCAGATAATTGAATGAGCACTTGGGGTTTAGATCAGGCTACAGCACAGCTGACCCCAATGTTCACAGTGAGTCAGATAATTGAATGAGCACTTGGGGTTTAGATCAGGCTACAGCACAACTGACCCCAATGTTCACAGTGAGTCAGATAATTGAATGAGCACTTGGGGTTTAGATCAGGCTACAGCACAGCTGACCCCAATGTTCACAGTGAGTCAGATAATTGAATGAGCACTTGGGGTTTAGATCAGGCTACAGCACAGCTGACCCCAATGTTCACAGTGAGTCAGATAATTGAATGAGCACTTGGGGTTTAGATCAGGCTACAGCACAATTGACCCCAATGTTCACAGTGAGTCAGATAATTGAATGAGCACTTGGGGTTTAGATCAGGCTACAGCACAGCTGACCCCAATGTTCACAGTGAGTCAGATAATTGAATGAGCACTTGGGGTTTAGATCAGGCTACAGCACAACTGACCCCAATGTTCACAGTGAGTCAGATAATTGAATGAGCACTTGGGGTTTAGATCAGGCTACAGCACAGCTGACCCCAATGTTCACAGTGAGTCAGATAATTGAATGAGCACTTGGGGTTTAGATCAGGCTACAGCACAATTGACCCCAATGTTCACAGTGAGTCAGATAATTGAATGAGCACTTGGGGTTTAGATCAGGCTACAGCACAGCTGACCCCAATGTTCACAGTGAGTCAGATAATTGAATGAGCACTTGGGGTTTAGATCAGGCTACAGCACAACTGACCCCAATGTTCACAGTGAGTCAGATAATTGAATGAGCACTTGGGGTTTAGATCAGGCTACAGCACAACTGACCCCAATGTTCACAGTGAGTCAGATAATTGAATGAGCACTTGGGGTTTAGATCAGGCTACAGCACAGCTGACCCCAATGTTCACAGTGAGTCAGATAATTGAATGAGCACTTGGGGTTTAGATCAGGCTACAGCACAACTGACCCCAATGTTCACAGTGAGTCAGATAATTGAATGAGCACTTGGGGTTTAGATCAGGCTACAGCACAGCTGACCCCAATGTTCACAGTGAGTCAGATAATTGAATGAGCACTTGGGGTTTAGATCAGGCTACAGCACAACTGACCCCAATGTTCACAGTGAGTCAGATAATTGAATGAGCACTTGGGGTTTAGATCAGGCTACAGCACAGCTGACCCCAATGTTCACAGTGAGTCAGATAATTGAATGAGCACTTGGGGTTTAGATCAGGCTACGGCACAGCTGACCCCAATGTTCACAGTGAGTCAGATAATTGAATGAGCACTTGGGGTTTAGATCAGGCTACAGCACAATTGACCCCAATGTTCACAGTGAGTCAGATAATTGAATGAGCACTTGGGGTTTAGATCAGGCTACAGCACAGCTGACCCCAATGTTCACAGTGAGTCAGATAATTGAATGAGCACTTGGGGTTTAGATCAGGCTACAGCACAACTGACCCCAATGTTCACAGTGAGTCAGATAATTGAATGAGCACTTGGGGTTTAGATCAGGCTACAGCACAGCTGACCCCAATGTTCACAGTGAGTCAGATAATTGAATGAGCACTTGGGGTTTAGATCAGGCTACAGCACAATTGACCCCAATGTTCACAGTGAGTCAGATAATTGAATGAGCACTTGGGGTTTAGATCAGGCTACAGCACAGCTGACCCCAATGTTCACAGTGAGTCAGATAATTGAATGAGCACTTGGGGTTTAGATCAGGCTACAGCACAACTGACCCCAATGTTCACAGTGAGTCAGATAATTGAATGAGCACTTGGGGTTTAGATCAGGCTACAGCACAACTGACCCCAATGTTCACAGTGAGTCAGATAATTGAATGAGCACTTGGGGTTTAGATCAGGCTACAGCACAGCTGACCCCAATGTTCACAGTGAGTCAGATAATTGAATGAGCACTTGGGGTTTAGATCAGGCTACAGCACAACTGACCCCAATGTTCACAGTGAGTCAGATAATTGAATGAGCACTTGGGGTTTAGATCAGGCTACAGCACAGCTGACCCCAATGTTCACAGTGAGTCAGATAATTGAATGAGCACTTGGGGTTTAGATCAGGCTACAGCACAGCTGACCCCAATGTTCACAGTGAGTCAGATAATTGAATGAGCACTTGGGGTTTAGATCAGGCTACAGCACAACTGACCCCAATGTTCACAGTGAGTCAGATAATTGAATGAGCACTTGGGGTTTAGATCAGGCTACAGCACAACTGACCCCAATGTTCACAGTGAGTCAGATAATTGAATGAGCACTTGGGGTTTAGATCAGGCTACAGCACAGCTGACCCCAATGTTCACAGTGAGTCAGATAATTGAATGAGCACTTGGGGTTTAGATCAGGCTACAGCACAACTGACCCCAATGTTCACAGTGAGTCAGATAATTGAATGAGCACTTGGGGTTTAGATCAGGCTACAGCACAGCTGACCCCAATGTTCACAGTGAGTCAGATAATTGAATGAGCACTTGGGGTTTAGATCAGGCTACAGCACAACTGACCCCAATGTTCACAGTGAGTCAGATAATTGAATGAGCACTTGGGGTTTAGATCAGGCTACAGCACAACTGACCCCAATGTTCACAGTGAGTCAGATAATTGAATGAGCACTTGGGGTTTAGATCAGGCTACAGCACAACTGACCCCAATGTTCACAGTGAGTCAGATAATTGAATGAGCACTTGGGGTTTAGATCAGGCTACAGCACAACTGACCCCAATGTTCACAGTGAGTCAGATAATTGAATGAGCACTTGGGGTTTAGATCAGGCTACAGCACAGCTGACCCCAATGTTCACAGTGAGTCAGATAATTGAATGAGCACTTGGGGTTTAGATCAGGCTACAGCACAACTGACCCCAATGTTCACAGTGAGTCAGATAATTGAATGAGCACTTGGGGTTTAGATCAGGCTACAGCACAACTGACCCCAATGTTCACAGTGAGTCAGATAATTGAATGAGCACTTGGGGTTTAGATCAGGCTACAGCACAATTGACCCAATGTTCACAGTGAGTCAGATAATTGAATGAGCACTTGGGGTTTAGATCAGGCTACAGCACAATTGACCCCAATGTTCACAGTGAGTCAGATAATTGAATGAGCACTTGGGGTTTAGATCAGGCTACAGCACAATTGACCCCAATGTTCACAGTGAGTCAGATAATTGAATGAGCACTTGGGGTTTAGATCAGGCTACAGCACAATGACCCAATGTTCACAGTGAGTCAGATAATTGAATGAGCACTTGGGGTTTAGATCAGGCTACAGCACAACTGACCCCAATGTTCACAGTGAGTCAGATAATTGAATGAGCACTTGGGGTTTAGATCAGGCTACAGCACAACTGACCCCAATGTTCACAGTGAGTCAGATAATTGAATGAGCACTTGGGGTTTAGATCAGGCTACAGCACAGCTGACCCCAATGTTCACAGTGAGTCAGATAATTGAATGAGCACTTGGGGTTTAGATCAGGCTACAGCACAACTGACCCCAATGTTCACAGTGAGTCAGATAATTGAATGAGCACTTGGGGTTTAGATCAGGCTACAGCACAACTGACCCCAATGTTCACAGTGAGTCAGATAATTGAATGAGCACTTGGGGTTTAGATCAGGCTACAGCACAACTGACCCCAATGTTCACAGTGAGTCAGATAATTGAATGAGCACTTGGGGTTTAGATCAGGCTACAGCACAACTGACCCCAATGTTCACAGTGAGTCAGATAATTGAATGAGCACTTGGGGTTTAGATCAGGCTACAGCACAACTGACCCCAATGTTCACAGTGAGTCAGATAATTGAATGAGCACTTGGGGTTTAGATCAGGCTACAGCACAACTGACCCCAATGTTCACAGTGAGTCAGATAATTGAATGAGCACTTGGGGTTTAGATCAGGCTACAGCACAACTGACCCAATGTTCACAGTGAGTCAGATAATTGAATGAGCACTTGGGGTTTAGATCAGGCTACAGCACAACTGACCCCAATGTTCACAGTGAGTCAGATAATTGAATGAGCACTTGGGGTTTAGATCAGGCTACAGCACAACTGACCCCAATGTTCACAGTGAGTCAGATAATTGAATGAGCACTTGGGGTTTAGATCAGGCTACAGCACAGCTGACCCCAATGTTCACAGTGAGTCAGATAATTGAATGAGCACTTGGGGTTTAGATCAGGCTACAGCACAACTGACCCCAATGTTCACAGTGAGTCAGATAATTGAATGAGCACTTGGGGTTTAGATCAGGCTACAGCACAACTGACCCCAATGTTCACAGTGAGTCAGATAATTGAATGAGCACTTGGGGTTTAGATCAGGCTACAGCACAACTGACCCCAATGTTCACAGTGAGTCAGATAATTGAATGAGCACTTGGGGTTTAGATCAGGCTACAGCACAACTGACCCCAATGTTCACAGTGAGTCAGATAATTGAATGAGCACTTGGGGTTTAGATCAGGCTACAGCACAACTGACCCCAATGTTCACAGTGAGTCAGATAATTGAATGAGCACTTGGGGTTTAGATCAGGCTACAGCACAACTGACCCCAATGTTCACAGTGAGTCAGATAATTGAATGAGCACTTGGGGTTTAGATCAGGCTACAGCACAACTGACCCCAATGTTCACAGTGAGTCAGATAATTGAATGAGCACTTGGGGTTTAGATCAGGCTACAGCACAACTGACCCCAATGTTCACAGTGAGTCAGATAATTGAATGAGCACTTGGGGTTTAGATCAGGCTACAGCACAACTGACCCCAATGTTCACAGTGAGTCAGATAATTGAATGAGCACTTGGGGTTTAGATCAGGCTACAGCACAGCTGACCCCAATGTTCACAGTGAGTCAGATAATTGAATGAGCACTTGGGGTTTAGATCAGGCTACAGCACAACTGACCCCAATGTTCACAGTGAGTCAGATAATTGAATGAGCACTTGGGGTTTAGATCAGGCTACAGCACAGCTGACCCCAATGTTCACAGTGAGTCAGATAATTGAATGAGCACTTGGGGTTTAGATCAGGCTACAGCACAACTGACCCCAATGTTCACAGTGAGTCAGATAATTGAATGAGCACTTGGGGTTTAGATCAGGCTACAGCACAGCTGACCCCAATGTTCACAGTGAGTCAGATAATTGAATGAGCACTTGGGGTTTAGATCAGGCTACGGCACAGCTGACCCCAATGTTCACAGTGAGTCAGATAATTGAATGAGCACTTGGGGTTTAGATCAGGCTACAGCACAATTGACCCCAATGTTCACAGTGAGTCAGATAATTGAATGAGCACTTGGGGTTTAGATCAGGCTACAGCACAGCTGACCCCAATGTTCACAGTGAGTCAGATAATTGAATGAGCACTTGGGGTTTAGATCAGGCTACAGCACAACTGACCCCAATGTTCACAGAGAGTCAGATAATTGAATGAGCACTTGGGGTTTAGATCAGGCTACGGCACAGCTGACCCCAATGTTCACAGTGAGTCAGATAATTGAATGAGCACTTGGGGTTTAGATCAGGCTACAGCACAATTGACCCCAATGTTCACAGTGAGTCAGATAATTGAATGAGCACTTGGGGTTTAGATCAGGCTACAGCACAGCTGACCCCAATGTTCACAGTGAGTCAGATAATTGAATGAGCACTTGGGGTTTAGATCAGGCTACAGCACAACTGACCCCAATGTTCACAGTGAGTCAGATAATTGAATGAGCACTTGGGGTTTAGATCAGGCTACAGCACAACTGACCCCAATGTTCACAGTGAGTCAGATAATTGAATGAGCACTTGGGGTTTAGATCAGGCTACAGCACAGCTGACCCCAATGTTCACAGTGAGTCAGATAATTGAATGAGCACTTGGGGTTTAGATCAGGCTACAGCACAACTGACCCCAATGTTCACAGTGAGTCAGATAATTGAATGAGCACTTGGGGTTTAGATCAGGCTACAGCACAGCTGACCCCAATGTTCACAGTGAGTCAGATAATTGAATGAGCACTTGGGGTTTAGATCAGGCTACAGCACAACTGACCCAATGTTCACAGTGAGTCAGATAATTGAATGAGCACTTGGGGTTTAGATCAGGCTACAGCACAGCTGACCCCAATGTTCACAGTGAGTCAGATAATTGAATGAGCACTTGGGGTTTAGATCAGGCTACGGCACAGCTGACCCCAATGTTCACAGTGAGTCAGATAATTGAATGAGCACTTGGGGTTTAGATCAGGCTACAGCACAATTGACCCCAATGTTCACAGTGAGTCAGATAATTGAATGAGCACTTGGGGTTTAGATCAGGCTACAGCACAGCTGACCCCAATGTTCACAGTGAGTCAGATAATTGAATGAGCACTTGGGGTTTAGATCAGGCTACAGCACAACTGACCCCAATGTTCACAGTGAGTCAGATAATTGAATGAGCACTTGGGGTTTAGATCAGGCTACGGCACAGCTGACCCCAATGTTCACAGTGAGTCAGATAATTGAATGAGCACTTGGGGTTTAGATCAGGCTACAGCACAATTGACCCCAATGTTCACAGTGAGTCAGATAATTGAATGAGCACTTGGGGTTTAGATCAGGCTACAGCACAGCTGACCCCAATGTTCACAGTGAGTCAGATAATTGAATGAGCACTTGGGGTTTAGATCAGGCTACAGCACAACTGACCCCAATGTTCACAGTGAGTCAGATAATTGAATGAGCACTTGGGGTTTAGATCAGGCTACAGCACAACTGACCCCAATGTTCACAGTGAGTCAGATAATTGAATGAGCACTTGGGGTTTAGATCAGGCTACAGCACAGCTGACCCCAATGTTCACAGTGAGTCAGATAATTGAATGAGCACTTGGGGTTTAGATCAGGCTACAGCACAACTGACCCCAATGTTCACAGTGAGTCAGATAATTGAATGAGCACTTGGGGTTTAGATCAGGCTACAGCACAGCTGACCCCAATGTTCACAGTGAGTCAGATAATTGAATGAGCACTTGGGGTTTAGATCAGGCTACAGCACAGCTGACCCCAATGTTCACAGTGAGTCAGATAATTGAATGAGCACTTGGGGTTTAGATCAGGCTACAGCACAACTGACCCCAATGTTCACAGTGAGTCAGGTAATTGAATGAGCACTTGGGGTTTAGATCAGGCTACAGCACAACTGACCCCAATGTTCACAGTGAGTCAGATTATTGAATGAGCACTTGGGGTTTAGATCAGGCTACAGCACAGCTGACCCCAATGTTCACAGTGAGTCAGATAATTGAATGAGCACTTGGGGTTTAGATCAGGCTACAGCACAACTGACCCCAATGTTCACAGTGAGTCAGATAATTGAATGAGCACTTGGGGTTTAGATCAGGCTACAGCACAGCTGACCCCAATGTTCACAGTGAGTCAGATAATTGAATGAGCACTTGGGGTTTAGATCAGGCTACAGCACAACTGACCCCAATGTTCAAAGTGAGTCAGATAATTGAATGAGCACTTGGGGTTTAGATCAGGCTACAGCACAACTGACCCCAATGTTCACAGTGAGTCAGATAATTGAATGAGCACTTGGGGTTTAGATCAGGCTACAGCACAACTGACCCCAATGTTCACAGTGAGTCAGATAATTGAATGAGCACTTGGGGTTTAGATCAGGCTACAGCACAACTGACCCCAATGTTCACAGTGAGTCAGATAATTGAATGAGCACTTGGGGTTTAGATCAGGCTACAGCACAGCTGACCCCAATGTTCACAGTGAGTCAGATAATTGAATGAGCACTTGGGGTTTAGATCAGGCTACAGCACAACTGACCCCAATGTTCACAGTGAGTCAGATTATTGAATGAGCACTTGGGGTTTAGATCAGGCTACAGCACAACTGACCCCAATGTTCACAGTGAGTCAGATAATTGAATGAGCACTTGGGGTTTAGATCAGGCTACAGCACAGCTGACCCCAATGTTCACAGTGAGTCAGATAATTGAATGAGCACTTGGGGTTTAGATCAGGCTACAGCACAACTGACCCCAATGTTCACAGTGAGTCAGATAATTGAATGAGCACTTGGGGTTTAGATCAGGCTACGGCACAATTGACCCCAATGTTCACAGTGAGTCAGATAATTGAATGAGCACTTGGGGTTTAGATCAGGCTACAGCACAGCTGACCCCAATGTTCACAGTGAGTCAGGTAATTGAATGAGCACTTGGGGTTTAGATCAGGCTACAGCACAACTGACCCCAATGTTCACAGTGAGTCAGATAATTGAATGAGCACTTGGGGTTTAGATCAGGCTACAGCACAACTGACCCCAATGTTCACAGTGAGTCAGATAATTGAATGAGCACTTGGGGTTTAGATCAGGCTACAGCACAGCTGACCCCAATGTTCACAGTGAGTCAGATAATTGAATGAGCACTTGGGGTTTAGATCAGGCTACAGCACAACTGACCCCAATGTTCACAGTGAGTCAGATAATTGAATGAGCACTTGGGGTTTAGATCAGGCTACAGCACAACTGACCCCAATGTTCACAGTGAGTCAGATAATTGAATGAGCACTTGGGGTTTAGATCAGGCTACAGCACAGCTGACCCCAATGTTCACAGTGAGTCAGATAATTGAATGAGCACTTGGGGTTTAGATCAGGCTACAGCACAATTGACCCCAATGTTCACAGTGAGTCAGATAATTGAATGAGCACTTGGGGTTTAGATCAGGCTACAGCACAACTGACCCCAATGTTCACAGTGAGTCAGATAATTGAATGAGCACTTGGGGTTTAGATCAGGCTACAGCACAGCTGACCCCAATGTTCACAGTGAGTCAGGTAATTGAGAAGAAGGTAGAAATGATGAAAAGTGTTCGAACAAACATTCCTGCACTTGGAGGGATATGCCAAGGTTCCAAGAAAGCTGATTTTTGTAGTCCTGCAATGGTTCAAAGTCCCAGAAACATTGGTAGGATTAATGCAGGCTATGCGTAAAGACCCAATGACACAAGTATGAACAGTATCCAGGCTCACAGAGGGGTTCCCAGTGGGAGTGGGTGTGTTTCAGGGCTGAGATCTGAACCACTGCTGTTCTTACTGGTGATGGACTACATTAGCAAACAGGTCAGAGGGGAGAGATCAACAAAGTTGCTGTATGCCGATGATGTGGCAGTATATGCAGGCTGTAAGCAAGAACCTCAGCAAATGATAGGGGAATGAAAAATAAAACAAAAAGCACATCGAATGAAAGTGAGTACAGGCAGTACACTTGTAATGGCAGCAAATGGGAGAATCAGAAGAAGCTGAGAATTGAGACAGAAGGGAAATTGTGGAACAGGTTAGCAGCTTCAGGTATCTGGGATGGGGGGGGGTCGACGAGAAGGGAAGTCTGAATGAAGAGGTCAAAACTAGAAAGAGAGGGACTGCAACAAAATAACACATAATGTCAGGGTTACTATATGACATAAGAATGCCAAAGAAGCTGAAAAAAAGGTGTACAAAACAGTGGTGCGACCAGTGCTACTGTATGGTACAGAAATCTGGGCAGTAAAAGGAGAGCAGTTGAGGAATCTAGAGGTGATGGAGATGATACCTGAGACAGGTAGTAGGATGAAAACCAAACTTTTCTTTTTACAAGGGGGAAGTGTTTGCATACCTAAAGATGTATGTGAAGAATGTTTTGCGTGAAAAGAAAGTTTTGTGCCTTTAGATATGATCTTTAAAGACTGTGTATCTAGTACATGTTTAATGGACTGGGCAAACTACTGGAGTGGGACTTGTGCTATATTTCCCCATGTAATACAATATGTATATATATATATATATATATATATATATATATATATATATATATATATATATATATATATATGGGTCTGTATTAAATTTGTGAAGAGACATTACATCGAATACCCCTTCACTGACGAATAAACACCGAATGCACTAAACCAAGAATGGTCAAAACAGCCCTCCACCCGCATCCAACGTGGCGGATTGTGCCCTCCACACCCCCCTAATTAAATATACCAACTCTGAGATCACACTACAGTGGGGTAAAGGGCAATGCTATGCCTCAGGCCAAATGACTTTTTCCCTGGGAAAAAAATCGTTGGCCTGAACCTTTGTTATTTTCAGACTTCGCTCTTTACGCGTCGCTGAAAATGCATTCAATGTAATGCCTCTTCACGATTTTAATATAGATATATATATATATATATATGTGTGTGTGTGTGTGTGTGTGTGTGTATATATATATATATATATATATATATATACACACACACACACACACATAACGGACTACATTACATTGAATAGAGTACAACATCAACAGCTGGTTGGACGACCACAGAGTGTCGAAACACAGAACATAAACACAAACAGTGCATGCTATGAGGATTACTACAGAACTTGCCCATACCCCATACCCCTGCTATTTATATATAATAACTCTGAGATCACACAATCTCAGGGAAAGGGCATATTCTCCTGCCTGGGGACTGCCAAGCAACCACACATTGACCAGCTTCTCCTGTCAACTAAATGGTGTTAACCAAACACCTGTTGATGTTGTATTCTATTTGATGTAATAAAGTACACCAATATACCAAAAATCAAAAGACTTAGATGAAAAGAATGAAATCGCACAATACGGTACCTTTACATTGCCGAAATTCAGATCAACAAAATACCAGCTCTGCATGTCAGACACTACTCAGAGCTTCTGAATGGAGTTTGCTGTACAGTGAAGATCATGAAATTTACCCTTTTCCCCACTGTAGTGTGATCTCAGAGTTGGTCTAAATTATTTGGAGGGGTGTGGGGGCACAGCACCCCAACATGGGAGGTGCAGGGGATGTTTTCCCCCTTGCAAAAATGTAACAAAAGGAAGATTTCCATGTTGACGTGGAGCAGCAGGTGTTTTGCTGTTCTGAATTTTGGCAATGTAAAGTCGTTCTTCTGATTTTCGGTTATGTGAAAATTTGGTGGAGTGAAGTAGACCCCATATATACATATTATCAGATAGATAGGTAAATATATACATCTCTATAAAATTATATATATATATATATATGTGTGTGTGTGTGTGTGTGTGTGTGTGTGTGTGTGTGTGTGTGTGTGTGTGTGTGTGTGTGTGTGT
>NC_056745.1:1464075565-1464095565 GCF_019279795.1 Protopterus annectens | reverse complement strand
ACTTAGGAATGGGGTCCATTCCCATCATGGTATTAGAAACCCTTCACTTGTTTGCTCTTAACATACATTTGCCATATTGAGACATTTTAATTCAAAAGAAGTCCTCACCTTTGTAGAATCAACACAACTATTTATTCTTTACAACTTGAACAACTTAGATCTGGGCCATATTCATCATAGGTTCATAGGTTTATACTAGGCTATCTGCCCTAGGGCATTTATAAGCCTAGATGAAAACGTGTTTGTCTCTCTCCACCCTTATAATTTAACGTCTAGAGCCTCTATCCAGTAGTGCCACTGGAGCGATCCCAGGTGAAAACTTACGGTTTCCCATCCACTCATCAAGATTTCTCTTGAAGAGGGCCAGCGAGGGGCTTTGTCTTACGTGAATTGGGATTTTATTCCAGAGTGTGGGAAGCTTTTGGGATATGAATCTATCCCTCCAGCATGTCCTATTTATTGCTGTGCTGAGGTTTAAGTCCATGGAGCGTGTGGCTCTAATGGATTTGTTTTTTTTTAAGGTGGAGCATGTCCATTAATTCTGGGTTGGACATGGCCTTGTAAGTTAGGCAGAGGTCGCCTCTGAGTAGGCGGTAAGCAACTGAGTAGAGCTGTAGTTTCTTTAGCCTAGTTGCATAGGGCAACTGTTTGAGGTCCATGATACTTTTGGTAAGGAACTTTTGGGGTCTCTCCAGCTGCTGCCGGTGCCGGGTAAGGTATATCCCAAATGGGGCATTGTACTCAATTATGGGTCTGATGAGTGATGAGTATAGGGGCCCAATGACCTCTCTAGATCTAGACGAGCACCCTTTAGTTATAAGATGGGCAATATAGAAGGATTTCCTGACTGTTTTTGCAATGTGGTTGTCAAAGGAGAGGTTACTATCAACCTGGGTCCCCAGATCCCTAATTACGTCTTCTGTACTTAGTGGGTTACTTCCTATGTGGTAATCAGTGGGCACCTTGTTTTTCCCAAAGGGAATGACTATGCATTTTTTGGCATTAAGTTTGAGGCCATGGCTTTGACATCAGGCATCTGTCTCCGTAAGACCCTTTTGGAGGATGCTTGTGTCGGCTGGGGAGTCTGTTATGGCTCCCAGTTTGAAATCATCGGCGAACTTGGTAAGCCACAGTCCTTTTATGCTGGCCTGTACTTCAGAGAAGTATATACCGAACAAGAGGGGCCCCAGGACTGAGCCCTGTGGGACTCCACTTGTAACAGGTTTAAAGTCGGACATGGCATTTCCAACTCTGACCATGTACGTTCTATCCGTAAGCCAGTTTGCAACACATTTTGTGATATATGGGTTGATGTTTAAGTTGGTTAGTTTGTTTATGATTCCAGAGTGAGGTATTGTGTCGAAAGCCTTAGCGAGGTCCAGATAGGCAGTGTGGACTGCCTTTCCCTCATCTTTGGCTTTGGTGACTGTTTCAAAAAAGTCTACCAGGTTAAGGAGGCAGGATCTGACTTTAACAAAACCAAACTGGGTAGGGTTCAGTGTCGGGCGGTTCCCAATGTCTTTGTTTATGAGATCCATAATGATACACTCCATAGCCTTGCAAATTAGGCTAGTCAGACTTATGGGCCGATAGTTCCCAGGATCCATCGTGGGGCCACCCTTGTGGAGGGGGATCACTGTTTCTGTACGCCATTCCTTGGGTACATAACCTGTTTTAAGGCTGAGTTGGAATAGTGAAATTAAGTGGAGGTTTAGTTAGTCCTGGAGCTCGTGCAGGACACAGCCCGGTATTCTGTCCCATAGACGCTGTGTTTTTAGCTTTGGAGAGGGCTGCTTTTACCTGTGTGTCTGAGATATCTGGGGGACTATATTCATCCGGGATAGACACAGGCTCTTTTGGGGGGGGGGGGGGTAAAGTTTGCACTGAACCTGTCAGCCAGATGTTGGCAATGTCAGTCAGTTCCATGTATTTTGTACCATTTTTACTAGCTCTGAGCAGATCTGGGTGTTTCCTCCCAGGTTCCTGATGTAACTGAAGAATGCCTTGTTATTATCTTTGGAGTCTTTGGCAATTTTCTTTCGAAGTTTGCCTTTAAGGCTTTTATGGTCGAGTGAAGTTTCTTGCTTATACTGATCAGGGATGCCTTCCCTTTTAGTGTTTTGGCCCTGTCATGTAGTAGTCTCCTCTTTTGTTGTATAGCTTGTTTATTGTTGGGGTCCACCAGACTGGTCTCCTACTTTTAGAGGAGTGAGCCTTGGTTTTACTTGGGATGGCACGATCCATGCATTCCTGTAGGTGCATATAGAGTGCGTTCGTATAGGTTTCTGCGGTTCGGGTAACATTTCCCAATATCTCAGGGGCTTTGAAGTTTCTTACTTCTGTCTTGAGGAGAGTGAAGTTTGTTTTTGAGAGGTTTTTCACTGTGGTTTCCTTAGCTGGGGGTGGGGTTGGGATGTGGATGTCTATTGTGATCAGTTTGTGGTCCAATCTCACCAACAAGGGATTTACCTCTGGTGTGGAACATTGATCCCTTATGTTTGTAATGACTAGGTCTAATGTATTTTCCCCTCTTGTAGGAACAGTGACTAGTTGTTCCATGGTGTTTGAGTTGATGAATTCTAGAAACCATTGGGCAAATGAGTTTGGACTCGAGTAGTTTACCCAGTCAATGTTTGGGTAGTTGAAGTCGCCCAATATTATGGTGTTTGGTAGGATCTTCATATTCTCTAGTGTTCTTAGGAAGGCTGTGTGTGGGTCCTGAGACAGAGAGGGTGATCTATAGCAGGCTATGACTCGGAAGGCAGTTTTGCCCACTGTTAATTGCACATGAATTGTTTCCGATGTTTCATGCAATACCACTAATCTGGAGATGAGGGTGTCCTTGATGAAGATGGATACACCCCTTCCCTTGGTGCTTTTGTCCGAGTTTTGTGGCCAAAAGATATGATATGAGTTGAATCCTGGTAATGCTGGGGTGCTCTCAGGAGCCTTGAACCAGGTTTCTGTCACTGCACAGATATTGATTTGCTCCATACTGAGGAGTGCCTCGAGTGTGTGCATCTTTAAGTTTAGACTTCTGGTGTTGAGTAGCATTACCCTTAGTTTTTTTATTTTTTGTATTGTCTATGGAGGTGGGTTTGTCTTTTGAGCCTTGCCTAAAAAAGGCACTATGGGGGTGGCAAGAGCCTTGGCCAGTATTCGAAAGCCTAGGGGTGACAGGTGCAAGCCATCCCTGGTGAAGCAGCGTGGCTTGTCTAGCATGTCATCCCAGGCTGACAGACACTGGATCTCCTTTGAATGACACCAGTAGCTTAGCCAATTGTTGAAGTCAATCATTTTGTCTCTATACTGTGGCATCATTCTAGGTGAGGGCAGGATGTTACATGATCAAAGAGCTCCTCTATGTCTCTTTTCATGTAGTCCAGGGAGGTACATCTCAAGTCGTTTACACCAGCATGGACAATGACAGAGTCGTATTTGTACTTGCTGTGTAGTGACCTGAGTGGTTGAGTTATGTGGCGGATCCTGGCATCCAACAGGCAACTTACAGTGACCTTCTTTTTGTTCAGTCTGGTGAGTGGGACGTCAGTGTGCCTGACGATAGAGTCACCTATTACTAGTGTATTAGGGGTGTCATTTGGCCTTAAGGGCTGTGACTGTGTGGCACATTGATTATGTGGGGTATGTGTATGGTTAACGTTGGGTAGTGAGTGCTTGTGTGTCTGCTTAGGAGGTCTCTGTTGTTTTGGCAGGTTTTTATTTAGAGCCTCCGAGTATGTCTTAGTGGGATTATGTGTCATGTTTTCAGGTGTGTTTAGTCTATGTGTGACTGGTTTTGAGGTGCGTGTGTTTACCTTCTCCTCCTGACTGGCAGCACCAGTCTTGGGTTTAGAGAGCTTAGCCTCCAGTTTGGCTGCATAGTTGCATCTCTCGCATACGTTAGAGGTTGATGGTAGGAGGAGGGGGTTGTCTGTGTACATGAGGCAATTGTAACATTGCCTCAGGATTCCCAAGTTCACCAGCTGGACCAGAGAGTATGACTGAAACTGCACTTTTGACATGCCTGGAGAGTTTTAAAAATGTTGATTTATGAGAGAATCTGGAGCCAATTACTACTGTTTTGTACGAGGGGATAAGTGCTTATAGCGATTTGTGTTTACTGTGAAGCTAGGGCAAGTGCTGGATTGTAAGAGGAAAGTAGAGAGCTTTTCTGAAGAGTTTGAGTAGTTCAAAAGATTTACTGAGAATCTAGAGTAAGTGTTGGCCTGTAAGAGGAAAGTAGAGTTCTTTCCTTGAGAGTTTAAGTAGTTCTAAGGGAAAATTTGAATAGCAGACTTTGTGGAGCCAGGAATAGTTTAAAACAGTTAAAACAATGCTGCGCTACATTGCGCGATGTTGCGCTATGTGCAAAACCATGCAAAAGCGGGTTTTAAGGCAGGTAACTTGAAAGAGCAAGGAATTAGCTCATTTTTAGTATACTTAGCAGTTACTTCAAAGAAACAATACTTAGTGCCCTTAGTGGTGCCAAGCAGTACAGACTGGATATTTTCAGATTCATAAGATAAAATGCACATTGGGCTGCCAAGACTATGGCTAGAAATAGACTGAAACCAAAGCATCCCTGCTCAGAGATGTAGTTAGCTATGCTGGTGCCCTGGGCCACCCCCAATCACTCAGAGGTGTAGTTAGCTATTCTGGTGTCCTGGGGCACCCCCAATTGCTCAGAGGTGTAGTTAGCTATGCTGGTGCCCTGAGTCATCTTCATTTGCTCCAAGGTGTAGTTAGCTATGCTGGTGCTCTGGGCCATCCCTAATTGCTCAGATGTGTAGTTAGCTATTTTGGTGCCCTTGGCCACCCCCAGTCTGCATCCCTCTTCAACATTAAATTGAACAGGAAAAACAGCTCTTCAGACTCTTATATATTTTTTAAATGTAGCAAACTGTTTGCTTTGTAGCAAGCAGCTGTTATAGTTTATACCTGGCACACGGAGTGCAAAAACACTTCAATGCAAATGCAATACTAACATTCAAATGGCAGCATTGCACTGAAGACCTATCAGCTTCTGTCAAACGTGGCTTTCCCCTTTCTCGTACCCCAGCTATGCTTCAGCCCCTGCAATTCAGCAACTATAATTGCTGTTCTCTGCTATATAATTTGAATGCTGTAGTTCTGAAATACAACAAAGAAGACATGGGTTTTATTTATATTGTCCGGTAAACTTTCACTCCCACTTTCCTGTAATCACCCAAGTTACTGGCACACAGACTTTCTGTGTGAATGGTGAACTCAGAGATCATGCATTCAGGTGAAAGCACTCATCTCACTCAAACTTGGAATGGAATAAAAAAGGTAGTAACTTAATTTGCTATATCACATATAAGCTTCTTTTGTCATAGTAAATAGTAAATAAATAAAATGCCCTTTTCATTCACATTACTAAGTACACCTCTGTATCTTCCCCACTCCAACTCAGCCTTCAGCATCTTCCAGCATACCTGTCTGTAGTATTGTTATTTACCATACTACCAAGTACATTACCATGATTTTGGCAGTACTCTCCCTTGTCCTGTGAAGCGCACTAGAGAACCTTGTTTCATTCATTACAACATTCACACTGGTAGCTTCACACAACATTGTTTCTCTGCATGATTCTTCTGTCTCTTAAATGTATCAATGACCAACAGTGCTTTGCTTCCTACACTAATCACTGCTACGATGGCTAGATCACCTGTCTATCTGTTTTACATACATTTTGCATAAGAATATATTCTGAGTCCAAATTAACATCTTTGCTTTCAGTGCACTATTTACATTTTTTCTGGTATTCATTGACATTTTAACTGCATCCTCAGTTTTCACTGCATCACATCCTATAATTTGTGACATTTCACATTCTCTTGTTCTGATTGAGGTGTTCCTTGTTTAATTTCTTTCCATAGCTAAATTGTTTTATTTTGTAGAATCATAGCTTTCTCTGTTAAGAATATCTCATATTCCTGTCTTATGTTGTCCCATTTCTTAAGAAGCCTTTACTTTGAATGTCTGCCACAAGATCAGTTGGTTACCACTCTTTTAAATATAATTTCAAGTTCATCCTTCATATATCCTTTGATTTCTACTTGTTTTGTACATAGTGATATGTTTCATTTTACTTCATTTTTAACTTGTATAGTTTGATACATTGTATTAGTTACATATAGACAACTTCAGGCTCTGTAATTATTGTAGCAACTCAGCATTTCTGTTTATATATTTCTTATCTTTCTGTTGAGTAGTATGAATGTTAATTCCAATATACATATTTAGTTTTTCCTTTATTCCCACTTTTAGACAGATGTTTTAGTTTAGCAGGTTGCTGGCATACTAACAAATCACTTTTATTTGCACATTCCTTTAGATTAGGTGTTTGCTGGCATAAAGACAATTCATTTTTCTTCAGGCATTTATTTGCATTAGCAGATAGCTGGCATATACTGATAATTCACTTGAACATTTTGAAATTCCATTTGAACATCTTAACAGCTCGATATTTTCTGGTATTAGAGGGTCTGCAACAGGGCCGAAGTCTTTTTTTCCTATCACCTGAGCTAACCCTGTGTTTATTTATTTATTTATTTATTTATTTTATTTATTTAATAATTATAATATATGTGTTAGTATTATAACATGTTCCTTTTACATCAGGAATTTTAATCACAGTGGTTTGCATACATGTTGAACATCATTTTTTTTCTTCATTTAAACATTTTCCCTTAAAGCAATAATTCATGGCTTTGTGTGGGTATATCAGGATTTACTCACAGTTGATGTGGTTTGATCACAAGGTCGAAGCCCGAGTGATTAAGCAAAGCTAACCATGGGTTGGCTTTGTTTAATATAGCAATAACCCATGCCTGGGTGTGGGTAATGCTGGATTTACCCACGGTTGGTGTGGTTTGCTCACGAGGACGAAGCCTGAGTGGCCAAACAAAGACAACCGTGTGTAAATCCAGCATTACCCACACCCAGAAGTGGGTTATTGCTATTATACAATGACATTAAGAAAAAAAATACTTACTTTTCTTAAATAATGGCATTGTATAATGCCTCCTTGCTGCCCTTCCACAGCTGTCTGGTATTCTGCGGCAGTTCTGATGTACTGCGCATGCGTATGCTTATGCAGTACATCAGAGCTGTGGGTGGAAGCAACGGAGAAAGCAAAGTCTCCATTGCTTTTTACAAACAGTCTCGCTATGTTAAAGGAGTTTAACATAGCGAGACAGCTTTAAAAAAAGCAACGGAGAAAGGAAGATCTCTGTTACTTTTTTTAAAGCTCTCTCTCTATGTTAAACTCCTTTAACATAGCGAGACAGTGTCTAAACAGCAACGGAGATCTTGCGTTCTCCGTTGCTGTAAAAAAAGACTTATACTAATGGAAAAAGTCCGGGCAACCGGACCTTTTTCCATTAGTATAAGTCTGATTTACAACATGCATGCTGACCAATCAGGGTGGACGTTTTGGAATATTAATGGGGGGGTCGTTGTATAATTGTGTATAATGTATTATATTTTCCCTCATCCATTGAAATTCACAGCATGGTTCATGTAAACAACATTCTTTTACCTCTGGTACTTCAATCTGTAGAGTTTTATTAGCAGATGTGGAAAGCACACTCCTTCACTTTGCTATTGAATGTTATGGACATAAGGCTTTATTAGAAAATGATTGTTTTCAGAATAGCTTAAACTATCCACATATGCTGTACTGACAAGCCCATAAAATGGGTGAAATATGTCACACCGGTGGCTAGTGGGTTTGGTTTTATTAGCATGAATGTCTGAATAAAGACAAAAAGTAAGAAATTAGTGGGCATTCAAAAGTCATGCAGCTGAAGCACTTGTATGTCCTTAAGGGCTCATTTGCATATTTCCAATGAACATCTGCTGATTTAAGGTATTATACTCGGTGAAGTCTCTGGTTTGCTAGGGTCTTTTGATCCTTTTTTTTCTATAGAGCTGAGATGTGAACTTCATACTGTTGCACATGTCTTTCATACAATATGACTTTTATCCCCTTTGAGATGTATTTTTACACAAGACATCAATGTTTACTTCATCAATTACAAAGCCAACATCACAAGACACCTGCATACACAGTCATAAAATTTGCTGATTTGCAATCAGAAACTAGAGCAATATGGGAAAAAGACTGCCAAACAAAATAATACCAGAGGCAACAAGGCTAATGAAACAGAATTTACAATTGTGCTTAAATATGCTACCAATATGTGTGAACCTGCAATAATAGCAGAAGGAGGCAATTCTGAGCACATTGTGGGTGCTGAGAAGAGCACTTTTGGCTAACATCAAAGACTGAAACAATACTAACTTCACAAACTCTAATTGTATCCTGATTTAGGAACGGCATCCATTCCTTCAGTATTTGAAACTCAAAACATTTGAAGAAATTGAAATCACTGAGAACTGCATTTCTGTAATCAACTATAGTTCTGACTTTACTATACCTTCTTGCACTTTTTGATCAACAGTTTGTGTTACTGAAAAAAAAATGCTTAGACACTTTCACAACATTCTGTTTAAGATTGCAGCTTGATCAGAAAAATTTACATCATGCTGTTTTAATGCATCAGCTTGCATCGACAGATTTAACACTTGAAAGTAGCCACCTGTACACTTACAAGATCTTCTAGGGCAGTAGTTTTCAGGATGACTGATTTGATGTATTTCCTCCATTTGTTTAGTCAGTGTATTAGATTAAGACCAGCTACCCCCTTTTTGTAACCCATTTAACAATCCTGCACATCTTTTCAAGTTGAACAGAGGATGATGTTAGTGTGGCAGCTTTAATCTCCACTGAAAATGGCCAAGGGGATCCAGTTCAGTTTTTTCATCCCCAGAGAAGACAAATTGACGAGAGCCAAGTCCAAAATGAAAGGGAAAAACCATTGACCAATTTTTGGCATGTCTTTAATTTAACTAAGGTCAACTTTTCTTCGGTGAAATTAGACATATTAGAGCCATGGTGGTGCAGCAGTAGCGTTGTCGCCTCACAGCAAGAGGTTCTCCCATTCGATTCTTGGCTGGAACGCCTTCTATGTGGAGTCTGCATGTCCTCCCCGCAGGTCAAGTGGCATTCTGAAAGACATGCTTGAATGACCGTGCCTTCGTTGAAGGTTGGGCATTGAGCTGGCACCTCGGCACCGTGAAAATCTACTGCCAATCATTAGCGGACTGGAGTTCTGCTGTGGTGACCCCTAACCGGGAAAAGCCGAAAGAAGAACATCTAGACGGTTTACATTCATTCCTACTCATCATGCAGGGCTTACAGACTATTTTTTTATTTTAAACAGAATATTAGAAAGTTGAATTTAATTTTTTGTACAAAGATGTGACATCAAATAATACCAGCAAGTTCAAAAAGCACAGAAAAGTGAATCCACCTTTATTAGGTACATTGAATGTTTTCACTAAATTATGTGAAGACAAGATTTATGAACTTTTTTCTTCTTATGGTAAACAGAAAACCAAAAACAATATTAATTTCAATCTTGATAAAAAACAATTTGACTCATTAATACACTTGAGTAGTCTAAATAATGTCAGGTTTTTGCATGCAGACAAAGGGAATGGTATAGTTGTTATGTATAAAGTAGACTACATTTCTGCCATGGAAAGTCTTTTGAATGACAAAAACTGTTACAGGGAGGTTAACAAAGAATTTGTCAAGAGAAGTTGCATGTTGACAGATCTGACTCTATTAGATCTGTTATATCAGAATTGTCTAAAAATCGAGATATACAATTTTTGTTTAGTTGAACAACCAGAATTGGGATCCCTTTTTGGTATCCCAAAAATTCATAAAAATGAAGAAAGACCACCATTTAGACCTATAGTGAATTCCCAGAAAAACAAAACTGTCAACATTTCTCTTATGCTGGATAATATTCTAAACCCAGTGGTGCAGACAAGTAAAATGTTTTTGAAAGATTCTTTGCGCTTTTTGAATGACATCAAGAATTATACAGTTGAATAAAATGATGTCATTTTATGTACTGTAGACGTGAATTCATTGTATACCTCAATCAATCAAGATGAGGGAATTGAATTTGTTCAATTATACTTAAATATGATCAATCAGAATCTTGGTATAGATTCTAGAACAATCTGCGTTTTGTTGGACTTACTCTTGAACAATACTTTTTTTGTTTTTGAATAAGATCTATCAACAAACATCATGAGTGGCGATGGGAACCACTGTTTCACCTTATTTTGCAAATCTTGTTATGTGTTGGTGGGAATCTTATTATTTGACTAAACTTCCCTTATTTAATTATGTTTCTTTATATCATAGATACATAGATGATTTGTTTTTTTATTTGAAATGGAAGTGTGACAGAATACAAAAACTTGTTGTACAGATGAAAAGCAGTGTAAGGTGGTTACAAGTCAATTTTTTAGACATTGAATTGACTTTTAATCCTATGGACATGAATTTTGTACAGATGAAAAGCAGTGTAAGGTGGTTACAAGTCAATTTTTTAGACATTGAATTGACTTTTAATCCTATGGACATGAATTTTTCTAGCAATGTATATAGAAAAAAAGACTTTTAGCAACAATTATGTGCATTTTTCCAGCTCTTATCCAGATTATATGAAATATGATATTTTAGGGGACAAGTGACTAGATTGAGTCGGATTATTAGCAACTGTGAGGTTCTGTATAAGGAAGTGAACTTTTTAATGGATATGTTTGTTCAAAGGGGATATCCAAAGGAAATATTAAAAGAAATAATAGATACAGTAATTCTTCACAGGAATGACAGATACCCATCTACTCTTTCTGTAGGATTTGTTCCTAAAGTTAAACACGATGGATCTGATAACAATATTGATAAAAAGTTTTTAGCTTTCCCAATTCCTATGAGTATAGAGGAGGAACAGCTCAAAAACATCATCAGAGACAATTGGAAGGTATTTTTAGGTAATAAGGATTTGAGTGAAGTGGTGGGGATGGAACCAAATTTTATTTTTAAGAAGACATCAAATTTAAAATGTTTATTAGAAAAAAAAAATCTGAAATGAACAGTATTTCACCTTTTGGTACAGTCCCTTGCAGAGGGTGTAGACTGTGTAAGTACATTTTTCCCCAAAAGTACATTTATGTTTAAACATTGTAGGTTTTTATTTGAACCTTGACACAAATGTGACTGCCAAAGTACCAATATTGTCTCTCTGGCTATATGTGGGACCTGTTTTAATTTTTATGTAGGTAAGACAATTAGGGCTCTTAAGGACAGAATGGGAGATCATCTTAGAGCCATCAAGAATAAGAACCTGAATAATGCATTGGCAAGACACAGTTTAGTGTGTGAAAGCTTTCACAAGTTTTATTTTTTAATGTTGGAACAAATGAACACTAATGGGTTTGTTGGTTCTACCAACAATTTTTTTAGAAATGCTAGAACTAAAATGGCAAGTTTTTCTTAGGGCTGATGTGAGTCCAGGTTTGAATGAAACTATTCCCATTAAGAGTTTACTGAAATACAAATATAACATAAATATATAAATCCTTTTATATAAAATAAAAGGAAATAAAGTGCTAAATCTGACATTGTCCATATTTAAGCTTTGAACACACAGTGGTGTATTCATCTTTTCCAGTTTTATTACTTCAATTCTGGTTACAAAACTCATTGTCTCTTGTTAAAAACTGCACTCTCTAGTAGCTTTTGTAATTTACTTTTTAGATATCACAGATGCAGTACTCTTTTTCCAACCCTCTTTTTTTAAGATTCCATTGGTCTTTAGAGCATTATCTTCTTCCACGTTTTCTGATTACTTTTAGCAAAGCTTTGTTACTCTTGAGGCAGCAGTCCGATTTTAACTTGACCTTGCTATATACTTTCTTGTATTACCATGCATTGTTTCTGAATGGTTTGCATTACAGCCACACTTTGGGAAGAGGCGTCTAGTCGCTCATCCACAACTCATGGCTTTATATCCCTGAAGCCCTTTAGCACTGTTAACAAGCTAGCACAATTGCTCAGTGTGTTTCAGTTGCTTTGACAACACACTTTTGCCTTCCATAGCTACAGAATTAATTACATCACAAAACAGCATAAGCCAGTTTTGACTTCAGAGTTAGCTTCACTAGATCTGTAAGACCTTTTTTTAATAGCACGTACCTATCTCACCACCGTAAGATTTTCTCTCCGTTGTTTAGCCACATGATAAATGGAGAGATGCTAAACATGGATGCTGGTTTATATTTGAGGTGCATTGCCTTCAACAGTTTCAGAATATCACACACAATAGGGTCTGTCGTATGAGCATGTAACACTTTTAGTGCCTTGGGGAATTTTAGCACAGAAAATACTGTTTAGTTTTGAAAACTTACAAGAGTCCCCATCTACTCTGTTTTTGCATTGGAGAAACTCACAACTGCAGGCCTTTTAAGCATAGTTTATTCAGTTCAATATACTGGCATCAATCTCAATTCTCATTCCATTTTAGTAATCAGTTTACCAGTATTCTCTAGTGGCAAACAGAACTTTTGTTTAGCATGCTTTTTATTTATTGGAAAAATGTTTTACTGCATCACTTTCATCTCACTTCTCATTTGATAGGGAAAGCTGGTAAATACACCTTTCTTACTAGGATACATAAACACTGTGTACCATGGTCTATGCATTTTTGATGGTTGTCATCAACCATGGCCCCAGGTCATACTCTGGATCACCAGTAAGATACCCCTGGGGAAATCTAACCCCTCACAAACTATTGACACAGACTGCACATGTGCCACATGTGGAGTCAAGGATACTAGTTGGGTGGACTGCAAACACACTGCAAATTACCCTGTGCATTACAGACCATCTAATGGTTGATAAAGTAGTAACTTTCAAGGGTAATGTACCATCTTCCCATATCACAAGATGAGGCCTTAATTTCAGTGTGGGCACAGTCCATGTCTCCTAGTACCTTAGGGAAATGGGCTATGTCATAAAAGTCCTGCATGGCATTGTCTCTCTTCTCTGTAGTACAAGGAAACCATATATGCCCCCCATATGTTGTAGTATGGCATTGAGGAACTGATGGGGTATCCTTGAAGCAGATGACAGAGTGTCCCTCGATGATCATTTAAAGGTTCATGTAGCTTGTATTCTCATATCCGCACATACCTTGGTATCCACAGGGATAGGTTCTCTATGGCTCCCACAAGCCTGCAGATAATGGTATAAAAATAAAATGGATGGTAGCTGGATTCAGTCACTGGAAATAAAAGATTAATACCTTATGTTTCTTATAGATAATAACTGTGGGGATGTATAAAAAGTAAAAGTAAGCTGACTTCTTATTTTTGTTACTTTTCTCATAAAATGCTTTTATCAAAAATAAACTTGTGTAAAATTATGGATTAAAACTCTGATGATCTAGGCCACAGAAACTCTAGAGACTTCTTGGAAGAACACCTGTAATGACCTACAGGCAGTTACAACTAACAAAGAACATCAATTGGAAAACAAACCATTAAGACTATCTCAATAATTTTGAAACAGAAGAGACAGAAAGTATTAAAAAAGAATATAGAGAATAATTAAAAAAGATCTGAATCTTTTTTTTTAATTCAGCAAAAGAAGCAGAGACATAACTGAATGTTCTGGTTATTATTTAGAGAAGCAGCTTCTCAATGAATCACAGAGCTGAGCTACTGGACCTAGCTTCTCAGGCCCTCTCCTACCTTACTCGGAGATCAGTGCCTTATGGTGCTACCTTATTCACATTAATGATAGTTTAGGTTATTTCTCAAAGAAGTACCACCAAGGATGAGCAGTAACAAACCCCTTTCTTGCATCACTCACCTCATGAATATCGACCTTGACTGACCGCTTACATTATAAAACATAATATTATGATAGTTCAAAAAGATAATATCTAATAACAAACAATAATACACCTTCTTGCCTGGCTTGGCAGTAACCCGTAGTAAAGATGCACCACAATGTAGATCCAATAGTTTATTGTAGATGTACAATTCAGTAAAGCGCTTTCATCCAGCACCTGGACTTCATCAGAACTGATTTTTTCAAAACTGTATGCAGTTTAAATACCCTTGTACTCAACACACAACCAATCAAAAATATCCTCCATTCCCCCATTTAAAAGAATGTAGTCACATTTTGATTACGTAAAACATTGTAAAGACAATTACAAACATAAAATCATAATTTTCCACAATTCACATTAACAATGCCTTTAAAAATATCACTTATATATGTATTAACTGCTGACAAAATGAATAAAAAATGTTAAACCTAAAACTGCATAAAATTACAATTCTTGTGGTCTCTGTTTTAAAATTGGCAGTATAGAGTTAAGCTCATTAATACCTGGGTGCTGGTTGGCATTATATCTAAGTTGCCAGCAATGTTCAACTCTGTCTAATTTATTGCTCCAGTCACCCCCCCTTAATAATCTTTCTACTATCTTTAGTATTACAAAACAAAAGTTCTTACACATAGTATTATTTTCCAGATGTCTACACAATGCATTATTTGTATTCTTCTGTTTGATTGCATATAAGTGCTCATAAATTCTTTTATGAAGTGCTCTTTCATATTTCCCTATACAAAAACACTCACACTGTTGGCATTTAGCAATGTAAACAATGCCCTTGGTATCACAATTCCCTTGAATTGTTCTTACTTGGGTGTAACCATCCCTAATGTTCAAAACAGACTCTTTAAGTATAAATTTACAGTAGTTGCACCACCCACAACTACTGGTACCCTTTTCACTTATAGACAAGACATTAATTGGATGTTCCAATAAAAATTAATTTTAAATTAACATTTGTATGATATACAAATCTTGGGTTTTCTCCCATAATCTCTTGTAAATCTTTATTCACTTTAAATAGAGTCCAGTTTTTCCTCATAATACTTCTCACTTGGTTACATGATCCACCATACGTGAGTACCATAGAGTTCTCATACCTGCATTCCACTAACATTTCATCTTTCTCATCAATTCTGTTACCGAATAAAGGTTTATACCTAACCCTCCAATTGTCGATAACCGTTTGGTACAAATCATCCAACAAAGTCCAGGTTGCTGGATGAAAGCGCTTAACTGAATTGTGTGTCTACAATAAACTATTGGATCTACATCATGGTGCATCTTTACTAAGGGTTACTGCCAAGCCGGGCAAGAAGGTGTTTTATTGTTTGTAGTTGTATTTGGCTCCTTTTTTACACATTTCATTGGAGTTGTTGGTGTATCATTGGTGTGTGGCCAGGGCTGTTCAACAGTGACTATTGTGGGCTTGTATAATCCAAGGGAACAAGCTATGGATGTATTGCAGAATGAAATGCAAATGGACAACAGTGTAATTTCGAGCGAGGAAGATACAGCAGGGAGAGAAGGTAACTTAACCCAGCTTGTGATGTTACTTACTCAAAAGGTGACATTATTACAAGAGAATGTGGAAAATATTAAATCACAATCTGGTTCTAAAATGAGTTGCGCTGATAACGTTAACCCAAGTGTTAACAACATGTGTGAACGTTCACTTCCGGTATTCTTCTCGTTTGGTGCACCAGCTTTTACGCAGACTTCTGTTCCATGTGGGCAAGTAAATCAAGTGAACAAGCCAAACATCCATGTACGAAATTTGCAAGACTGGTTAAATGTGGACTATGTTAATTTTAACAACAGTAATTCACATTCATCCAATTTTCGTATCGGAAGTAGACTTTATGAGTTTGAGACTTTACTTTTGAAGGTACGTACCTTTCAATACGATAACGCATTTTTAAAGGAATCACTAAAATGTAAACGAGTACCTAAGGGACTAAGGGTATTCAAATTCCCTAATGACCTAGTTAAGGGTCAGAAAGAATGTCATATGTTAACTGAAATGTTTGATTGCCATGGGTTTGAACTCATGGAGTTCATTATTAAAATTAATAATGATAAAATTGATAAAATTTTAGTGGAAATAGAGAAAATTAATAACATTACAAATGATCCACAGTTCAATGCATATAGTGTACAGTATGAGGGTGTATTTGAATATGTTAAAAAACAAACTGAGGTTAACATGAAAAGGAAAAAGGGTAAATTATTAAGGGATGAGACTGGTTATAGAAAAAAACATGGTCTATCCTTTACCCAAGTCATATTATGAACAAAGTGACAAGGTTACATATAATAATAAGAAGAGGGGAAGAAGTGATGGTGAAAATATGAACAAGAGATTAAGTAGTGAATTATTTGAGGAAGATGATTTGAACAATTATGACCACGAGTACCCCCTGTTGAGAAGATCAGAGAGACTCCAAAATAAGAATAACAATCCAAATAACAACAAGGGTAATAATAGCACTTTTTTAGGACAACAAGGGGGGTGGGAGAGGACAGAACCCCAGGAGTCAGAGATGGAGGAGAGGGGACTACCAGAATTAAACACTGAGGAAGTAATTGAAAAAGAAGAGATCAAACGCAGTTATGGGGGTAAACTTCATAGCTACGAAGGTTTCAATATTTATAATTATTCTGATGAAGTAATTAATTTGAATTATTTTTCACTGTTAAAAAAGGGGATGAAATTTGTTCCTGAAAAAAAGAGGATATTTCTAAAACATTAAATGAATTAAACATTTTTACTAGGAAATTGAATCTCAGTGTCATGTTTAAGAATCAGACTGACAGTGGTATGTCTAATGTCGGGAGGAATAAAAATATCTTAAAGAAAAAGGAGTGTGTATAACTCCCCCTCCATCCTACAATCGCAGGTTATGAAGACATTTGTACTCAAGAAATTTACAGATTACATAAGGATAGTAAGAAAAGTATTTACAACGTGTCCCAGGGTGAAATCAACTTATTAAAAGAGTTAAGAACTAACAGAGAAGTAAGGGTAATAAAGCCTGATAAAGGGGGTGGTATAGTATTAGTGAATAGGATGGACTATAATTGTAGCATTCTAGCCATGGTGCATGATAAGGAGAAATATCAGGTGGTCTCAAGAAATGAGATAAATATTGCCCAAAGGAAGATTCAGCTCATGACTGAAGACAGTTTGTTCCAAGGTAATATTAATGAGATAGTGGTTAATTTCTTGGTTAATGAATATCCAATCATACCAGTTGTATTCAGAATTCCCAAAGTGCATAAGAATATTGAGGAACTCCCATATAGGTTAATAATTTCATCGAGATTTAGTATGACTTATACTTTAGGAGTGTTTGCCGCTAGACTGGTAAGAAATGCAATGGTACCCATCCCTCACATATTAAGACTCCTAGGATTTTTTATCACGTACAAATAATGATATTTACAAGGATGAATGTAGTTTTTCTACCATCAATGTATGTGATTTATTTATGTATATTCCCCAGGGTTTAGGGTTGGATTTTTTCTATGAAGCCCTTCGTGAAACTACAACACTTAATAACACGTTGATAAATTTCGTTATGCTGTTAATAGACAGTATATTGAAGAACAATTTATTTTTCTTTGAGGGAGGATACTTCCGGCAAACACAAGATATTGCTGTGGGTACAAGTTGCGCACCTGATTTTGCCAACTTGGTCATGTATAGTTGGCAAAAACAATACATTTTCAACAGTGAATTCAGGAATTAATATTCTATCTATTTAAGATTTTTGGATGATATATTCATTTTGTGGAAGAAGGATAATGTGGGGGAAAGATTTTGTGAATACCTCAATGGGGTCTGTGAGCACTTCAAGTTCACTTCCTCACATAATAATAAAGTAATACATTATTTGGATGTTTTAATTTGGAAAGATACAAAAGAGAAACATTTTTCATCGACTATATATATAGGAAATCAACACTTTCTAATGATTATTTGGACTACAATAGTAGCCACCCTTATTTTATAAAGAAAAATATAGTTAAAGGGCAACTAATAAAGGTGGCACATATGTGTTTTTCCAAAGAAGGTTGTAAACAAGAGTTGGAAGTGGTTAAAATGTTTAGTGAAAGGGGGTACCCCAAAAAATTGTTGGATGATTTGTACAAAATGGTTATCGACAATTGGGGGGTTAGGTATAAACCTTTATTGGCTAACAGAATTGATGAGAAAGATGAAATGTCAGTGGAATGGAGGTATGAGAACTCTATGGTACTCACGTATGGTGGATCATGTAAGCAAGTGAGAAGTATTATGAGGATAAACTGGACTCTATTTAAAGTGAATAAAGATTTACAAGAGATTATGGGAGAAAACCTAAGATTTGTATATCGCACAAATGTTAATTTAAAATTTATTAATGTCTTGTCTATTAGTGAAAAGGATACCAGTAGTTGTGGGTGGTGCAACTACTGCAAATTTATACTTAAAGAGTCTGTTTTGAACATTATGGATGGTTACACCCAAGTAAGAACAATTCAAGGAAATTGTGGTACCAAGGGTATTGTTTACATTGCTAAATGCCAACAGTGTGAGTGTTTTTATATAGGGAAATCTGAAAGAGCACTTCGTAAAAGAATTTATGAGCACTTATATGCAATCAAACAGAAGAATACAAATAATGCATTGTGTGGACATCTGGAAAATAATACTATGTGTAAGAATTTTCATTTTGGAATACTAGAGATAGTAGAAAGATCATTGGGGGGGGGGTGACTGGAGCAATAAATTAGACAGAGTTGAACTTTGCTGGCAACATAGATATAATGCCAACCAGCACCCAGGTATTAATGAGCTTAACTCTATGCTGCCAATTTTAAAACAGAGACCACAAGAATTGTAATTTTATGCAGTTTTAGGTCTAACATTTTTTATTCATTTTGTCAGCGGTTAATACATATATAAGTGGTATTTTTAAAGGCATTGTTAATGTGAATTGTGGAAAATTATGATTTTATGTTCGTATTGTCTTTACAATGTTTTACGTAATCAAAATGTGACTACATTCTTTTAAATGGGGGAATGGAGGATATTTTTGATTGGTTGTGTGTTGAGTACAAGGGTATTTAAACTGCATACAGTTTTGAAAAAATCAATTGTGATGAAGTCCAGGTTGCTGGATGAAAGCACTTAACTGAATTGTACGTCTACAATAAACTATTGGATCTACATTGTGGTGCATCTTTACTAAGGGTTACTGCCATGCTGAGGAAGAAGGTGTTTTATTGTTTGTAGTTGTATTTGGCACCTTTTTTACACATTTCATTGGAGTTATTAATATCTAATAACATATGACACGACCAGAAGGTGAAATTTAACTCACGAGTAGTTCATTGTAATAGACAGCACCATTTTGTAAGGCTAACATACAGAAAATATGTTATAAGGGAGGCTACCCCCCTTAGCCCTCTGCCATCTTACAACTGAAATGCTGAGACACACAGGCTTGGCTTGTTTGTTAAATAAATTAATTTTGATGTATTTATGCCTGCAGTAAAATATTTGTGTGCAGTATTAAGATACTGTGCCTCATTATTTGTTTTTTATTGCAGCCTGTAATAACACTTTAACATGAAAGGCTATGCTCAAACTTCACTGCATCCTGCTTTGATTTACTTCTCTGAGTGATGTATTAAATGTCATTAAAACTCCATGTGCCTCCTTTATTGTTTTTAGATCATAATATCACCTGCTTTCTGCTGCTGGCAGTCATTTTACACTGTCAGTAGGGCATGCTAATTGTGATTGTTTCAATGTGAATAAGTGCTGGTTAGGTATCGGGGTATGGGGTATGATGACTCTAATCACACTTGTCAGCACAAGATTCAAGGACAAAGCCAAAACTAGTGGAGGGACAAAACCCTAAATTAGGGGCATATTTTAAATATTGCTCTTAAAGACTTACAAAGTTGATAGAATAATATGCTTTTCAGTAACATGTATTTTTGAAAGTCTGAAACTGAAAAACAAACATTTTTCACTATTTAGTCCTCATGGATTTGCAAGAAAACCACTAATTTTACAACAGACACATAAAAAAAGTGTGGCAAAATTTGGGCATTTCACAAAACTTAGGACAGCTGACAGGTGTGGCA
>NC_056745.1:1463885565-1464070565 GCF_019279795.1 Protopterus annectens | reverse complement strand
ACAACCTCCAGAAAAGTTTTGTATCACGTGATTGGAGGACTGCAGTGATCATCTCTCTGCATAATGGCAGTCCATCAACAGATCCTGGAAACTACAGACTTCTAAGTCTTACCAGTCTCATATGCAAAGCCTCAGAAAGAATTATCATGGATATGATTAATAACAACAAATGAAACCTTTAGATGCTGGATGCAGCCCAGTTTGACGTCAAAGGCAGATAATGCTACTCAGCCTGGTGAATAGCTTTGAAAAGGTTACCAAGGCAATGAAGTAGGATAAAATGGTGCATACTCCCCTACCTTGGCCTGACTAAGATATTTGCTACAATTTCCACTCAGGCAGTGAAAAGAAACTCATGGAATTAAGCATTAACTCCTATGTTCCATGCTGGATAGCCGCCTAGCTCTCAGATAAGAGCCAGGAAGTTAGAATAAGGGAACCCCCTCCACAAAGAGGCCAGTCACTAGTGGAGTCCCTCAGGGATCTGAGCTGGCCCTGCTTCATTTTGGTAGCTACTTCTCAGAAGACAAAGCCAATGTCAATGGCCTCTGGCTGAAAAACAAATTTTCAGAAGACAGCAAACTATGAGCAGTCATAAATCCTCCCCACAAGACGTTTACATCAAGAACAAGGATTACCACAGAAAAATGACTGGTGTAAAAGTAATGGCTTAGAAATGCATAACAGCACTCTTTGAGAAGTTGGCTACTCTAGGAAACTACCTCATTGATAGTATACCCCTGAGAGTGGACCCAGTAATCATGGATTTGGAAAAGTATGAGGGATGCTAACTTGGATTTCAACCAACATGAGTCTAAGGTAATAAAGAAATCATTCTGCTTTGCTCAACTTATAAGCAAGGGCATGGCATCTAGATCCGAGGAGGTCATCATTACGCTGTATTCAGTCCTCATCAGAGCCATCATTGAGTACAGCGCAGTATGTAGTTGACCAGGCACATGCCACAAATGGAAACTCCACAGAGGTTCCCCGCAAAAAGAATACAGGGTGTAAACAACATGTCCTGTGCAGACCACCTCAAAACCCTATCTCAGTACTCAGTTTCCTACAAACTGTTGAGAAGCAGTCTGTGTCTGCATACAAGGTACCCTTGGATCCCACTCTGATGGACTCTTTGCACATCTGCAAAACCAATAGCATCAGAACTACTCAATCTAGGACACAAATCTTGCTTGTGACATAAATAGGATGAGTTGGAGGGACAGGTGTGTGTCTCAGAGAATTCCCCTCCTGTGGAACAAGCTTCCCATCCATGCAAAGCAGGTTCTTTCCTAACCCTAGTCAAGAAAAGCCTGGACCAGTGGATGACAAATTGGAAATCCACCCCTTGTCTGGTATCCATGTCTAATGTAAACCAAATCATAGTTTATGTATACGCATTAAATTATCTCTAAGGCACAGAAAATTTGCACAATACATTTGGGATGCATGGCTAAGCTTACAAAAGCCCCAGCCATCATTAGCTTAGCATACACCTCAGAACCTTTCAACCTAATTACTAAAGAGCTTGCTATCTCTGCCTACCATCAGTCAAACATAATTAATGTTTGTATAAAAATGCATGCTATATGTATTACATAAATAGCTACAGAGAATCCGAATTTGAGTTCATGCAGACAAAGCAGTTCTGAACTACAGTAAAGGATAAGTCCAGCTTACCTGGAGTACCCACACTTCCTGCTTCACATATCCCTTTTCTACTGCTAACTTACCCACGTAATTAATCCTGCCTTACTCCATTGTTACCTACATCATCACCTTAATCTCATTAGCAGAATGTTACTTCAATTCTTCGTCATTCCTCACTATGGTAAGTACTAACAGCTGTGCCTGTATAACCTTCTTTTTGTTTCAGTCTAAGCGTTTATTTCTGTTTTCTGTCTTAATTAATCAATCACATTATTCCCTGGAGAAAAGTACATTTTAAGAATCAATTGGTTATGTCATGATTTCCCATTTATACTATTAAACACATTTATTACTCTTCTATGAGTGTTTTACTAGTATATGTACTCCTTTGCTGTGGCTTGGTCTGTAAAACAGAACCCTACCAGTTTAAGCAAGGCTCCAATTTACTATTACAAAAAGGTATTATTAATATTATTATTATTATTATTTCTAATAAAATTGTTTTGACTATCATCTGAATGTTTAATTATCACCACCTTCAGTTTTGCCAGTGAGGGGTACCACATGCACTCACCTGCACCTCTGCCTGCCTACTATTAAATCAGTCTTCCCCTTTCATTCCTAAAAAGGAAACTTACATTAAAGTATGAAGAGGTGATTTCATGTAACTGTCTTCTTATCTCCCCACACATCTATTTACAGTCTTCTAACATATTTGCTGCTTCAAATGCACTTAATTTTAATCTACCTTGCTTAAATGTCAGCTGTTTTAGCCTGAACCCCTTCAAAAATAAATGTCCTGGTGTTCCACAGTTATCATAACTTCAGTTATGGATTGTAACACCAGCAGAAAAAGAACACAATCTCTATTATGGATTGTAACACTAGCAGAAAAAAAAAACCTCTATCCCTCACAATTCAGTGGTATTATTAATGTGAATAATAAGGATCAGCAGTCAGAAAAGTTGAGTGAGTGATTTTTTTTTATGCATTTTTTTTTTTGTTTGCATAACCCACATTTTTGTTGGTGATCTACAATGCTCATTATAGATAGTGCCGCAAGTCAGACAAAATATATCAGTTATGATTCATTGGACACTCAAACATGGTGATTTGGAATGACTTTCCTTTGATGAAATTAGATGACTGCTGATATACAAGCCACAGTAATCTTAGTTATTCACCACTTCTTCAAGTTAATAACGCCTCCTTTACCTCCTCCTGCCTAATGTGACTATGACTTTTTGTGTCCGGCAGTTTTCTCTTCCTCCAACACAGGTTAAGCAGCACTGTGAATCACCCACTCCCCCTTTTCATTTTAATACTTTGGGTACAGTATACTGAGAGGTGATAAAGACCCTTGTCACTATTGTAATTGATCTTCCTTCAGTTTCTGTCATACCTCATTAGCATTTTTATTAACAGTTAATTCCACTCAAGCCTCACTTGATCCATAATGATTAGGTATGAATCTTCTCCCATGAGGCATTAGGAAGGATTCATAGGTTCAGAGGTCCATTAATGTATACAAGGCTAATGACCACTATGACCTTTATAAGTCTAGCACTGCAGCCCAAATCAATCCCACGACTTATTGTGCCTTAGATGTCAATTTTAAGGGTGCATGTTAGTTAGGGCATGATTTAACAGCTGCTCCTGTCCATCACAGGCATAGGTGTCAGATCAAAAGTGAATTGCTGATTTTCCCATACACTAGTCCAGGTTTCACTTCAATAGCATTAAGGAAGGGTTCTGCTTCACATGGATGGGAAACCTATTCCAGCGAATGGGAATTCTATGAGATACATACCTGTCCCTCCAACATGTCCAATTTAAATCACAAAAAAGCTTAAATCCCTGGATCTAGCAGTTATGATGTTATTAATTTGTCAGATATGCAAAAGGCACATCACAGCAGGATCAAAGAATACCCTTTATGCCAGACATAAATCACCTCTCAGCAGTTTGTAGGAAACACAGTACAGAGGGAGGGCTTTGAGGCAATCTGGAAAGGGTACTCTGTTTATGCCCTGTGTTCTTTTTGTAAGAGGACTGTGAGGATGTTCCAGTTGTTCCATGTGCCTGTTCAGGTACATATCAAACAGGGCATTATACTTAATGATGGATCTGATGAGGGCTAAGTACAGTGACATGACAACTTCCCTCTGAAAGTTCTTCTGTGTGAACACTGAGTATGCACACTTCTTTAGAGTATCTCTTGTAGCATTTCACTATATTTTCCATTCTTCTCTTCAAATCCACAGTTGTCTTGTCTAATCATTTCTCCTCTTTAACATATTTTCAAAATGTTGACGATCTTATCTCTTCTGATATTGTTCAGGTATTTTCTTCTAAGCAGTAGTTGCTTCCAGTGTCCTGAGCTCTCCCTGCTAAACCTTCTTTCTTCTAGTACTTGTTATTTTTCCATTTCTTTTTAAAGATGTTATATCCTTTTTTTCCTGATTACTCTGGTTCTTCCACAGTAATTTACATCAGTTTTTCCACCTCTGCACTTCCTGGAAGGTCTGCCTAAATTTCTGATACATTTTAGAGTTTTATCCCATTGCCCAACACCCTTCCAAATGTTAATCTTTTTACTTAATATTTTGGAGTAATTTCAAACAGCTGCCCAAGTATATTATTTTATAGGTCATTATATCCATATTTTGAATATTTTCTACTGTGTAATTAATTGCTCTGGACAACTAATATGTTCAGCATTTTCAGAGGTGAAGCAAAACCTTTTGTGTTTCAGATTCTTTTGGAGTAGAAAAAGACCCTGGATTTTGTAACTTACGATCTGGAAGAAATGAATTATTACCACAGGATGTTCCTTGCTTATGCAGCAATTGCTGCTCTTTCGTCACCACCAAATAGTTGCCATGGATATCAGTACGCACCAACAGTAAAGCCTCTCTTTCAGAGTATCCCGTTTATTCCACTGTGGAATGCACCAACAGAGCTGTGTGCCAAAAGGAATGTGCGAATAAATCTGAAACCATTTCCCATAATATCCAGCACTCTTAGAGAGCACAGAGGACAGAATATTACATTATTTTACAATGATAGATTTGGATTCTATCCATACATTGATGAAAATACAGAAAGACTATACAATGGAGGCCTTCCGCAGTTGGCTAATGTTACAAAACATTTAAATCAAGCGGAAAAAGACCTGCTCTATTTTCTTCCTTTCACGGAGAATTCAGGACTAGCAGTCATTGACTGGGAAAATTGGAGACCACACTGGATGCGGAACTGGGGGACCAAACAAATTTATAGAGCACTTTCCATCAAAATAGTTCAAGAAAAGGCTACACATCTGTCTAGAAATGAAGTAACTAACTGTGCTAAACAAGAATTTGAAACAGCAGCAAAAGAATTTATGAAGGCATCTTTACAACTAGGGAAGACTGTCAGGCCAAAGCAATTATGGGGGTACTATTTATTTCCAGACTGCTATAACTATGATTACAAAGTAGACTTTATCAAATATAATGGAAGCTGTCCAAGCATTGAGGTACAAAGAAATAATGAGCATATGTGGCTATGGAATGAAAGCACAGCACTTTTTCCATCTATCTACTTAGAGTCTGCATTGGCCTCCTCAGTAAAAGGCACATTGTTTGCACGCAACCGTGTTTATGAAGCGAAAAGAGTTGCTGCGCTTCCTAGGCAAGCATATACCACACCGGTGTATGTTTACGTACGACTTGTATTTTCCGACAATACTGCCAGCTTTCTTTCTAAGGTAGGTGCAGTTTGTTTAATTATTTAAATTTTCTCTTTCTGGCTCATAAAGGAAATAATATGGTATGAAGGCAGAAAGATTATTCAGAAGTAAATGGTTATGAAAATCCATATTGTGAATAAAATGCACAACTTTTTTTTTAATTAAATGTAGCGACTAGAATCAACAAGGTGAGACTATTTCTTTTAGTAGGATTTTTCTTCTTCTGTTTTTAGAATTCATTACTTTTTATAATTGTACTCCTGCAGTTCTACGGTTTCTTAAACTAAGATTTATAATGGAACAAAACCTTCTAGATTATAATCTGAGATTATTTTACTTCTACTTCTTCAGCTACTTTCTAGTGTAATTATTTTTAAAGTGACATATTGAAATATTATTAATAGGCTATGAGGACCTTAAGAAGCCTGACCTTACATTCCCATGGTAGTTTTTAGCCTTTATATTTTGTGTACAAATAAGCCAGAGGTGAGCAAAACAGTGATATGCTGGGACAGTGACTTGTTACTCCTATTCATGAGAAACATGAGGATAAACTTTTCATAAATTTGCTGTTTCGCATCCATTCATCCAAATAGCAGCAGGACAGACTAAAAGAAGTACTTATCTTTATGTGGAGTGGAAGACAGGTACATAGAAGACACTTTCTGTGTGATAATAAAGTATCCTTCCAACATGTTATACTTATATTAAAAAGAGATGGAGATCTCCTGAGCAGATGTTCTTGATGCAACTGGATTTGCAAATGAGCAATAGGTCTGACAGGATGAGGTCTCTGAGGCTATGTACACAAGGCACAGGTTGCTTTTCAGGTGTGGCCCTTTAAGGAATCTATACCAAAAGTACACCAAAAGTATCAGGTCATTCAGTAGAGATTGAGCTACCTACCCTAATTTCCTAGGTTCTGTTTGTGAGCCAGTTTGCTATCCAATGAGTTACGCAGGGATTTACATTTAGCTGGGAAAATCTATCTATGATACCCAAATGTGGCATGCTGTTAAATGAATTTGCAAGGTCTAAATATGCAATGTGTTCTGATATGCCCTCATCCATTGCTTCAGTAACCTTCTTGAAGAAGTCAACCAGGTTAAGTAGGCAGGATTTGTCTTTGATGAATCCAGACTGCCTTGGGTTGAGAATTTGCAGGTTACTTATTCCCTTATATATTAATACCATAATGATCGTTTCCATAGCTCGACAGATGAGGCTAGTCAGGCTTAAGGGTTTATAAATTCCCAGGTCTATTCATTCCCCACCTTTATAAAGAGGGTGACTACTGCTGCCCTTCACTCATCTGGCACAAAGCCTGTTTGGAGGACAATATTGAAAAATCTCTGTTGAGGGTCTGACAAGCCATGTTTCAGGCCAACCAATAAGTAGCCCAGTATATTATCTGGCCTCATAGAAGTAGTGCTCTTGTCCTTGGACAGCACCTTGAGGTCTTACTCTTGGGAGATTGGGGGGATATGTAAATGCGGGTATGTGACTTGGCAATATAGGAGGTAAGAGAGGTATGAACTTTGAACTAAACTTGTCTGCTAGCAGATTTATTAAGTCCCCTGGGCTGGGTGTGTTGTATTCCTTGCTATCAGCACAGTTCTCAGTCTTAGATCTTTCAAAGAGTTTATGTTTTAAAGTAAACTGCAAATTAAAACCAGCAGCAACAAATGTCCATAGACCTCAGGGGAAGTAGAAACATGAATGGACTGTAACAGTTGTTACCTCTATTTGCAGAGGCAGGGGTTCCTCTACAGATGGCAGAAACTTGGCCACAGTATTCATTTTGAGTCAGTACTGAAGTAACTGAAGGCAGCTGTACCCCAGGACTGCACCGGCATCCCCCGCCGTTTACCATAAGGAGCAGTAAAGGTCCTGTTTTAATCATATGATCCTAAATTTGGTCACACAGGTAGAAATGCAATGATGATATAGAGAGATATCAGGATAGGAGACCAAGAGGTGTCACTTTAAAACCAGTTTCCAACATGGTCATCTATTGAACAACTGTGATACAGAATGCTCAATGTGTTATAATTGTTTAGCTAGTTAAATATTTTGCTGCATATATTATTTACAATAATATTTTATGTAGCAAGTTTTATCACTAAATAGACTTAGTTATGCTCTAGTAATATGCCTTTAACTTGTTTTTACATTTTAATTGATGTATCAGCTGATCATTAGTTCTTGGTATTTAAATGGTACTTTTAGTTTTGTTCCCCTTCTGAAGAAGTTCGTATACATTACGTACAAAAAGCGCTTAAAGTTTTACAATGAACGGATTATTTCTTGGTTTGCCAGCCTACTTGTGGATTTTCGAAGTTTTTCTTTGTGCTTTATACGTTTTTAGTGTGATACAGAATAATGCCATATAGTGCAACTAAGAAAGTGATAAAAGAACAAATAAGCAACAGTCACGGTGTAGTGTGCACTAATGATGCTGTCAGGGTGGCTGTGGGATACCATGTTACCAATCAATCAACAGCAAATCACCTGGTCCCATGACATGGAGGGATAAAACACTAATTGCACATCAAGTGATCTGTGATCAACCAGCATTACAGGGGATGGAAAGACAAAGCAGGTGAGGGTAGGAGTAAGCACCTAATGCCAGCTTACCCATCCAGGGAAGAGGTAAGCAACTTGCTTCATTGTAGTGGTAACATCTGCAGGAATCCAGATGTATCGCTGCAGCATAAAGAGCCTAGCACGGCTGACATGCAAGCAGTGTGACTCTTGGTTGGGAGGCTACGTATGCACAGATGCATGACTGTACCTCCTGAGGCACCTAAAGTGAAGTTTGCAGGCTGTTAGCAGGGTGGGCATAAAACAGGCCACAGGATGTGTAGAATGGCCTGCTCCCTGACACCTGACTTTTGCTTCAGCTAAAGAAAAAATGGACTACAATCCACTTGTCCTGATGGAAGGAAAACAAACATGATTCAATTATATACAGGAAGGGATGCCACTGCACTGAATCTGTGAACCAAAAAAGAAACATACAGCAATCAAACTCTACCACTGACGGACATCATTACTACCCTGACGCATGCTAACAGTAACTCTACGATGCAGCAAAGAGTGAAGCATTGTGCCACCTTATCCAGGCCAAGTATCCTCCAAGGAATACTGAGGCACTAAAACTCTGTGATGATTTTGAGTGTGTGAGCAGAGAGCTACCATGGCATTTCAAATAGTTATGTGAGCAATTACATAAAAGTCTGATACATGGGAAAAGCTCAGAGTAAATTCATATTTAAGCAACAGTAGTGTGTACTGGTGAATAATTAGTGCTGATACTTTGTGTTCTTTCTCTTTACCCTCCTAAAAGGTAATTATTAAAAGTACACTTGGGTATGTTATATCCTGTAGTACTGGTACATTTAGGGACAACATGTGTATGTGTATTTTTGTACTGTGTACGACTTATCTTACGAATCCTACTTTTTGTCACCACATAATTGATCGACACTTAGAACGTTGAACTGAATAGATCACTGGCATCCTGTCGAGGCTGCCGTACTAGGAGAATAGCAAGAATATATATATATATATATATATATATATATATGGGTCCACTATGTAATCTCGAAATACTGAAATCCCGAATTTCTGTATTTCGAAATCACATAGCTGAAAACCCAACTACAACACACATTTCCGAAACAGCATAACCGCGAAATTCAAAATCTCGATTCTATGCTACACATACAGCACACACAAACATACACACAACTCCCCCCAAATTCAAATAAACAATATTACACTACAGATAAGCAGGGGGGGGCAAGCCCTCCTGCACCCCCACACCCCCCCTACCTATATATTCTAACTCCAAGATCGCACAGACACACAAAGGAAACTCACACCCACACATTTTACAGTCCCTCACACACGCACATATCGCAGTCACAACACACACTCACACACACTAAAGCCCCTAACCAACACACTAACACATACATACTTACCTAAACTTCCACCCATCCATCCACACACCACACCAGCGGAAGTGGAAATTCAACATCTCCGTGCTTCGGGATTTTGAATTTCTCACTTTTGCCGGTTTTGGAACTTTGAGTTTTCGGCTATGTGATTTCACAATACTAAAATTTGGGATTTCAGTATTTTGAGATTACATAGTGGACCCATATATATATATATATATATATATATATATATGTGCACATATATATATATATATATATATATATATATATATATATATATATATATATACATATATATATATATATATATATATATATATATATATATATATATACATATATATATATATGGTTCCCATTCAGAAGCCTGAAACATCATAAGCCTGAAAATCAAAATCCTGAAACCAAAAGCCTGAAAATTCAGAATCCTGAAAACTCAAAATCCTGAAAGCCCAAAATCCTGAAAGACCAAAATCCTGAAACTCAAAATCCTGAAAACACAAATAATGCTAATATGTCACTATAAAGACACTAATATCTACCAACTGACCCTGACCCTAACCCTAACCCTAAGGTCCGTCACTATCGCACACTCACCTGACCCGCACCCTAACCCTAACTCACTTAAACCGCCCCTAACCCCAATATTTGTCACTATTGCATACATGCCTAACCTGCGCCCTAACCCTAACTCACTTAAACCGCCCCTAACACTAACATAAAACCAACCGCACACTTACCTGACCCCAACGCATGACCTAACACCACAGGGCTAACAATAGCAAAGCCACAATGACATCAGTATGTCTATTTTGTGTTTTCAGGATTTTGAGTTTCAGGATTTTGGTCTTTCAGGATTTTGAGTTTTCAGGATTCTGAATTTTCAGGCTTTTGGTTTCAGGATTTTGATTTTCAGGCTTATGATGTTTCAGGCTTCTGAATGGGAACCATATATATATATATATATATATATATATATATATATATATACATATATATATATATATAGATAGATTATAGATAGATAGATCTGGATATACATATGTAGAGAGATGGAAAAAGAGAGAGAGAGAGAGAGAGAGAGACCACAGGGAAAACTGATACTTGTGAACAACAAAGCTGCTGAAAAAAATCAGGAAAAAAGAACCATGAGCATAGACAAGATCAGGTGAGACTTCAGAGTAATCAATTACAGCGAATGCCATTTCACTGACACATATAGACCAAAATCTGAAAATAGCGAAAGCTCATGTCAGCGATTTTTTTTCCAGGGAAAAAAATTGCTTGGCCTGAGCCGTACAATTGCCCTTTACCCCATTGTAGTGCGATCTCGGAGTTGGTATATTTAGTTAGGGGGGTGTAGGGGCACAACCCCCCACATTGGGGATGTGGGAGCGAATCCCCCCACTTAGTTATGTTTAAAATTGTCTGTATTTTTTTTTGGTGCTAGCGATTTATTTCCCAGGGACAGCCCCCCTGCATAAAATAGTTTTTGACTGTTTATTTGTTTTTTTGTGGTTCACTTTGAACCTTCGATGTTCTGAACATTTGATGGTTTCAAGTGGAACCATATATATATATATATATATATATATATATATATATATATATATATATATATATATATATATATATATATATATACTGTAGTGACAAACATCAAGACACCAATAATAGTGACCATAAATTTCTTTCTACGTGCAAAGACATAGCTTTAAAAAAACACAAAAAGTTTGTTTTTTAATGGGGGGGAGGTAAGTCCCACTGCACTCCCCCATATGGGGGATGTGTCCTCCACACTCCTTGCTAATGATATATATTAACTCTAAGATCGCACAATCACCTGGGAAGGGGCATATTCTCTAACCCCAGAAACTGTCAATGTCACACACCTGCCAGTCATCTGCATTGTCAACCTAAGTGTGTCGACAAAGCAGGTGTCAGCATTTGGGTGTGAAGTTTGTCTCCACATCAGTGAGTGTAGGGGGTCATCCTGCAAAAAAAAAAAAAAAAAAAACAGTTTGTTTTGTTATCTTGGGAGTGTTTCTGTTTTGACTAGTGAACTCCTCAGGTGTTCAGTGTTTTGTGGTTGAATAATCACAAACTGACCAATAAGATGTGATTATTCATAGTGCACATGCTTATCTTTATCTTAACCTGCTTATTCTAGGTACTAGTTGCCATTTTTCATGTTTGTTCCCCGTTACTGTTACTTCTCTTACAATGTCGGCACATTGTTTTGCCAACAGATTGCAGTTTGTAGTGATTACATTGACTGTATGTGTGGTCAAGTGGATTTTTGGTTGACTGTATGTGATTCTGGAAGGACGAAGTCCTGTTGTGTCATGTGATGTGGGAAGGAGGAAGTCCTGTCAGGTTAGGTTAGGTTAGTGTATTATTGGTGATTTTAATACCAAAAGTATTGGATTTCCAAAAAAGTCATTAGTGTGTGTGACTGTGTGTAGAGAGGGTGTTTGTGGGTTAGGGCCAGTAAATGCTAGGGTAGAGAACAGATTTAGTGTTGCGTGTGTCTGATTTTATTTGTTGCTTGTTTGTGTAAACAGAAGGTCAGAGCATGTGTGAGCATTGGCATGTCAGGGTTAGAGTTAGAACTGCATCAGTGGATAGATTTAATGTTGTGCATGTTTATTGATTTTTGTAGTATTTGTCTGATTGTTTTGTTTAGCGGTTGTATTATGGAAAGGCAAAGCGCCCCCTGCACCACCTTACTAACCCTGACCGTAAGCTTAACCATGCACCTTACTTTACAAAAAACCTTCCTGTAACACTGCCTCTGTTCAGACAAATTTGGTCTGAAGGTAGTAGTAGTAGGTTCTAGTTTTGGAACTGTGAAAGGAAATAGTTTCTTTTTTTATCTTTTTTTTCTGTTGCTATAATTGGCTTTCCATGCTATTTTTTTTTTTTTGAAATGCAAACAATTATTTAGCTTGTGTTTGATGCATTTGCATTTCAGTCAACAACTGTATATTCATGTATGAGCTTGTGTGTGTGTGTGTGTGTGTGTGTGTGTGTGTGTGTGTGTGTGTGTGTGTGTGTGTGTGTGTGTGTGTGCATAAATGTATCCGTACATGTCTTATATATTAACTATATATTGCATAGTATGCATACTTTTCTTTGATCTTTATACTCATCAGTTTATGCACATTATACTTGTGCCATCATCGGATTTCTGTGCATTATTCTCACACCATTAACAGTTTATGTAGACTCGTTTTATGTCCACTCCAGTTTATGTACAATCCATGTGTCCACTTTATGTACACATCATCACCAATTTATGTACACTTTACTGGCATTATCTGTCCTTAGAAAATCCCTAACACCACCAAAATTAGTCTACTCCTAAAAGATTGCCTAAATGCATTATAACAGTTTAGTCTAGCAGTTAGTGCAGTGGATTAGCGTCTATATTACATTATCATACGATTAAAATACAGAACGGTATTTCATCATACTGATAATGTCTAAACTACAAAATATCGAACACACGGAACAGCAATTTTTTTCCCAGGGAAAAAATTTCCTGCTCTGCAAAAAAAAATAAATAAATAAGTAAAAACACTTAAACACAAAGATAGTGGAGGAAATGACAAAGTCCCGAAGACGGCCCACAGAATTTTTTCCCTGGGAAAAAATTTGATGTTCCGTGTCTTCGCTATTTTGCCATTTCAACAGTATCGGATCGACTAAATAGCTTTCCATTCAATATGCTAATATAGATCCATGGATGTGGCTCTGAATTGTTAATGACGTACTTCCTGTGGTTTAAAATTTGATTAGTAGACTGACTTGTTATGAGACCACTTTCTGCACGAAAGAGAGGTGAGTATGTAACACAAACCTATCTCTGTTGAAAATTATTTAAGGTTGTTCTACCATATGAGCTTGCAGCTTAGAAACTTGCCTTACAGATGCCAGAGCAAAAGAGTTATCCATGCTAAGAGCTTCTGATTCACTTGAGCTGCTGGTTTGAAGGGTGGTGAGGTTAAAATTTACAGAACATAGCTGAGACCCCATAAAGGATGAATTTGCTTGTGAGGAGCTCTCATATGCAATACTCCTTTCATGAGCTATTTTATCGAAACAGAAGAAGAAAGATGGAATCCACTGGCAGATAATCAGAGAAAGACACTGAGTACACCTTAATGGAAGCATATATAATAAGCTATTCCAAAGTAGCTTAAACAAATCTTTTAAGACCAGAGGGATGTTATCCTCAAGGGAACCTCTTTTTCCATTTAGGCACCACTAAGAAAACCTCATCTGCACCACTAAGAAAACCTCATCCATCTAAAACATAAAAGTTTCTAGTGGCCTCCTTTAACACCTGTTGCACATCCTCATGAAACAAGTACCTAACCAGAGTCAAAACTGAATCATTCAGTTGTAGTTTCTCCAAATTGGGGTGCATTAGTCACCCCTGAGACTGTGTAAGTAAATCCCAGTATGAGGAAGTCTGTGGTAATTGCCTTTGGACAATACCATTAGAAGAGAGAACCAAGATTGTCTGAGCCAGTAGGGGATCTTCACAATGATCTTTGTCATTTCTTTCTGAACCTTCTGAAGCACCTTGTGAATCAGTCAAAAGGGTGGAAATGCCTATAGGAACATTCCGGTCTAAGGGAACAAGAATGCGTCTGTCTGCAGTGGTGTCTGGAGCATAATTTCCCCAGCTGTGTGGTTTGAAAGGAGGTGAACAAATCTATTTGAAGTGTTGTCCACAGCCAGACTAGATCTTGGAACACCACTGCCTTGAGCTACTACTTGTGTGGGTCTGCCCAGGATCTGTTTAATCTGTCTGACACAACATTTTGCTCTGACAGGATGTATGATGCTGTAGAGTCAAAGAATACTGTAAATCCAGTTCCCAGACCACCACTGCCAACAACCACAGAAGGTATGACCTTGTACCCCCTTGTTTGTTGAGGTACTATGTAACTGTGGTGTTGTCTGTAACCACAGGAAGGGGACCTGGAGTCTCTAGGTGGTGAAGGACCTTTAAGGCGTGAATCACCACCAACATTTCCTTGATATTGATGTGCTTCTGTGCATCCTTGGGTACCCAAGTGGACTGACTTGTGCTCCTCAAGCAAAGTCAGACAAATCTGTCTGGACAGATTATGCTGGCACAAATGGGAAGAAGGGAAGTCCTTGATTGATACTCTCCTGTGCTCTCCACCAATGCATCTGTCGTTTGATGAATGGCAGCACAGGCAACTGGAATTCTAGGGAACATAGGTGCTGGGTCTAAAAATTTCAGACACGCCTTTGAATTTTTCTCATGTAGAAATGGGCCAGTATCATCACTGGAATGATGGACTCCATCAGTTCTAGAATTTTTAAGAATTCTCTTGCCTAGGTAACATTCCTCCAGAAGAATTCCTGAAACATCCTCTTGTAAAACAGGTTCTTAAGTGCCATTCTTTTCTTTTTTTTTTTTTTTTTTTTGGAGTCCTAAGCACTCCAGTAAGACAAGTCTTTGTGAGAATGTCAGGCATGACCTCCAAAGGTTCAACTTGAATCCAACCTGGGACAGTAAGGCTGAAACCTTTCTAGTGATTCCAAACACATGGAAGGAGACTCTATGCAGATCAGCAAGTTGTCCAAGGAAGGAAAGATGTGAAAGCCAAGAGTCTGATAGTAGGCTACCACTTTGGCAAGGCATTTGGTAAACACTTGAGGTGCAGTGGGTAGTTCAAAGTGTAATACAGAAATCTATAGTACTAACCAGACAAAACAAATATCAGATATCTCCTGAAGTGATGTTGAATGGGGATATGATATGCATTCTTCAAGTCCAAGGTCACCATGAAGCAGTGTCCTGGCAAAAAGGGAAGCCCTGTCTGTAGGATGAGCATCTTGAATTTTGGGACTTTGACAAAAGTATTCAAAAAGGATAGGTCCATCACCAGTATCCATGACAGCTCTTTTTAACACAGTAGGAAAATTCTGGAACAGAAACTTCTCATTCTTTCTGAAGAAGGGACCTGTTCTATGACCTCTGAGTTCAGCATTTGCAGGAGTATAGGAGGGGATAACAACATCTGATCCAGGTGGTGAGTAGGAGATCCCCTTGATCAGAGGTGGGTATTCTTTCCACTCCCACCTGTAACCTCAGCCAATGACATTGAGCACCCATTTGTCAGAAATCGCTGATGGCCGGGCTTTTTGTAGGAAGATAACTTTTGAGATTTAGCACCCAGTGGACCGGAAAAAAAAACGTGCTGTGCCTTGGCATACTAACAGATTGGTAAGGGGGATTATCCTTTTTGAGAAAGAAAACCATGTTGTTAGGTTGCTGGGGTTCTCACCCTGACATTTTCTGTTAAAGCCTTGTTTTTTTATTCAGCTGGTACTTGGGCATATGTAATATTTTTGACACCCCTTACACCAATTTACCTCTGTCATTTGAGTGTTTAAGGATCTGATTAGCTGCTATACCAAACACACAATCAGAAAAAAGTGGAGAATTCATGATCTCATTTTTAACTCATCAGAAAACGTCCGGCTGTGTAACCTCCTTATCACCATCAACATCTCTGCATTTCTAAAATTATGATTGGCCTCCTCCAAAGCAGTCTTTAAAGCATGTTTTGACACTTGAGAAACATTGGAAACAACATCATTGACACAGAGTTGTTGCTCAGCATGTAACAGTGCACTGAACTCATATAAACTGTGCATACACCTCTACTCAAACTTCCACATAAAATACTAGTAATTAAACACTTTAAAAGCTACCATGCTGGACTGCACTAGCTTCTTTCCATGAGATTCTAGCTACTTGCCTAGTTTATCTGAAGGAAATGGAATTTTCTTGGAAGAGGTCACCAAGGACATAGAAGCAGAGTCTTCAGACAAGGGGTCTTGGAGGCCAGGCATGTTTGAACACACCCTGAATTCCTTAAACAGCTTTTTAGGCAGAGACTCAGTTAGCAGAGGAGACTTGCAAGGTTTTTTTTACAAACATCCTCCAACACTGGGATCAATGGAAGAAAGGTCTCCACGTCTAGGGCTTCAACCACCAAAAGATCATAAACCCTGCTGAACTCAGGGGCAGGTGATGACTGAATACATCACTAAATCTAGCCAGTATTTGGGAAAAAGAAAACATCACTTTGAGTTTCTGAACCTGTTTGTCCTCAGAGGAAATAGTCTGATCAGAGTCTGACATTTCTGAAACCTCAGAGTCCAAATCCCCTTCAAAATCAGGATCCTAGAACAGTTGAATGGGGGTGGTAATGCCAGCATTACTCATAACCTGGGTTCGCACCCTGTAATCAACTGACTGAGCAATGGATCTAGCCATAGCCACCAGCTCAGGTGAAAACACAGCCAGAGAGTGCTGCTTTACAACCTGGTGAGTCTTCAGTCTCTTTTTAACATGCACTACACTAGTGGGAGAATCCCAGGGGAGATGAATCAACACTAGCAACAGATTTTGCAACCCTAGACTTCCCTGACCTAAACAGTTTGGTTCCAGAACCAAACAATGGTACAGCCCCACAGGACATGCATGACCCTCATGTCATGCACAGTTGTGTTACTAATACCACACCAAGAGACCTGGAGGTGAAAAAAAGGTGAGTGGTCTGATAGCCTGTCCAAAGCTACTGCGGAGTCACAAGCCATAGTCTGAGGCATAATTTTTTTTTATTTCTATGTTTTTAAGTGCACAAGTAGATGGCGGGGGGCACTGTATCTGAGTCCATCAAGTCAGGTCAGCCCAGTAAAAAATGGGCAAGACCTACTATTCTCCCTCTAAGTAGCAATCTGAAGTCTATTCTACTAGGATGTTATTATGTATACTGCACTGAGTAGAATAACAGTAGTTTCAGGAACACAGCTCAAAGCACAAAATATGTGTCAAAAAGACCCTTATTTTAATAAACAAAGACTAGTTTCAGCACTAAATGAATAGAAGTAGCATAAAATAGCCTTAGGCATAGAATCAAGTATAAACTTATGAAATATTCCTGTCAGAAATGTTTAACATACCAAATGGCATCAAAATCACAATTTAAATAAAAAAAAATATTTAAAATATTTACACTTATCAAGGGTATCAAAACTTGTCAGAGATTTGGGATGCATGGCTAGGCTTAAAAAGGGCCTTGTGGTCGTTAGCCTAGTAAACACCTTTGAACCTATGATATAAACCTACTTAATCACATCAAACAGTCATAACCCCAAAGAAAAAAAGCTGCAAAAGCAGAATGGTTTTCTGTCAAAACTTTCAAATGAAGCATTAAGTAAACAATGTAAATGTTATACTGCTGCTAAAGTTAAACTCCAAGTATATACAATTTTCCAGTCAGAAAAAAACAGCAACTCAGCAGAATACACTATTCAAGCACTGACAGAAACAAGGGCAGAAAGAGGGGAAGGAAACAAAGGAATTTCTTATCTAACCTCAACGACCAAAGAAAATCAAACTAAGGAGCCGTCTTCCAAGAGATCCTTCTCTTACTATGGCGCTGGAAAACTTAAAGGGTCCTGTATGTGGGTCTGAAGGGCAGTTCCTGTACTGCCAGGTGATTAGTCCATCACACCCACAGAGCCTGCCAGGTGATTGGTCCATCACACTCATAGACAGGCAGTGGGAGGAGCTCTGTACTTTGACAGACTGCCAGTGGAAGGATAGCAGAGCACTACTGCCCATGTGCCAGTAAGGCAGTGTGTTTGCTGTACATCACTGAAGGCATTATCAACAAAGGGTCTTATTTGAAAATATGTTGTTGGTGTTGTTGTGTCTTTTGGCTTTTCCTGGTTAGGGGTCGCCACAGCAGAACTCCGGTCCGCTAATGATTGGCAGTTGATTTTTACGTGCTGAGTTGCCAGCCCTAATGCACGACCTTCAATGAAGGTACGACCATTCACGCATGTCCCCACGCAGAAGACGCTCTAGCTGAGAGTCGAACCGGTCAGCGTCTTACTGTGAGGTGACAACGCTACCGCAGCACCACCACCGCGGATTATTTGAAAATATGTAAACTAAGATTAAACTAACTAAAACCAAAGCTGTAACACTAACAAATTCACAATCCTTAACTGTACTATGAAAATAATATTTAAAAATGACATGACTAAAACATATTAAAAAGCACTGACATACAGAAGCAGATAAACAAACATTATATTTATTTCACACATACACTTTTCATGTTCTGCTTTGTCAACAGTTAAAGTGTTATGCATCGTAAGCATTGTGTCTTCCATGAGATTGTTGTTGACAACTATGAATTCTGTCTCTGAAGACAGGCTGCTTAAAGGACAATTCTTTTTTTTAAATACTTTTCCCTTGTCTGATTTTCTGCAAACTTGGAGGTGCTATATTCAGAGATAAGTAGTGTGTTGTCACAGATCCCTCATGGTGGGGGAGTCCACCTACAAACGTTAAGACTGTGTAAACATTATGGTATTGAAGTGGCTGAAAAACACTGAACACATGAGCCACAAAGCATCATAGAAAATTATGAAGTTTATATCACATGGGATCATCCATTACCAACAGTTCAAAAGATAGATGTTAGAAAACCAGATATAGTGATCCAAGAAAAGAAGACAAGAGCAGCATTGATCACTGAAGTTGCAGTACCCAGTGACTACATTGTCTTGCGTGCAGAGAGAGACAAAGCCATAAAATATCAGGATTTGCAGGCAAAAACAAGAGCAATGTGGAAGAAAGACACCCAGGCATTTCCAATAGTATTAGGAGCAACAGGTCTTATAAAAAAGAATCTACAATCGTATTTAGATATGTTACCAATACACATAACTCCATATGAACTGCAGAAGGAGTCATTACTGGGCACATTGCGGGTGCTGCAAAGAGCACTTCTGGTTGACATCAAAGATTGAAACAATACTAATTTCATGAACTTTAATCATACTTTGACTTAGGAATGGGTCCATTCCTGTCATGGTATTAGAAACCCGAAAACTTTGGAGAAATTAAAAAAAAAATAGAGAAGACGGTTCATCATAAGAAGCCTCAGGTTCATAGGTTCATAGGTAGGTACTAGGCTATCGGCCCTGGGGCCTATACAAGCCCAGCCAAAAATGTACCCTGGCTTTTGCCACCCAAGAAAATTATTTTCCTGTGCCATTGTCGAGCAGAGCCACAGAGGTGATCCCCGGGGTGAATTTCCTATTTCCCATCCAATCATCAAGATTTTTCTTGAAGAGTGCTAATGAGGAGCTTTGTTTGATATAGATAGGTAGTTTATTCCAGAGTATGGGAAGTCTCTGGGACAGGAGTCTATCCTTCCGGCATGTTCTGTTTATTGTGGTGACAAGGTTTAGGTCCCTAGGGCATGTAGCTCGGAGGGATTGGGTTTTCTTTAAGTGGAGCATGTCCAACAGCTCTGGGTTTGACATAGCTTTGTATGTTAGGCAGAGATCACCTCTGAGTAGGCGATATGCGACGGAGTAAAGCTGGAGTTTTTTGAGACAGTCTGTGTAGGGCATCTGTTTGAGGCCGGTAATCCTCTTTGTGAGGTATTTCTGCAGCCTTTCCAGTTGTTGTAGATGTCTTGTGAGGTACATACCAAAAGGGGTGTTGTACTCTATAATGGGTTTAATGAGTGATGAGTAGAGGGGAACAGTGACCTCTTTTTTTTCTGGATGAGAAACCTTTTGTGATAAGGTGTGCCACGTATGGCAATGTGATTATCAAAGGAGAGACTACTGTCCACCTGTGTCCCAAGGTCTCTTGTCAAGTAAAGTGCAATGTGACCTCTTCGTGATTTACATCATCATGTACAAATTGTTATCAGAAACTCTTAAATCTGATCTCACTTCAGGCTTTCTTTGATAATATTAAGATGCCACACATTTACCTTGCTGATAATATTAGGCTTAATGACCTAGTGGAATTACAAGAAATAATGGATGCCATATGAGCAGCGCCTCAGAGAAAGTCTAAGGAGCAGGTGTCATTCCTACTAGATGCTATAAAAACTTAAACTTATCTGTTTAGCCCACCTCTTTTTGCTTATACAAATCTGCAGGTGAGGCCAGGTAACTGCCACAGTCCAGTAACATCCAGTAACATCATTACAATTCTGTTGTTTCATTAGGAAGAGAAGGACCAACTTCAAGCAACTAATTACCATCTCATATCTATATATCAAACAGAAGCCAAGATATTAGTAAAAAATTCTGTAAAAATGGCTTGAACCTCTGCTGCCTAAGTAGATACATATATAATAAGAACAAGACTTCATCAGGGGAAGAACAGGGGAAAAAAATGGGCCTTAACTTCCCAAAAACTGGTTAAATATTATCCAGCTCTTTCAGAGTTATTTTCCACTATGGCATTTATAGGTTCATAGGTTCATAGGTTCATACTAGGCTATCTGCCCGAGGGCATTTACAAGCCTAGCCCATAGTTTTGTGGCTTACGCCACCCCTTTAGTATGGGGAACTATACCCATTATTTTGCTGTGCCTCTGTCGAGCAGTGACACTGAGGTAATCCCTGGGGTATATCTGCGATCTCCCATCCATTGGTCAAGATTTCTCTTGAACAAGGCCAGCGAGGTGCTCTGCCTCACATATACCGGGATTTTATTCCACAGCATAGGGAGTCTTTGGGTGATGAATCTATCCCTCCAGCACGTCCTATTAATAGCCATGTCGAGGTTTAAGTCTCCCGCCCTTGTGGCTCTGATGGATCTAGATATTTGAGGTGAAGCATATTCATCAAATCTGGGTTTGACATGGCCTTGTATGTTAGGCAAAGGTCACCTCTGAGCAAGCTGCGACTGAATAGAACTGGAGTTCTTTCAGTCGGGCAGCATAGGACAGATGTTTGAGACCCTTTATCCTTTTGGTGAGGAACTTTTGTGGCCTCTCCAGCTGCTGCAAGTGTCGGGTCAGATACATCCCGAATGGGGCATTGTACTCAATCATTGGTCTGATGAGTGATGAGTAAAGGGAGACTATGACCTCCCTTGATCTAGATGAGAATCCCTTCATGATAAGGTGGGCAATGTAGAAGGTCTTCCTAACTACTTTAGCTACATGGGTGTTGAATGACAGACTACTATCAACCTGGGTCCCCAGGTCCCTGATAACTTCTTCTGTGCTCAGTGGATTGCCACCTATTTGGTAGCTAGGGGTAACCTTGTTTTTCCCGAAGGGTATGACTATGCATTTTTTGGCATTTAACTTTAGGCCATGGCTCTTTTTTGTGCTTAGATCTGTAAAACGCATTTAGCATTCTTTGCTAGCCCTCTCTGCTGGATTTGCTGAAATCCTGTGGGATACAGGATACATTTTTTAATATGACATTTGCTGCATTCAGCCCAAACAGTATACGTGGTCACTAATGGCTCTCCTCACTTCCATCTGAACAGAGGAACTCACCAATTTCATCCCCTCTACCTGCTTCTATTTGTACCGGACATTAAAACGTTCTCATGATATCTCCATCAAAATGCAGCAGGTTTAGCTTTAGCAAGACCTGTATTGTAGAGGATGGTATTATAGGGATTCAGAAAACCATACGTTATTCTCAGCTCTACCCTGCAAGTCTTGAAAAGTTTTAGTAAGTTTTCAGGTCTCTGTCTCAATATGCCTGATAGTTAAGCTAGTTAAGGAAAGAAGCAGTTAATGAATTTCATCCTGGAGTCCAAGGCTCGATTCCTCTCAATTTCTACTTTGAAACTGTGTTCCTTTGAACAAGTCATCTAAACAGTGGAACTGAGTCACCCCTAAAAAAAGGGACACTCCTGTCCAGTTAATAAATGAAAATATGCAGAAGTCAGTACTATTTATCAAAAATGGCTTTTGATGATCTAATCGCTGCTCTCTTGTAGCGAGATATTCAAAGTATAACATTCCATTCATACTTGGTATTAACATTTTAAACAATTTAGCCCACATCACAGAATTAAATACTTAAGCAATAACCCACATCTGGGTGTGGGTAATGCTGGATTTACCCACGGTTGGTGTGGTTTGGTCATGACGGCGAAGCCAGAGTGGCCAAACAAAGACAACCATGGGTAAATCGAGCATTACCCACACCCCGAAGTGGGTTATTGCTATTATACAATGACATTATTTAAGAAAAAAAATACTTACTTTTCTTAAATAATGGTATTGTATAATGTCTCCTTGCTGCCCTTCCGCAGCTGTCCAGTATTCTGCGGCAGTTCTGACGTACTGCGCATGCGTATGGTTACTCAGTACATCAGAACTGTGTGCGGAAACAACAGAGAAAGCAAGATCTCCGTTGCTTTTTAAAAGGTGTCTCGCTATGTTAAAGGAGTTTAACATAGAGATAGCTTTAAAAAAAGCAATGGAGATATTCCTTTCTCCATTGCTTTTTTTTTAAGCTGTCTCGGTATGTTAAACCCGTTTAACATAGCGAGACAGCTTTAAAAAAAGCAACGGAGAAAGGAAGATCTAAGTTGCTTTTTTTAAGCTATCTCGCTATGTTAAACCCATTTAACATAGTGAGATTACAGCAACGGAGCTCTTCCATTCTCCGTTGCTGTAACAAAAAAAAAAGACATACTAATGGAAAAAGTCCAGGTGGCCGGACCTTTTTCCATTAGTATAAGTCCGATTTACAACAGGCACGCTGACCAATCAGCATGTATATTTTGGATTATTAATGGGGGGGGCATTGTATAATAACAGACTCCTTATGCACTTTACTAACATTATAAGCAACTGGAAACACCTTCACCTTCCCTTTCTGGCCAGGCTTTACACTGTCTGGATGGTCTGCCTTCCTAATTCTTGACATTTTTCCCTTATCTTTGTCATTCCCTTTACAGACAGGGTACAGAAGATTACAGACGCCTTTATGTGCGGTGTCTGTGTATCACTGGTATCCAAGGATACACCTACAGCAAAATCCACCGACGGTGTTCTGTCATTACGGAACTTCTGTTTATACTGGCTCACTGCTGTTTTGTACAAGCTACTCCAGTACATCTTCTACTCCAGCTACGCTGACTTACCCTAAAGTTATGGTTATTCATGCACAGCAGATACAAGGGTCACTGGAGGGCAGGAACAATGGGCAGAGCCTGGCCAAGTGAGCTCTCTGTGTTGAAAAGAATACTTTGGTCTATATTCTCCATGCTTCTGGGAATGTGCCTGAATTATTATATGATAGAATCTATCCTCTTTTGTGGCACAGCTGACCTGCACAGGGAACAGTCTACTGACAAGACCTATTAATACAGAGGTGTCATGGTTTTCCTAATAACAATGAGCATATGAAAGGGAGTTTTTGTCTAAGATCAAGTTTTCACAGTACTAAATTAACAATATTCAACATCCAGAAACCTGCTAACCCACTACTTAATGTCAGGTTAGAGAGGCATAGTGTTCTAAACTAGAATTTGTAAACAGACGGTAAATTAAAGCATGTTCTTCCTTGTTCTATAGTCTGAATAGGGCAGAGTATTAATGGGCTAGAGACATTTGTGCTTCGTTCCTGCACTATCCTTCTCATATTATGAAACAAAGCACACATGACAACTGTACTAACTGTACTTAAAAACCAAGGTGTGGTGACATCTACTGGCTGTTGGTGATGCTCACATCCTACATGTATTATGGTCATGCTCAGTTAGCTGAGGCCGAAGACGTCTGAGGAAAGTTACATAGTCTGAGACCACATCCTGCCACTGTGAGCCCCGCTGTCTTCATTAGAGCATCCTAGGTTTTGCCTGCAAAGTATGGGAACTACTGAACTACTAATCACACCAGCTGGTAAAGAATGGCTTAGAATTCCTGTCAGTATGATCTGTGCCATATTCTTTATATCACATAAGTTTAGCTCAGAGGACCAATCAAAACAATTTGCTGTATATGAACACACACTGTGGGTTTGCATTAGAAGGCATCTGATAACAGTTTAAAGATTACTGCATCACATTTCGGCACATTCTCTATAAAACTTTTACTTCCTATACTCCATGCATTTTATTATGATTATTAAATCACTTATCTATTGTTGAGGTGTCTTTAAGTGTGTTAGATACTTAATGTGTTAGCAGTTCACTCCCTATTCGTTTGCTTTGTTCCCTTATGTTGCATATCCAAACCTGTATTTTCTGCAGATGCCCTACACACTTACTTATTTGTTCATAGGTTCATAGGTTCATAGGTTCATACTAGGCTATCTGCCCGAGGGCATTTACAAGCCTAGCCCATAGTTTTGTGGCTTACGCCACCCCTTTAGTATGGGGAACTATACCCATTATTTTGCTGTGCCTCTGTTGAGCAGTGACACTGAGGTAATCCCTGGGGTATATCTGCGATCTCCCATCCATTGGTCAAGATTTCTCTTGAACAAGGCCAGCGAGGTGCTCTGCCTCACATATACCGGGATTTTATTCCACAGCATAGGGAGTCTTTGGGTGATGAATCTATCCCTCCAGCACGTCCTATTAATAGCCGTGTCAAGGTTTAAGTCTCCGCCCTTGTGGCTCTGACGGATCTAGATTTTTGAGGTGAAGCATATTCATCAAATCTGGGTTTGACATGGCCTTGTATGTTAGGCAAAGGTCACCTCTGAGCAAGCGTAGCGACTGAATAGAGCTGGAGTTCTTTCAGTCGGGCAGCATAGGACAGATGTTTGAGACCCTTTATCCTTTTGGTGAGGAACTTTGTGGCCTCTCCAGCTGCTGCAAGTGTCGGGTCAGATACATTCCGAATGGGGCATTGTACTCAATCATTGGTCTGATGAGTGATGAGTATAGGGAGACTATGACCTCCCTTGATCTAGATGAGAATCCCTTCATGATAAGGTGGGCAATGTAGAAGGTCTTCCTAACTACTTTAGCTACATGGGTGTCGAATGACAGACTACTATCAACCTGGGTCCCCAGGTCCCTGATAACTTCTTCTGTACTCAGTGGATTGCCACCTATTTGGTAGCTAGGGGTAACCTTGTTTTTCCCGAAGGGTATGACTATGCATTTTTTGGCATTTAACTTTAGGCCATGGCTCTGGCATCAGTTATCCGTTTCTGTGAGACCCTTCTGAAGGATATCTGTGTCAGATGTGTTTTCTACTATGGCCCAGTTTGCAGTCATCTGCAAACTTTGTCAGCCATAACCCTCCTGTGTTTGCTTGTACTTCAGAAAAGTAGATGCCAAACAAGAGTGGGCCCAGGACTGAGCCCTGTGGTACACCACTTGTGACAGGCTTTGAGTCTGACATGGCGCCAGCAACTCTGACCCTGTGGGTTCTGTCACTCAGCCAGTTTGCAACCCATCTTGTGATGTATGGGTTGACATTTAAGCTGATGAGTTTTTCAATGATACCCGAGTGGGGTATTGTATCAAGGCCTTCGCCAGATCAAGGTAGGCTGTATGGACTGCCTTTCCTCATCAATGGCTTTGGTGACTGTTTCAAAAAGTCAACCAAGTTTAGAAGGCATGATCTGCCTTTGACAAAGCCAAACTGGGATGGATCCAAAGTCTGCAAATTCCTATGTCTTTATTTATGAGGTCCATTATGATCCTCTCCATGGCTTTGCAGATAAGGCTTGTCAAGCTAATGGGCCGGTAATTTCCAGGGTCGGTGGAGGCACCGCCTTTGTGAAGTGGGACCACAGTTGCAGTGCGCCACTCCCTGGGTACGTATCCAGAGGTAAGACTATGATTAAACAGCTGTCCTAGCTGTGGGTTTAATTCCTTGTTGAGTTCGTGGAGCACACAGCCGGGGACACCATCAGGTCCCATGGATGCTGTGTTTTTTGCTTTGGAGAGAGCAGTTCTCACTTGGGCGTTGGAGATGTTTGGGCGGCTGCAATCGCTTGGTATAGATATCTCTCCTTTTGGGGGGGAGGGGGGGGAGAAGTTTGCACTGAACCTGTCAGCCAGTATGTTGGCAATGTCTGTTGGATCAGTAATCTTCACATCATTTTGAACTAGTTCTGAGCATATCTGGGAGTTTCCTCCCATATCCTCCCAGTACAGCATGAGTGATGAACCAGATAGCTGGCTTCCGTTCCCATTTAGAGAAATAACTGAGCATTGCATAAACTGCCAAATGCTAGACTGCATTATGTTTTGTGACACTGTAGTATTGAAACCTATGCAAATGTCACATGTAAACACAAGCAAAAGTGAGGAATTCAATGCTTGGTATAGTATAATAACTGTACTATAGGCATGGGTGTTACAGAAGGATTTATTTCCTCTCAACAACCCATGGTTTTACCTTCGGGATAAATCCTGGCCATTCAAATATAAATCTCAAGATCCTGTTCACCTCTGCCCCGCATTGTAGATATAGTACAACGTAATTTAATGACTGCATTAAATTCTTTCCCTTGGGAAGCACCTTGATTTTACTAACACTGAAATCATATTTGGCCACATGTGGGTGCTGCAATCTACAACAAAATTCAAACGTATTTACTTCCAATTCAAACTGAGGAAAAACACTGATTTCGAGATACAGGTTTAATCAGTTGAAGCAATCTGTGCAGACAAGTAGGAAAAGACTTATGTAACTTAAGAAAATTATATTTTTGAAGTTATTCCCAACAGATAGCAATTTGAGTCCTGTACACTACAACTTCCCCAGACTGCCTGTTGAAATAGTATTCTAAGCATACTGACTATAATGTTTTATCTTAGTTTTGGGGAAAAGGCGTCAGGAAAAAAATTATACTTTCCATGTCTACTGAGAGTGAGACCAAGACTTATGTTTGATGTCTTAAGATCAGCTTGGGGGAGAGGGTTCAAAGAAAATGATCTCCCTACCTAGGTGGACAGAAAACAATGGCTGGATACAAGACTGCATTAATAAACATCATGTCTTTTTATGAGTTTTGCTCTTTATTATCAAAATTATCAACAGTGTACTGGTAATACCTTTTGCAGTCTTGTTTTCAGCCTTCTCTAGTTTCCGGAGTTTTATTATTTTATTTATTTATTTAACATTTGTTAACCGGGAAAGTCCGACTTGGAACAAAGCCAATTTTCAGCGGAGGCCCAAGGAGAAACACTCTAGATGCATATCTTTGTAACTTTGTCATTGTTTGTTACTTCCCTTAAGTCTGATAAAACGTTGAATATTTTTGTAGTAAATCATGCAGGTGAACTATACGTATCATTTGCTCCAGCATTTTTTCACCGGCATGCACATCTAACTCTACTGTATAATATTCTCAGGAACCCTCTCTTCATTTCATGCTATAGTTTCTTATAATCTCTCTCATTTCTAATCCTTATTTTTACATCTCTGTTTTAAATGAATCCCTATATAGTATATTCCTTGTTACAAAGGAGTAATTTATTGATCTTACTGTCCAGTTAGTATGTTCTTGTGATAACAGAGAGGAAAACTAGGCACCTGTAAAATAGCTTGCTACCCACCACTCTCCTAAATAATTTAGAATTCAAAAAACTTCTGTTTTTGTATATTTCAACTGATCTAGGACTATTACCGATGACACATTTCGATGAAACTGAAATGGTTGAGCACACTTCCATGAAAGTGCTTTTTCACCAAAAAAGCACTTTTGCAAAAGTCTACAAAAAAACCCCACAATATTAAAAAAAAAAAAAAAAAGTAAACATGTTTATGCAGGGGGGGCAAGCCCCCCTGCACCCCCCACTCCCCAAATTTTATAGTCTCACTCCAAGATCGCACTACAGTGGGGAAAAGGGAATATTCCCTTATCCCCACTGTACCGCGATCTCAACAACAGCCATTCTGTCATTTTTTTTTTGTTTTTGTTTTTTTAGCTCACTTTAGCGAAAGTGCATTTTCAGTGAAACGCACATTCACAAAAGTGTGGTCGCCCATTTTGGTTTCAGTGAAACGAGCTTTCGCTCAATAGTCCTTGTCCCATTTTAACATCCAAGACTATTATTTAGCTAGACAAATTCTATTTTAAATCTTAGACTATTTTTAGGCAGAAGTGGGCTTTGAATTTAACAATTAATTTAGTGCAACCTGACCAGATTCTATGAGATTGAGAAACATGATGCCTTTGGCTGTGCTAAGTCAGCTGTTATTTACCTGGTGTGCATAATGTGGCTGTAATAGCATTAATTATATGCAGAGGGGGAAGCTGGCCAGAAACAACAGCTTATTAGGAATCCTACTCATGGTAGAATGTCTGTAGTGAAAGGATGTTGCCCCAGTGGCTACTTATGGACAGAATGTCTGTATTGAAAGGATATTTCCCCAGTGGCTATTTAAGGGCAGAATGTCTGTAGTGAAAGGATTTATTATTTATTTATTTATTTGACATTTGTTAACTGGGTTAGTCCAATTAAGCCGAAGTCCTTTTTCAGAGGAGGCCCTGGGAGAAAAGCTCCACAATTACAAAGGTTAAGTACAAAGATATGTATTAAAATAAATATAAAAACAAGCACAGTTACATCAAAAATTAAAAGTGGCGTAATATAATATGTAGTAACTGATTAGCTACCCTGGGGAGTATATACATTTCAAACATAATTCAAAACAAGCTGTAAAATCCTTTCAGCGCATTTGACTTAAAAAATAAGATGTGCAGAACAGATGCTGTTCAAAAGGGATAACATTTAATTGTAGGATATTATTGAAGTAGAAGGAGGGTAGGGAGTTCGGTGGGAGGGGGGTGATTAGTATGGGGAGAATCATTCAAGGCGGACAGTGACAGATCCATGACTTGTTTAGGTAGTTTTTGATCCTAGTTTTGTATTTTTGTGGAGGATTGATATTTCTGATATCTAAAGGAAGTTTATTCCAGAATTGGGCTGGGGAGTAGCTATATAGATTTTACCCTATTTTTGTTTTTGGCTTGTAGATTTGGAGACGGTTTTGTTCAGAGTTTATTAGAGACCTAGGAGGGGAGTAAAGGGAGATAACAGAGGTACTGTTGGGACAGAAGGAGGTCACATACAAAATAGATTGTATCATTTAAAGTTGAGAAAGAAGCAGATGGTGAGGAAGTTCTAGCCAGGTTAACCTTCTAAGAGCAAGCAGTGGTGTGAATGGTAGGAATGGTCTTCTAACAATCATGTAACTTTATTGTTAGTGGATTCAAGTTTTGTAATGAGTGTGGTTTAAAGATGCGTAAGGATTTGTGAGCCACATAATAGCATGGGGAGGAGGTAGGCAGGGTATAGGGAGATTTTTGCTTTGCATGTTAAAACTTTTTTGTTCCTGTAAAGTAGTCCAAGTTTTTGTTGAGTTTTCTTAATGTTGTTTAGGAAATGCAGTTCAAATTTGAGGTGGTCATCAATGATGACCCCTAGTAGTTTGGTGCGTGATTCAACAGAGATGGGGGTGTTATTGAGGGATGAGATGGAGAAGGAGGACTTAAGATGGTTCATTGTTTTAGGGATAAAAAGTAGGAGCTTAGTCTTTTTAGGATTTAGAATTAGCTGGTTCTGAGTGAGCCATTTTTCAGTGGCTAAGAAGGATTTTTGTGTCATTGTATTAAGGTCATAGAGGGAATTGGCTATGGTGATAGGGATGCTCCTGTACTGGCCCAGTAATCAAGGAGCCTCAATCCTCATCACTAGCACCAGTGAGGGACATGCTCATTGGGAGGATGACAAGTACACACACATAGTAAAGTACAATTTCCCTTAAGAGCATACAGAGATCACAGTCATTCTGGGGTTGGTTTCTACCTCTTTCTCCAGATCACCATTAAGACTCCTCACTGGTAGAGCTATAAGGTTAAGATCTCAGCCGAGTGGTCAAGCCAAAACCTTCAGCACCCTCTCTGTCCAACCAGTGCTTCATGTCCCTGCCCAAGTAGATGGCACACACACACACACACACACACACACACACACACACACACACACACACACACACACACACACACACACACATGCACACACTTTGAGACTTGATTTATATACAACCACACAGACACTCCTGGGGAACGCTGGCACCAGTTTACTAGCTATGCTTCCTTCTGCCCAGATTATAAGATAGTAATCTCTGCTACCAACCACCCTTACTTATCAGCTACTATATAAGGCCCTTACCAAAGGATGACCATGGTGGTGGTGCTGCGGTAGCGTTGTCGCTTCACAGTAAGACGCAGTCCAGTTCAATTCTCGGCTAGAGCATCTTCTGCGTGGAGACATACCTGAATGGGCGTACCTTCATTGAAGGTTGTGCGTCAGGGCTGGCAACTCAACACATAAAAATCAACTGCCAATCATTAGCGGACCGGAGTTCCGCTGTGGTGACCCCTAACCGGGAAAAGCCAAAAGACACAACAACAACAACCAAAGGATGACCAAGCCTACTGTGTGATGTTATTGTTATCCAAATGGTATGTGTGTCAAGACTTTTAAGGCTATCTAGGAGTGGCCTGTATAGTGTCACCAAATACATATGCAAGTACTCTAAGAGCTTAAATATCTCTAAACAAACCAGCCGCAATTAAAAGGTTTAAATATATTTAATAATAAATAATAAAAGCACAAGACAATAATCAATAACTCAATACAGTGACAACATAGTTCAGAATCACAGGAAATATTTTATAACAACATTGCAGGACAGTCTCTCTTAAATATAGAAAACATCTAAACTAATATTATTATATTTCTATCTATCTCTAAGAGAGATTACTGTAATCTAGTACTTAATATTAGCAAGGCAGAAGTGCTCATGAGAGGATGTTTCTAGGTCCAAAGACAAATACAAAATGCCAAAATTTCTGAAAGAGTTCCCAAATTAATATCAAAACATTACTGCTAGGTCAGCTGAATGGCATCACTATTTGTCACCTGCCTCCAGTTCCCACGCTAAACAGATACCAACAGAATTTAACATTTCTCTGTGAAAAATATTTATCTTTCAGAAATTTGTCTAGAACTGGAAGTCATAAAACAATTAACACTTTTACATTTGGAACCTAGTAATTATTTCTGTTTCCAGAAAATAGGAAAACCTCAAGCTTTAGACATTGTGTATGTTTGCTGCACTGAAAGTAACTTTTTTATAGCACATTGTAAAATACGTTTAACTTATTTTCCTGAAGTTTTGCAAGTTAACTCTGTGCTCTGCTATTAATATAGTTTATATACATTTCTGTTCTTTTCCAGTAGGATACACTGTGGTTACATTCTTGAAGTTTAGTACATAACATACAGTTCAACACGCACTTCTGCACCAGTAGTTTAATATGCACATAGTATATAGTTCTCTTACATTTGTAAGACAAGCATATAAATCATATTAATATTCACAAATAACATATGATTATTTATAAAACTGCAGATAGCTGGGCTGGCAGCCTCACAATTCCCCTACCTGAAAACTCAAGCTAATTTTTCAAGTGACCCTTGAGAAACATTGCTTGAGAAAGTTGAGCCTATTTGGAAATACCTTACCCCATTCCCTGTCTTGAGAGCCCATCTGTGTTGGCATTACTATCCCCACTGCGGTGTTGCATTGTCATATCCTATGCTTGCAACCCTAGGCTCCACCTTAGTAACTTGGCATTTTGATGGCTGGCTCAATTCGTTTCTGCAGTGCCCACATTAAGACTAGATATTCCTTTTCTACAACTGCATAGCATTCCTCCTTGGGTTGGAGCCTATAACTGAGGTAAACCACTGGGTGCTCTTCTCTCTCTGAAGAAACCTGGCTGAGTACAGCTCCCATGCCATGGTTTGAAGCACCTACCTGCATAACAAATTCTTTGCTGTGATCTGGACTGGCCAACACAGGGGATCCTCCCAAAGCTCCTTTAAGCTTCTAGAATGCCTGCTCACATGCTGGGGTCCACACTACCTTATTGCTTGTCATATCTGTGAGGGGAGCAGCTATAGTACTATAACTGGGGTCAAATTTTCTGTATTACCCTGCTGTCCCTAAGAATGCCCTCACCTGCTTTTTAATAACAGGGGCAGGCCATGCCTGAATGGCTTCCACTTTGGCAGGTTCTGGCCTGATCTTAACACTTCCCACTCTATGTCCCAGGTAGGAGATTTCGCAATAACCACCTGACATTTTCTGGGCTTAATGGTCACCCTGCCCTCTGTAATCTGCCTAGCACCTCCCTGACATGTTGAAGGTGCTCTTGTCAGGAATGGCTGTAGATAACAATATCATCTAGGGAAGCAAGGGAAAAATCTCCTGCTCCTGCTGGGATATGATCTACCAGACTCTGGAAATTGGCGGGGGCATTTTTCATCCCAAGGGGCATCTTTCTGAACTTATGCAAGCCAAAAGGAGTCAAAAAAGCTGATCTCTGTCTATCGCTAGGAGTCAAGGGCACCTGCCAGTAACCCTTGGTAAGATCAGTGGTGGTAAGATACTTAGCCCCACCCAGCTGCTCTAGGGCTTCATCTGTCCTACGCATAGGGTAAGCATCTGAATCTGTGTGACTATTTATTTTCCTATAGTCCACACAGAACCTGGTGCTACCATCCTTCTTTGGTACCAGCACCACTGGGGAGGCCCAGGGACTGAAGGACTCCTGAATTACCCCTAGTTCCAAACATTCCTGTATCTCCTCACTCAGAGTCTGTTTAACTCTCTCAGGCACCCTATAAGGGGCCTAGGGGTCTGCTTAATATGCCTTTGGGGTCCTGTATCCACATGGTGCTGCACCAGGTGGGTGCACCCTGGTTTCCCAGTGAAAATGTCCCCAAACTGCTTTAACACTACTTGGATTTCTTGAACCTGGGTACGGGATAGCTGCTGGGACATTGCTACCCCTTTCAGTGAGGTGTCAGTCAGAGCCTCACTGAGGAGATCAGTCACCAGATCCCCCTCAGACTCTTCCTGCAATCCACTGCAAATACTTAGCACAAGGGGTTACTTATCATGATAAGGTTTTATCATGTTAACATGGTACAATTTGTGCCCCTGCTTCCTGCCTAGCAGTTCCACCATGTAGTTAACATCACTGACCTTCCTTACCACCTTGTAGGGTCCCTCTCAAGTGGCCTGCAGCCTGTTGTGCCTGACAGGAATGAGAGCCATTGCCTGCTGCCCTACAGCATACTCTCTAGCTCAAGCATTCCTGTCATACCAGACCTTTTTCTGCTGTTGGGCTTCTGCCAGGTTCTCCTGGGCCAAGCCCATGAGTTCCCTGAGTCTTGTCCTGAGGTTTAGGACATATGCCACAGCAGACTCCTTATGGGATTCACACTCACCCTCCCACTCATCTCAAATCAAATCTAGAATTCCCCTCACCCTATGCCCATAAAGCAATTCAGAGGGTGAAAAACCTGTGGATTCCTGGGGAACCTCTCTGTAAGCAAATAACAGATGGGGCAAATATTTGTCTCACTCCCTCTTAAACTGCTCTGCAAATGCCTATAGCATCGTCTTGAGTGTAAAGTTTAACCTCTCAACAAGACCATTAGTCTGGGGATGGTAGAGGGTGGTCTTTAGGTGCTTCACCCCACAGTGCTTCCACAGACAAGCCAGCAGGTCTAACAGGACATTGCCACCTCTGTCAGACAGTATTTCTTTTGGGAAACCTACCCTGCTGTAAATCTCTAACAAAGCATTTGTCACCTTTTCTGCCTCAATAGAGGACAGGGCCACTGCTTCAGGGTATCTTGTAGCATAATCTACTGCCACTAGGATATAATTTTTCCCTGTGGAACATGGGGTACTCAAAGGCCCCACAATATCCATAGCTATCCTCTGAAATGGCTCCTCAATCACTGGCAAAGGCAACAAAGGAGCTCTCACCTTGTCTCCTGCCTTGCCTACCTTTTGGCACTACTCACAGGTCCTGCAGTACTCTGTTACATCTCTGAAAATCCCAGGCCAATAGAAATTCTGCATAATACGTCTCTTCATATGTTTTATGCCCATATGACCTGCAAAGGGAATATCATGGGCTATGACTAGAAGTGCCAGATAGTAGGGTCTAGGCACTACCAACTGCTGTATTCTCTCATCCTCTATCCCTCCCTCAGGGGTCCACTCTCTATATAGTAACCCTTTGTTCCAGCATACAGATTCCCCCTTCCCTTGAGAATCAGGTGCTTCACTAGCTTCCTCTCTCATGCCTTATAATGCAAGGTCTGAGAGCTGAGCCTTTCTCAACTCTCTCTTTGTAAACCTTCCAAACTCTCCTTCCACAGAAAGTCTGGTATCCTCTGACAATGGTGCCTCACTGTCAGCCTGGGTACTACTACTACTCACCTCTGCCCTTGCAGTCACTCTGTCTAGGGGAACATCAGTACCCACAGGCAGCTGTGGCTCACCTTCAGTCTCACTGCTATATGGTAGCTCCCTCACTGAAGTAACCACCTCACCAGTCCTGGCTGCAAGTGTAAAGTCTGTCTGGGTCTCCCCCAGGCTACCAGACTCACATGCTTGTCTCCAAGCCTGACTGTGTGTAACTGCATGCACACATGGTACTGCATTATCAAAATCCTTCCCTAGCAGGACATCTGCAGGGTGGTAGTTTGATACCCTTGTTATCTCGAGACAACCTACTGTTGGCATTATGTCATTCCCACTTACTGGCTGTCTCACCTTTTGTTCCTTGCCTTGCCTCCATAGATATCTATATGCTGCATGGCCCCACTGGTTGCATTTAAAACATTTAACCCTAAGTCCTGGACATGTACCTGGACTAGTGGCTTCCCTTGCTACTGACGGTCTCTGTTGGGGCAGTCTGGGCTGCCCAGCATGGGTTCCCTTAGACCCATGAGCAGCGCTGGATGTCCCTTTCCTGTGCAGTGATACCCTGCTTGCTAGGTATAGGTGTCCCTTCTTCCCCACCTCAACTCATCTGCAGTACTGCATTATCTATCAGGTAACCAGCTTCTCATGTCCTCAGGCAAAGTGCTAAGGGCTTGTTCCCTCACCAAAATGTCTGCCAGCTCTTCAAAAGTGGTGATGTGACATCCATTCACCCACCTATGAAAATAAGTGCTTAGTTCAGTAACATATTCACACCCACTTTCATCTGCCTTGCGTCTATCTCACAAAACTTTTTCCTATAAGCTTCAGGTGTTAACTTAAAAAATTCTAGCAAACAGTTCTTTACAAAATTATAATTTAAAAAGTCAGTATCAGACAGTTTGGAAAGAACAGTTACAGCTTTACCATGGAGTAAGGAGGTCAGAAAACATATCCAGAGTCCTTAGTCAACATTATACTGTATACATAACCTCTCAAACATATAAAGAAAACTATCACAATTATCCCTCTGTGTAAATTGTAGAAGAAATATACTGCCCTTTGTTGCTGGGGGTTTGGTTACTCCCTTCCCCATTACCTCCATGACTCTGGTGAAGAGTCAGCATTTCCTTTTCATGTTGCTTCTGCCTCTCCTTCTTCTCAGCTTGCAGATGTATCAGTCTCTTTGCTGCTTCTATTTCCAAAGGCGTGTCCTCCAACTCAAGTCTCTTTAACTCCAGATGGATTTTTAAGTCTTCTGTGGAAAGGTTGCGCTGTCCATTTTCTGAGAGTTGTACATCTTCACGGCCAGTCTGATTGTCCTCCTGGTTGCTTGCCTGGGATGCAGCTGTGACTAAAGCTGCAATCATGTCTGCTTTAGTCAGGTTGGCATGCACCAATCCTTTAGCCTGGCACATTTCAGCCAACTGGCTCCTTGTCAGCTTACCATACTCCTCTGCTGACATGCTTGCCTGCTCTCCCTGACTAACTAAGCTAACAAAAAATAAAACAATTGCGATATGAACTCTGAATGTTCACTGCATGGCTTATTGAGAATACAAACACTTTCAGTGACTACTGTACAAAAGCTACAGGAATTCAATATCCACACCACTACAAGCCAATTAATATGTGATGTAGCTGTCTCACCACTGTCACCCAATTAATATGTGATGTGGCTATCTCACCACTGCCAAACATTTAACATGTGATGCAAGGAACCTCAATCCTCACCACTAGCACCAGTGATGGATGTGCACATTGGGAGGATAAGTACACACACACAGTAAAGTACAATTTTCCTTAAGAGCACACATAGATCACAGTCAGCCTGGGGCTGGTTTCTCCCTCTTTCTGCAGATTCCCAATAAGACTCCCCACTGGCACAGCTATAGGGTTAAGATCTCAGCCAAGTGGTCAAGCCAAAAACCTTCAGCACCCTCTCTGTCCAACCAGTGCTTTGTGTCCCTGCCCAAGTAGCTGACACATGCATAGAATTTGAGATTTGATTTATATACAACCACACAGACACTCCTGGGGAAGGCTGGCACCGGTTTAATAGCTATGCCTTCTTATGCCCATATTATAAGGTTGTAATCACTGCCACCAACAGCCCTTACTTATCAGCTACTATGTAAGGCCCTTACCAATGGGTGACCAATCCTACTGTGTTATGTTACTGTTATCCAAATGGTAAGTGTGTTCAAGACTTTTAGGGCTATCTACGAGTGGCCTGTACAGTGCCACCAAATACATATGCAAGTTCTCTAGGAGCTTAAATATCTCTAAACAAACCAGCCACAATTAAAAGGTTTAAATATATCCAATAATACATAATAAAAGCACAAGACAATACTCAATAACTCAATACAGTGACAACAGAGTTCAGAATCACAGGAAATATTTTAAAACAGCATACCAGGACAGTCTCACATAAATACAGAAAACATCTAAACTAATCTTAGTATATTCCTATCTATCTCTAAGAGAGATTACTGTAATCTGGTACTTACTATTAGCAAGGCAGAAGTGCTGATGAAAGGGTGTTTCTAGGTCCAAAGACAAATACAAAATGCCAAATCTCTGAGAGAGTTCCCAAATTAATATCAAAATATTACTGCTGGGTCAGTTGGATCACATCACTATTTGTCACCTGCCTCCACTTCCCAGGCTAAACAGATACCAACAGAATTTAACATTTCTATGTGAAAAATACTTATCTCTCAGAAGTTTGCCTAGAACTGGAAGTTGTAAAACAATTAACATTTTTACATTTGGAACGTAGTAATTATTTCTGTTTCCAGGCACTAGGAAAATCTCTAGCTTTAGACATTGTGTCTGCTTGCTGCACTGAAACTAACATTTTATAGCATATCATAAAACATTTTTAACTTATTTTCCTGATGTTCCAACTTCTGCTATTAATATACTTTATATATATATATATATATAAACGAAGACTCCACACAAAAACCAAATAAACACGAATACAGATATAAGGCTGAATTGACAACAAGCCAGAGCCAAATGGTAAAGTTTTACGCGTTTCGTTCAATTTATTTCACCATGAACTTCTTCAGAATAACAATCAAGTGACAAATGAACATTTAAGTAGTAATTCAATTTGTCCATGTGACTCTATTATCCAATAAAAAAGACTAAAGCTTTCATTTTAAAATAAAATAATGTACAAAATACAAATATATATTGCACTTCACATAAACCATAAAATCTTGTAAATGTGACAGATTACATAATTCATTAATATAAATATAAAATCTACATTTCTATCTTTTATGGTCTTTGTGCTTGTAAAAAACATTTGATGTTTATAACATCATTAAGCCCAGGAGGCTCACTTGATTGTTATTCTGAAGAAGTTCATGGTGAAATAAATTGAACGAAACGCGTAAAACTTTACCATTTGGCTCTGGCTTGTTGTCAATTCAGCCTTATATCTGTATTCGTGTTTATTTGGTTTATATATATATATATATATATATATATATATATATATATATATATATATATATATTTCTGTTCTTTTTCAGTAGGGTACACTGTGGTTACATTCTTGAAGCTCAGTACATAACATATAGTTCAGCACTCACTTCTGCACCAGTTTGACATCCACATAACATATAGTTATCTTACATATGTAAGACAAGCATATAAATCATATTAATATTCACAAGTAACATATGATTATTTACAAAATTCCAAATTGCTGAGTTGGCAGCCTCACAGTGATAACTGTGGAGTCATGAGAGTATTGCACCAATGTTGACTGTAGGCAAGATATATGCAGTAGATTGGTAAAGATGTTAAACAGTAAAGGGCCAAGGACTGGTCCTTGAGGTACACCTGTCTTGACTGGTAGAGCAGGAGAAGTTGCAGAGAGCCATTTAACTGACTGAAGTCAGTCATTAAGGTAACTAGCAAACATGGAGCTAGTGGAAGTGGAGAGGTTCAGTTCTGAGAGATTGTGTGGGAGGAGGGGGTGGGAGACAATGTCAAATGCCTTTGAGAGATCAAGAAATAGGCATGAAACAAGTTTTGTATTGTCTCTGGCATGGGAAATGGTGTTTATGAAGGAAATGAGAGTGGCAGAGGTGCTATCTCTAGGTTGAAAGCCATGTTGAGTGGGGTGAGTAGATTCTCTTGTAAGAGGAAGTGAAGGATTTGTTTGTATACACATTTCTCAAGGAATTTAGACAGGGGGAATAGAATTGCAATGGGACTGAAGTTAGCAAGTTCTGAGGAGTTATCTCCTTTATGGATAGGTAAGGTAAAGAAATGTTTTCAGATAGTAGGTACTCTAGATTCAGTAACTGATCGGTTAATGAGGATGGAGATAGGGAGGGCAAGAGAGTTAGCTGCTTTTTGGAGAAAGAGTGGTGGTAGATTATCAATGGAGGGGTTGCAGGATTTAAGCTTTAGGAGTAATGTTTTAATGTAATTGGTGGATACTGTTTTCAGAGGGAAGGCAGGAGAGGAATAAAATGAAGTGGGAAGGGTGGTGGGGAATTGGAGTTTGTGTTGGAGTTGGTTTGAAGAGTCAATTTGCTGATGGTGTCAATTGAGTTGAAATTAATGCCTGTTTCTAATGGTGAGTTATTAGGGCATGGTTGGGGGGATGAGGGGTTACAAGGATGAAAGATTTGGTTGATTGTCTGCCAAAATTTCTTTGGGTTAGTAAGGTTAGAGATGTGAGGATTATTATAGAAGTTCTTGTCATTAGAGAGGAATTTCTTAGTAAGGTTACAAAGTTCTTGATACTGTTGGAGGTGGGAAGCGAGTTTAGTTTTGGACCAGATTCTCCAAGCTTTATCTCTTTTTTGCATTAAGGAGTGGGTGGAGAGTGTATGCCAGGAGGATATAATAGATTTTACTCTCACAGTCCCTAAGGGAGCAATGGAGTTGAGAATGTTGAGGAATAAGGAACTGAATTTTTGAGCAGCATCATCCATGGGTAGGTATTTAAGGAAGGACCAGTTAATAGCTGAGAGATGGGTGAGCCTGAGCGAAGAGAGGGCAAATGGAGCGGGCTGAGCCAGAAGTGGGAAACCTCTATGAAAAACAATTAGCATAAATGTAGCAAAGTATAGAAGTGAGAGAGACAAATCTGGTAAGGCAATCAAGTAAACTGAAAGAAGATAAAGCTTAATTTACTTAAAGAGACTGCTCAGATTCTTTAGTCAGATACCCAGAAAAGTGGAAGTTGAGAGGGTAGAATAAGGGAGTAAAGAGCAGCAAAGATTAGGTTAAGTAAAGAGGAATGCAGAGTATTATAGTGTGCCTAATGAAAAAGGAGAAACCACTGCCAGTATGCAGGGAGCTGAGTTTAGAAAAAAGGAGGATGTGATTGAGCCAGTGAGAGAAGTGTGCCACCACAGCTTTAGTTTAAAAGTGTGTAAAATATCGGTAGACAATTAAATTAATAGCAGGGACAGCTCGTGCTATTGGTCTGCAGGACTGTAGCCCCCTCCCCCAGCTGTAAACAAAGAAAATAAAAAAGAAAATACAAAAATAAAAACACGAACATCGGGCATTTCCAGACTGCTGGTGAACCAGTCCGGAGCATGTGCATAGAATCCAGAGTGTCTCACCAGTAGTCCGGATTAGGAAGAGAGCATGCAGAAGCACTATCCCAGAAGTCTATGCAGTTACAACTGCATAGATTTGAAGGGGGATCAGACTGCAACATCCACAGGCTGGGTAGCACCCAGCTTGCTTTGCTTTCACAGGAAGGATTTGCTCTTGTCACCATGAGCTAGCTGGAAGGACATGCTTGGATGCATCATCACAGGCTGTGGATGGATATTACAACTTGTTTTTACAGACTTTGAGGTAAGGAATAAAAATGGTGTGTGTGTTTTTGTGTGTGTGTGTGTGTGTGTGTGTGTGTGTGTGTGTGTGTGTGTGTGTGTGTGTGTGTGTGTAATGCCCCAAGTGTTATATGGTGGTGGGTAGAGAACAGGCTTGAACCCTGCACCTTAGGCCCATGTGGCAAGAGCCTGAATTCCCTACCCACCACCATTTGTAGAAATTTGCAGATTTTTCCCTCATACTTGTTCTGGTCCTCATAAAATTTGTGGTTTCTGTTGTTTTGTGTCCTTACAAAGTCATTAGTGCAGTGGTAGCATTATTGCCTGACAGCTACAGGTTCTCTGGTTTGATTCTTGGCTGGGATGCCTTCTGTGTGGAGTCTGCATGTCCTCCCTGTATTTGTGTGGGTTTGCTCTGGGTGCTCTGGTGTCCTCCCATCTTACAAAGACGTGTCTAGAGTGTTTCTCCATGGGCTTCTGCTGAAAAATGGCTTTTGTTCCAAGTCAGACTTCCCTGGTTAATACATGTTAAATAAAAATGACAAGCATTTGAATTTCTAACTTCATATTCTTCAGAAAGTACATGGTAAAACAAAATCTTTTATTCTCGCAATTTTCTAAGTTTATAAGATGCATATTTGAATTTTGTCCCTATTTTTGGGACTGTATCCCCCTATCATTGGCTTTGTCCATGTTTTTTGTGCTAAGATTGAGAGCTATGGTAAGACCTGGATTCACTAAATATGTTTGGGGGCTGTATTCCTCCATTACTGGCTTTGTCCAGGTGTTTTTTGCTAAGAGGTTGACAGCTATGGTGAGAACTGAATTTACTGAATATGTTTGGGGGCTGTATTCCTGTTTGGTGGCTGTATTCCCCCATTATTGACTTTGTTCAGGTGTTTTATGCTAAGAGGTTGACAGCTATGGTGACAACTGAATTCACTAAATGGTAGCCATTTAAGTTTCAGTCTTCCTCTCTTTCACAAAACAGCTGATTTGGCATAGTGGTATGTTGCTCTGACTGTTTTGCACAGGGTCCTAGGTTCAAGTCATGGCAGTGAAATGTATAGTGATAACACAGCATTTTATTCTAGCAAGTTTCCAACATTATACAAGCAATGTTTAAAATGTGTCCCTGGTTTTTACCCCCCCCCAATAAATTTTGGCTTTTTCCAGATTTCTTGTGCTGCAAAGTTCAGAGATACAGCTGAGTGAGTAGATTTTCAAGGAGCTGAGAGCTGCAGGGGAGCAAACGTTTAGTGCTGCTTATGCTGAGTTTGCTTGCATTGTTAATAGCACAACAGGTAGTGTACTTGATTTTGATGCAGAAGGCTATGGGTTCTACCCCCCAAAGTAGATAGATGCATTGCTGATACTGTACTGTGTTGCAAAGGGGGTGGATGCTGCACTCCTTTTTGGTGAAGATACCTAGTAACCTATGAACCTGTTATCAGTTTGCAATCCATTCCCTATTGCAATATTATTGGCTTATCATTTCTTTAGTGAAACATAGGCAATTTATTCCTCAAGGGCAACAGGCACTTTATTTGTAGATGATACAATGGAATATAAAGTTGTTTGCTAGCAGCAAACTCTTCATTAGTTACAGATCTCTTTAATGTGGAATTATTTAGATGACTTTTACTTCTTCAGAGATTGTGCATATTTACTGATACTGGTAGACTGTAGAAGTTTGAGTAGATGTTTATGATGGAAATGTTCTGAATTGGGCCGTTTTGTCATTATTCGTGCATGCATTTTGTTTCATTGTTTACTGGAAAAATGTTCAAAACAATAAATTTAAAACACCCTCTAAAACTGTACTATATTTTACAAGGAATATAATTTAATACAATCAGGAAGGTGTATGAAAGAGCATGTGTATGCTTTGTATGCAAGGGGCCTTTGATTTGAAAAAAAACATAACCAAAGTTAATATATCTCCTACTGGCAAAATATATTTTCTTTGAATGTGGGTTTCATTGCTGTTTCAATTAATGTGAGTTTCAAGGGCAGAGAAGTTTTAATGCTAAGTCTGTTTTCATTGTGAGACTGCATTGCTTTGTTTAGCAGATATCTATTAGTGTTTGCGCTGTAAAATGCAAAATAAAACTTTCAAATGAAGTCCAAATTATCATAGAAGTAAAGCAGTATGCACATTAGTGTTTATGATAAATGGGGTGAAATAGACAAGTAATGGTTGATTGGAATGGCTGCAGGGGGAAGGCTCCATTCAACCATGATTTTGTGAGGAGGGAAGGGCAGCAAACTCAAAGGCTGAACTATACCTCTCATCTGTCCAGATTTTTGCAGAATGAAGAGGTTTTTGCTTCTTACTTTTGGTTTGTTCCTCATAAAAGTTGTGGTTTTCTGGCACATCATTTAGGAATTAAGTCACTAAATAATGACAGACACTGAGTTTCTGACTTCATAACCTTCAGAAAAAAATGCATGCTAAAGCAAGACCTGTTATTCTATCACCTGTCTCAGTTTATACAAGAGCAATTTTTAGTACTGTTTATATGTTCCCCCAATATATTTGGCCTTGTCCAGATTTCCTGCATTAACAGGTTGAGAGGTATGTGCAAATAAATTGCTTTATAGAATTAGGCATATCCAAACCTCTCAACTGTCCCTGATTTTCAAAATGTTGCTCTTCCCCTAATAATCCCTAAGCAAAATTGCAATTTTTGAGGAAAACATGGAGGGTTTACTATTAATAAATAACTGTAATAATCAGAGTTATATATTACTTTCATTTCAGAAATGCATGTAGATTATTTTATTTTGTCAGCTGCTCAAGTTAGCAGTACTAATATTAAAAAAAGTGTCCTTTCATTGACAGGTTCTTAGCTGTATTGTGTGGCTATTTTATATTTTTGCATCAAATTTTTGATCCGTTTTTCATAAAACTGTGTTTTTTTGGAAAATTAGTGGCAAATCATTAAAAACTGAAGTTTGATAATAATGACAGACATTTCAGTTTCAGATTTCATACCCTTCAGAAAATGTATACTAACGCTAAACTTGCTATTCTATTATCTTTCTAAGTTTATAAGAGCAATATTTAAAAATTGTCCTTATTTTTTGGGCCTTTGTCCCACTTCTATCTATGGCTTTATCCAGATTTTTTGCTCTGAGGTTGAGAGGTATGACAAATGTGTCAGGGCCATCACAGTCAGCCAGAGACATTTCAAATTGTGACATACTTGTTGCACCCCACTCCCCCATGCAGTGACTCTGGATGTGTCCAAGGAAGGCAAGGAGTAGTTATGCAGTGTAAATCTGCCGACTATCCCCCATCCAAGGTGGACACAAGTACTACAGTGGCCTTTCATCTGTCCTTGATTTTGCAGAATGTTCTGGTTTCTGTCATATGTTTATACTGTTGATTTATTCTTATTATTATTCAGAAAGTGCCTGTTGCTCTGTGTTTAAGTAGTAATGCTTTAATGACCATCAGGTAAGCTTGTCTGTGATTGTAAGATGCAAGTAAGTTTAATAAGCATACTGTTAAAGAATTGCCAACATTGAAAGCCTTTCTGTTGTTGCCATGCAGAGAATACTTACATAACTAGATAACGTATAAGTCTTGGGTATTGAAATACATATGACAGTATTTGTAATAAAGGACAGAATTAAATTATTTTAAGAAGCTTATTACATTTGTTGGAGATTTGCAGTCATCTTTGCAGGCTTTTCCTGCAAACTAAACAGAATGCCAATCTATCGTGTGTGGTCCATAATCTGTGCAGTAATCCTTTAAGCAATGTATGTTGAGCTTACTTCCTGTTTGCTTTTCATGTTTTACTTTGATCATGCTTTCCTTATGAAACAAGTAGATAGTTGTTGTCAGGCAGCAGGTCTTTTTTGGATAAGAAACATTTTTACAAGTGGGGGTATCACAGAGATTGCTACTTTCAGCATGTTACTTGGTACTTTAATAAATCTGAATATAAATTATAATTAGAACTGCAGTGCAAGGAGAAGTGGTTTGAGCTGTGTGCTGCTTGTTTTTCTTATACTTGATTTTGACTGGCACTCCAGTAATGTATTTAAAAAGTAATTTATTTTTTCATGCATTACAACCGTTTTGTTTCCATCTAGATATTAAGTAAGCTGTCATGCAGCTAATGCATTGAAATATTTTTTTCTTCTACACTTCATTTTGCCTTGATTGGACTCTCATAATGATGGTTTGGCACCCAGGGCAGCGTATTTAATTAAAGTTACAGTTTTTGTGGTTTTGAGCATAGCCACTCCCCTTTCTAGTTGGTCACACCCATTCCCATTGACCCCACCCATTTAGCTGTCTCCTGCGGCCCTCCTTTGATTTGAAGTCATCAGCCACCACTGATTAATAGCTATGTAATATAACAGCAGATGCCATAAAATGTATCCTCAGTTTAAAGGGCAGGCCCCACGGAACATTTTATTCTTTGGTGGAGGGGGTTCCAGGTAGTTGTTAGCCAAGGATGGAAGAGGTACAATGCACTTTCATTCAAATATTTTGTTGTAAAAAGGAGAATAAAAGGAGAAAAGGAATTGTGTTAAAGTGGAGTAGGTTACATGTAAATAAACTACAGGGAAAATTAGGGGGAGTAGTTAGAGAGAGAAACAAGGTTACAAGAAAAGAGGTTTACAGGAGTGTGGAGGAGAGTAGCATGTAGATAGAGTAAGTAAGGAAACAGAAAGTTAATAAAGGCAATTTGGAAAAATAAGGAGGAGAAGACAGGGTAGCTAGGAGCAGGCTAACAGGATGAAATCAAACAACAGCTGTAGGCAGAAATAAACTCAAAGAAGACCTGTCTTTAACATTAAGAGTCTAAATAAGCAAATAGGTGCATGAAGGTACAGTTCACAAGCTTGATTTAGATGCAGAAAAGTAATTTCAGTCAGTAGCAAAACAATAAAACACAGTATAAAACAGTGCCAGTCTGTAGCCAGTGAATGAACACAGTAACAATTTTAGTCACTAGCCACTGAATAAAACATAGCAACAGTTTTGCATCTGTAAGATGGATTAGTATTAAAGAGACCACTTATTATAATCGCATCAAAATGAGTACATATTTTACAATGATGTGGAAAAAGCATAGCAACCACAGACTCTGTTTTACCATATTATTACATCAAATAAGTTACATGAGTTTCATAGCAATTGTACTCCTTTTCAGCTCTAAAAAACATGGACAGTCAGCAAAGTTCATGTTGGAACTGTGGCAATTATCTGCTAAAGAGTATAACTATATACCTCAACAATAGGGCAGATAAAGTTTGTAGCAAGTTGCGTGGGGTAAGAGTGGCTCACATTGGGCTCTAATCACTGACACAAAGAATTTGCAGAGTTTGCACAGGTATCGAGCTAGTGAGGATTGGGGGAAGTGCACTAAATAGAGTTGCAAGTACAGCGTACTCCAATTACAGTACAAAGGGAGAGCTGCTATTCATATTTATAAAAGAAAGTAAATGAAGAAAAGCAATATGTAAGATTATAGGAATTAACAGTAATATAATTTTAAGAACACAATATTAGCTATGCGATCAAAAAGAATGTTACCCAAGTGGATACTTACAGACAGAATGTCTGCAGTGAAAGGATGTTACCCCAGCAGCCAATGACGGATGCAGCAAGCACATCAGGTGTTCATGGCACATGGACATGCCTCGATGTGTCTCAGCATGGCCCCTTTTGCATAGAAGCAGCAACCCTGGAAAAAAAAACTATCCAACTGAAAAAGTTCACAACATCATTTAAATGTATTTTTGACCAGATGAAAGGGTGGAAGTGGGATTAGAGGGGGAAGCAAGCAGAAGGAAACACAAAAGGGAAATGGCTGAGGGAAAAACAGGATGGGTGTAGGAAATGTGGGGTATTTTTTTAGACAGCTAGATGAGAGAAGTAACTCTGAAACTGTGTTATCTGCAAAGTGTGACAAAGCCATACAGTATAAAGTAATGGCCAACTGAGAAAAATTGGGGGAAATTAAGAAATAATAAGCAGCAATTAAAGAGTGGGAAATAATATGCCATCCATACCTCTTAACATTTTAGTGCAAGAGATCTGGACAAAATAAAAGTAATAGGGGACAAAGGCTTAAAAATAAGGAAAGTTGATAAAATAAGTTTTGCAATAGCATACATTTTCTGAAGGGTTTGAAATCTGAAACCTAAATGCCTGTCAATATTTAGTGACCTCAGTCCTCAATGGTTTGACAGAAAACCACAGATTTTATGAGGGACAGAACAAAAGTAAGAGGCAAAAATCTGCACATTCTGCAAAAATCCGGACAGTTGACAGGTATGATGACATGTCAGCTGTGACTGTAAATGGGAATCTAAGAATGGGTCACTGAGGACAAGCATGTGCAATTGAGAGATATGTCAAAAAGGGAATCTGGGGAAGGTGGAAAGCAAAGAAAGGTGTTGGAATGGTAAGGGGTTAGACTTCTGAGCAGGAGGCAAGTGAATAGATGCAGAACACAAAAGAGACTGACGGGGCAAATGCTGGCATGTAGAAGGAAGACAATGGTATTTGGAAGGATTGGGAAACTAGCAAGGATGAAAAATGATGGACATAGAAAAAGGAATGAAAACACCAAGATAGGGGTTAGGATGGGGTTGCCTATATGACCTTCCTGTCTATCTATGAGCCAGTAGGAGCCTAAACCCTACCCTTGGTTCCCTCATCACTGACCCGTGGCTCCGATGGAGCAGGCAGTGTGGACAGGGACATGACTCAATGAGCTGTAGGAGGAGGCTGCCAAATTGGGTGTTGAGGGCATTTGGCCACTAACTGACCATGCCCCCAGTGTGTGTGTGCAGCTGCCTTTGGCTGCCACTGCCACTGTCACTTCAGGTGGAGGGACAGATGGTTTTTAGGTTGCAGGCGATGTCTGAGTTGAGGAGGTGACCCTGGTAGGCTGGCCTTCAAACAAGGTCAAGACTGGTAAAACACCACATAAATGCAAAACAAAATACTAAAAAAATAATAAAAAACCCAAAGCCAGATGAAACAGGTCCAGAAATAAGCAAACCCTTTAATAACACTCTAGCGCCTTAAGGCTATTACAACCGAGGTGCTAGAGTGTTGTTAAAGGGTTTACTTATTTTTGGACCTGGTTCATCTAGCTTTGTGGTTTTTATTAAGGTCAAGACTGGTGCCTTGGTGGAATCTGCTGGTCCTTGGTGATGTGACGGCTGTAGGTCTAGATACTACTGCTTGTAAGTGTAAACATACAGAGAAAAACAACATGAAAACAAACTAAAATACATAATGGAAAGGATGTTGATGTAACAGAAAGGTGTGAGAGAGAGGAAAGCACACATACAATGAAAAAATGCATCACATAAGTATTATTCTGTTATAGCATAATGGCTACTGTAATCTAAACGACAACAAACATCTTCCCTTCATTACCAGTGCTCACCTGATTCACCATCCATGGTGGGAATCAAACACAAAAATCAGAACCTGCAGTCCAAAAGGTAATGCCTTATCCTGCTGAGCCACACTGACATTCCCACTGCACTCTACAGAAAACAACCACCAAGCATCAAACACCCATATTGTAAGTACTGGCCTACCCTATTTGGAGCTGAATTGTCAGTGATGGAAAAGTAGTATGACTACAGACAATAGCTATAAGCTTAGGACATATGCAGTGTACAGCATTGGTAAATGGCTAGAGGTGGGAAAATACTGAAACCTGCATTGTCACAAACAGGTGTACTTACCACAGCACTTGTAAAATACTGAAACCTGTACTGTAACAAACAGATGTACTTACCACAGCACCTGTAAAATACTGAAACCTGCACTGTAACCAACAAGTGTACTTACCACAGCACCTGTAAAATACTGAAACCTGCACTGTAACAAACAGGTGTACTTACCACAGCACCTGTAAAATACTGAAACCTGTACTGTAACAAACAGGTGTACTTACCACAGCACCTGTAAAATACTGAAACCTGCACTGTAACAAACAGGTGTACTTACCACAGCACCTGTAAAATACTGAAACCTGTACTGTAACAAACAGGTGTACTTACCACAGCACCTGTAAAATACTGAAACCTGTACTGTAACAAATGTGTGTACTTACCACAGCACCTGTAAAATACTGAAACCTGTACTGTAACAAATGGGTGTACTTACCACAGCACCTGTAAAATACTGAAACCTGTACTGTAACAAACAGGTGCACTTACCACAGCACCTGTAAAATACTGAAACCTGTACTGTAACAAACAGGTGTACTTACCACAGCACCTGTACAATACTGAAACCTGTACTGTAACAAACAGGTGTACTTACCACAGCACCTGTAAAATACTGAAACCTGTACTGTAACAAACAGGTGTACTTGCCACAGCACCTGTAAAATACTGAAACCTGTACTGTAACAAACAGGTGTACTTACCACAGCACCTGTAAAATACTGAAACCTGTACTGTAACAAACAGGTGTACTTACCACAGCACCTGTAAAATACTGAAACCTGCACTGTAACCAACAGGTGTACTTACCACAGCACCTGTAAAATACTGAAACCTGCACTGTAACAAACAGGTGTACTTACCACAGCACCTGTAAAATACTGAAACCTGTACTGTAACAAACAGGTGTACTTACCACAGCACCTGTAAAATACTGAAACCTGCACTGTAACAAACAGGTGTACTTAGCACAGCACCTGTAAAAATACTGAAACCTGTATTGTAACGAACAGGTGTACTTACCACAGTATCTGTAAGGCATCCCACTCTCCTCCTCCTCTTTCTACTGTACAGCTGTGCATTTTCTGTTATGATGTCAGAGGCTGTGGAGCAAAATCAGGAAAATCTGGGCTCTGAAAACCACTCGTTGGTAGTGCACGTCTTCATACATCCAGCTGATGCCTGTTGCATGTGTAATGGGTACATCAGGAATACCTACTCAACAGGTAGCTAAATGTGATAGACTACATTATCTGTTGTTGGTATTTAGAGATGTAATAGATAGAATAAGGCCAGTGGTGATGGATACTACTTAAAATGGTCTTTTCACTTTCCTGACTTCAAAGGTGATTCACTGTTCAGCAAGAGCACTATTGAAATTCCATTGCCTGATATTGTAGACTCATTAAACTCTGACCATGATGGCAGTGAACAGCTGGCATGGTCAGAGAGCACAATGCCAGTGTTACATAGGATTATAGGAGCATATAAGGTTACTAGGCTATCGACCTGGCGGTCATTTCAGCCCTAGCCATTTCATCCCAATGTAATACCATAGCTATTCTACCTAGGATTGTATTTAGTAATGACTGCCCATGTCTAAGAGGGTTGTGGTTGCTATCCCTGGTAAGAATATATGGTGCCCCATCCACTTGTCCAGGTTCCTTTTGAACAATTTCATAGAGGTGGTCTGCTTCACATGAATTGGCACAAAGGGAGTAGGTCTGTCATATCTCCAACACAGACCATGAGTACAGCTTCTGTGACTGTGGACACCCATGATATGCACATAACACATGTTGGGCAAGTTATTATGAACAGCCACAGTGAGGGCATTGTATAGACCCCTAGGGGCACAGCCATCAGTATATGCCACAAGCCCCATTAGGCAGGGGTGAGCAGAGGAGTATGCATACTGCTGTATATTGAAAGCATAGATACTGCGCTCTCTGCCCAGACTAGCTGTACCAATGGGTACCAACCAGTGTATTCAAAGGCCATCATGAAGGCACATGCTAGTGCCATGTCAGCCTTTTAGAGATGGTAAGGGTACTACAAAGTGTGTCAGATGAACATTGTGAATGCATTTCCCTCATAGCTGACACCTTTGACACAACTAGGTACACACATTGCAAGTCCTCCCATGGTTGCATGGCCCATACCAGGCATGTTCACTGTAGTAGATGTATTTCTGACTCCATAGATGGTCATGTATTTCTGACTCCATAGATGGTCACTACTGTGGACAGCCAATGTCACTATCATGAAGCAGCACCAGTTCTATGCCATGTCAGTTGTGAAGGTGTCTGTGAACAGGAAAGGGCATCTAAGAGGTCATGGCGCATCTGATAATGGAATTTGGTCATGGTCCCACTGCCCACATACATCTAGCTAAGGTCATGGCACTGTCTGTCAGACAACTAGTAGGGGTAACTCACCTTCCATGCATTTTTTATTTATTTTTTTATTTAACATTTGTTAACCGGGAAAGTCTGACATGGAACAAAGCTAGTTTTCAGCGGAGGCCCGGGGAGAAATGCTCCAGATGCATGTCTTTGTAATGTGGGAGGAAACCGGAGCAGCCGGAGGAAACCCACACGAACGCAGGGAAGACATGCAGACTCTGCACAGAAGGCACCCCAGCTGAGAATAGAACCGGAGAACCTCTTGCTGTGAGGCGACAATGCTACCGCTGCACCACTGCATGCCCTGGACCTGTCCATAACACTGAGGCACACTGCTGCATCTTCTGCTGGGTCTGTGTCACAGCATATGTAGAGAGACATAAACACACACACACACACACACACACACACACACACACACACACACACACACACACACACACACACTACTGTAGCTCACCTTGCCTCACATGCTCAAACACACACTGCAAGTGATCCCTCACTGAACATTCCTCAATAACTCCCTGAAGGCCCATGTCATACAGGCACTGCAGTACTACATTTTCAGTTAGCACAACACTCACACATGTAACTATGGAAATCATCACACACTTGTGCTCCCTTCTACACCTGTACATGTGGTGATAGCTGTTCCCTGACCTTTGCACTTTGTTACTTGGGTTGCCTATGTATGGTGCACAGTGTGGCCATCGTATTCATGGGTAAGTACAGTCTAGACTTGGGTTTGCATGCATCATTTTTACTTTAGTGTATATGCTTTACTATTGATGAAGATATGTGCCAACTGCTGCCTCTTTGCCAGTGTCATTGTATTCTGCACCCACCTTAATCTGGCATGCTCACCCTTGGAGCTGGGTCCTCCACAGATTTCTTATCAGGATCACCTTTCATTGCCTTCTGTATGGTAACACATTCATCCTGTAACAGGCCTCCCTCCTACAACTGCTTCTTAATAATAATATTGTACAAAATGGCACACACTGAAAATATTTTTGCACATGTACCAGAGTCATGCAGCAGGGCACGAATAGATACATACAGGTAGCAAAAGTGTGCTCAAAAACACACTCTACTTCCAGGGCATGCATAGAAGCCAACCATGTTTTTGATGGGGCATAGTTGTAGGCACTGTGTGCCATTGTCTGTGGATTTTGGACAGATGTCATCAGCCATCAGTCCTGGGTATATCTAGCATCACCAATAAGATGGCCCTACTGGAAATCATCCCTCACAAAACATTGGTACAGATCAAAGGTGTGCCTTACATAGGAGTCATGGTAACCTCCTGTGTGGCTTGCAGACAAATTGCTGCTGATACTCTATTTTATTTTATTTATTTATTTGACATTTGATTACTGGGAAAACCCATCTCAGCATAAATCCTATTTTCAGCATAAGCCCTCGGAGAAAAGCTCCATAAGGCATAAAATAAATTGTATACATATGATCTTGGAATCACACAAGTATTAAAAAAAGTTACAATAAATTATATAAATGAAAACAATAAAAGAAAAAAAAAGTATGATTACATCAGCGACAGGCAAAACAGACACACTCACAGTCACACACACACACACACACACATGTGTATATATATATATATATATATATATATATATATATATATATATATATATATATATAGATGGGTCCCTATCGGATTGCAAGTTACAAAACTTTGAACATCATATGACTGCGCCCATACGATTGAAGTTTTGAAAATTTGAATGGTTTGAATAGAGATCGCCGTACAGTGCAGAACGAGAAATTTACTGTTTTCCTCACTGTACGGTGATCTCAGAGTTGGTATATTTAATTAGCACAGGTGGGGGTGGGTGCAGGGGAGCTTGCCCTCTACAAAAATTATTATTTTTTTTAATTTAGTTTTGAAGTTTCAAAACTTTGATATTATGGTTTCGGCCATATGATTTCAAAGTTTGAAACTTTGGCAATCCAATAGGGACCCACACACATGCACACATTATATATATATATATATATTTGAATGTTATGGAGAAAGAAGTAGTAATAAGGTACAGAATGTGCATAAACAGAAACTCGACAGAAGAATGTTATAGGCTAGGAAAGGTCAAAGAAAGTTGGAGACAAAGCGGGAATGTGGGGAAGGTGGGGTAGAAGGGGGCAGATTTAAAGATAATGATAAGAAAATTAGCAGAGATGGTGGGTGTAAAGTAGATTGCAATGATGAAAGAGTATTAGAGAAGGAATATAGGAAGTGGAAAGTAAAAGAGTTAGTTTAACCTGGGCAATGGCAAGTACCTATCCTGGAGCTGAGAAGGTATTCTTCTAGGGTGTGCTTAACAATGAGCAAGTAGGTGTTGATTTAATGTCCATAGGAGTCATTTTTCCAGGTTTTGGCTATTATGCAGGAGTATAAACTGTGTGCTATGTTGTTTTTTATTTTAGGTTTAAAAGTTTCAAGAAGCTGTTTCTCAGATGAGCAAAGTGGATGCTTAGGAAGGTACTGTTTGAGAATGTTACTGATGGATGGCCAGTGGAAAGGCTTATATGTCATTTTGTGGACAAGTAGAAGTTGAGTGTACTTGAGATAATTGGTCACCTCAAGCCAGTTTAATATTTTCAGAGCCAAGCAGTGATGACTTTTGTATGACAGGTTGTAAATCTAGGTACCTTGTTATAGCAGAGCAGTTTTGTGATGAAGGAGATTTGAAATTTAGTAAGAATTGCTGAGGCATACATACCGTGAGGTGCATACTGTGTGCATACAAGAGAAAGTACAAGGTATGTGTTTGCCAGTGCGAGTCTGGATGAGTGAGGATTTTTTTGAATCTGTAGAGTATACCAAGTTTTTGATGTGTTTTTTTATACATAATTATATATAACTTTGCATAATAATATCAAATTTCAGTCAATCATTAATTGTGATGCCTAGTTGTTTGGTATGAGCTATGACATCTTTATCTGTGTGGTTGAGAGGTTATTTCAAAGCTGTTTTTGAGAGGTGTTAGAGATATTCTTTGCATTACAGACCACCTGGCAGTCAGAGTGATGAGGTGTTTGAGCTATTCTTTGCATTACAGACCACCTGGTAGTCAGAGTGATGAAGTTTTAGAGATATTCTATGCATTACAGACCACCTGACAGTCAGAGACCACCTGTCAGTCAGAGTGATAACCTCACAGGTCACATACCTTCTCAGATCACTAGATGGGGTTTTTATCTCAATGAGAGTGAATATCATGCCCCAAGCCCGTCAGGGAAATGGGCTGTTTTACAAAAATACCATGTAGTGTCTGTTCTGTCCTCAATGGAACATGGAAACCACATGGAAACCACATATACTCTCCCACGTGCTGAAGCATAACATAGAGAAACTGTGCCCACTACTGGTGACTGAAAGGTTCCTGTCGCTTGTACATAAAGTCAGTCATATCTTTGTATCTATTGAGATGGGTACTCCAAAAAAAACTAATGGTCTACAAATGAGGCCAACACATATCAACAACATCCTAAATAATATTTGTATTCACACAACCCACCTGGTCTACAACTTCAGTGTTGTGAAAGCCGTGAAATGCATTGTGCCTGCGAATGTAACAATGTACGTGACCATGACTCATATGTGAAGGACATGAAATGTATTGTGCCTGTGAAGGTAACAATGTACGTGACCATGGCTCATATGTGAAGACCATGAAATGTATTGTGCCTGCGAAGGTAACAATGTACTTGAACATGGCTCATAGAGCAATAATGGCCTGTTGCATATGCACATTAACTAATACTGCAGCAACCCTTATCACAACTCCATTACTCTCCTGCATGTGAGTATTTTGCTGTGGTCATTAACAGTAGAAGTACAGCACCCCATTGCACTCTTTATATGTTTCTGAATTACTATGTCATCTTATTTTCCCTCATTTGCATACACAGAACCCCTAATTTTACTACTGTTGCTGATTACCATGTTGTTATACCACCAACAGCACACACCATATGCAGTTATGCTGCTTGGTCTCCACTCTTCATGCTACGTGTGTTTCATAATCACACATACCCTGCATGTCCAAGCTGAACACGCACAAATGCTTAGCACAGTGTAAATATTTCTAAATCCCAGGAAGTGAAACTCTTTGTAAAATAAACATAGTAACATAGGACATACTACCTAGAGATGACAGGAACCATAAGCTGCCTACCCATGTACATCTTTAAGAAGGCACCTTAAAATGTCCTGACACTCTTCTGAAGCACTTCATAGTGCTCACCTCAAAATCAAACTGGTTCCCAAATATTTAGGTTTTTAATGACAGTTAGGAACCATAACATTCTCACAGCAATACCCCTTCTATGTAAATAATAACCATTGAACAAACAGTTAGTGGTGTCAATAAAATGTCAAACTTCAACCAAAAAGTTTATGCATCCATGTTTTAACAGAAGGCTTTCACACACAGGGCCGAATTCATAAAGATTACCATGAGGTGCGCACAGTGTGCATACCTAGAGGTAACCTTCTGGAATTCAGAGAAAACCCTAATGTGGTGTGGCATGGCACTTCTGCTTAATGACATGCGGCACTGCAGAGGACTGGCTCATGGGCCATGCTGTATGCTAATGAGGCAGTGCAGGAGTAGAGGCATATTCTAGTGACCATATGGTCACGCCGGAACCTCCTCCAGCAAGGCACATATGCAGCAAGTGCTTCATGGCATTGCTCAGATATCTAAATCAGCCTGGCCACTACTATCATGTTGCAGTGGGAATGTGGCCAAAAAGCCATGCTCAGCCATCTCAGTAGAGGTCAGTGCTGGATATTTTTGTGGTAAGGTGTGTGTATGTGTGTGTGTGTGTGTGTGTGTGTGTGTGTGTGTGTGTGTGTGTGTGTGTGTGTGTGTGCCTATGTGTCTGTTGGTGGGTTGGTGGTACTGTCATACACTCCTAGACTTATGAATACAGTCAACAACATTGGGTAGGGAAGGGCCACTAACCACCATGGATTACTCAACAAAGGGGATGGGTAAACACTAGCCCCCAGGGATGACATGAAACGACCTATGCCACAATGGCACTTAAATCAGCACTGGGATTGGGGGTGGGGTGGTAGGAAAACTAGACACCAGGAAAGAATCTCCATGTCTAAAAGGCACTGAAAGCAGTATAAGGAACAGAAGCAATGCAAAATAGCAGGGGAGACTCTATATGCCTGAATGGCACTTAAACCAGGATGTGGATCGGGGGAGGCATTAGACACCATGGAATGCCCTAAAGGCACATAAAACATCAGCTAGATTAGAGGGAACACTAGGCACCAGGGATTACTCTACAGTCACGTGATTTAATGGCACTTAAAACCAGTATAGGGATCGCTGTGGTAATGAGTCCCTGGACTTTCACTTTAAGAGCCCCTAACTCTTTGGTGTATAGTACTATTATGTACAAAAGAATTATGAGTAAATAATGTTATTGGAAAGCAATTAAACCACAAGCTATTAAAACTTTTTTTTTCTTCAAAATGCTGTTATCTCACATTGGAAAGAAAAATGTAAAACCTATATTGAATGTAAAGGCCCTTGTCATACGTTAGAAGCTGATAACTCACCTTCTAATAATTAATCACCTCCATAGTCACCACAACTAAGAAAAATATCATATACCTACAGAGGTCTAGTAATTCACCAGTTCTCTTATCTACTTACACCTTGCCATTTTTCAGCAGAGTTTTAAAAACAAATTTGGATGTTTAAATGTCTGGATATTAGTGTTTCTAAAAGGGTACTTGACATTATACAGCATGGTTATGCCTATGCAGTCAGTACAGGATATATTTCATGACTGTGCATGATGCTGAGAAAGGCATGTTAGTGGTATAAGAAATCTTTTAAATATGTATCACTATTAAATATGTGAGTGTCCATAAATGTATATACTATTTTTGTGATCTATAGCAATCTTCTAGTAAGTGGTCTGAAGGAGAGGATGTGTTGAGCTTTTGTGAAGTTTCTGTAGTCTATGCATCACAACTGGAAGTGCCACAAAATATATCTACACAATTCTTCAGATGTAACATTTCTGCACATACTTTCAAAGCTTAGCTAACAATGATGTTTTACAGGATTATATTTGCTATGGGATAATTTTCCCCAGAATCATAAAAATAGTTATTTGTGAATATATCAAGCATTAAAACATACATGTAGGTTTGGAATCCATGGTCACTGCTACAGTATGTCATCACCAACTCCAACCTTTAACCTTACTTTAGTAAAAAAAAGTTCTCTGTATCACTATTACAACATGAGACACTCAGACACACATTGCATACAGCAGCACACAAGCAGAATATTAAATCTATCCCCTACCATAGCCATTACTCTAAACCTACTCTACCCACCCACCACAAACACACACACCCACACACACGCACACACACACACACACACACACACACACACACACACACACACACACACACACACACACACACACACACACACACACTCCCACCTCAGTGCCAAAACATTTGGTATTCTACATGTATCTATAATCTTAGCACCATGACGTAACACTGGTAGTAGCAAAAACTTTGGTTTCATAGGAACAGTGGGACTTTTCTCCAGCTGCTGCAGGACCATAAGCATAATGTAATACCGTAATGTAACATCATTTCTGTACACAGCCTTGGTATTTAGTTCAGCTATCTTTGAATTCCATTTATACTGGTATTCCTGTTGTGTAGTCATTTAGATACACAGTAGACATATGCTGTCTTTTTCAGATACACTAACATATCATGTCTGTCCCTATGATGTGCAATTATCACAGAAAAGGGAGTTAGCCATGTCTTTGCTTTTTTCTGCACCTTGGTACGGTGTGGGCCATTTCTCCAAATGTCAACTGTACAAGAAAGTTGTCTTCATATTCCTTGTATATGCAGTAAATCGCAACCTTCATATCCCCAGAGATTTAAAAGCAAGCCAAACCAGAAATGCTTTTAACTTCTAGAAAGGGATTTTTACAAACATCTGACCCAGATATAGCCACCATAGCTGGATTTTGCACTTGTAATTTTAGTCTTCCTTGTTTTCTCAATTTACAATGTAATTATTTTGACTACAAATATAGCACTTGGGGAGTTCATAAAGATACCTCAACATGTATACATTCATGTACATATCATGGCCACCTTTTAAATTCAGAGACATTTCTAACACAGTGCTACATGGTGCTCCAGTACAAAGATGCACAGCACCATGTAGGGCTGGTCACACAGCCATGCAATATGCTGATGATGCAGTTTCCAGGGGGAGAGACATATGCTAATAATCCATGCACTCTCTCCCTCAGAATGACCTCCAGAAGGCATCTATATGCTGACTGATTCAGGAAATCACTGAAATGTGTAGCTCCACATGCCCAGCCTCACCACATCACTATAGTGAGCACAGTCAAAAGACCATGTTCATATGCCAGCATTTATCATAATATGGGGATCAAGAGGAAGCACTAGTCACCACAGATACTGCCTCGGCACCATCACAGCACAAACAGCAGTACAAGGGTCGGGGGTGGGGAAAGCAGTAGCCACCACAGATACAGGGATCGGGGGTGGGGGTAGCACTAGCCACCACAGATAGTACACTGGCACCATCACAGCACCAACAGCAGTTCAGGGATTGGGTTGGCAGAAGCACTAGCCACCACAGATATTGCCCCAGCACCATCACAGCACCAACAGCAGTTCAGGGATCGGGGGTGGGAGAAGCACTAGTCACCACAGATACTACACCCACACCATCACAGCACCAACAGCAGTACATGGATCGGGGGTGGGAGAAGCATTAGCTACTACAGATACTATACCTGCACCATCAGAGCACCAACAACAGTGCAGGGATTGTGGGTGGGGGAAGCAGTAGCCAGCAGGGAGTACTGCAAAGTCTCGTGCCCTGAGAGCAATTACACTAATACAGAGATCAGAGAGACAACTCAAGGACAGGTACAGAGACTGCGGTATGTGTTTGTTTGTGTGTGTCAGTCAGTGACTTGGTGGGATGATACCTACGGTTACACAACGGCACATCACGGCAGTGGCTATGATTCGCAGACTTCGAATTAGATGATAATGAGTTTTTTTCTAATCACGGCTAAGAAGTCTCTGAATCACAACATACCGAACAGTGGGAGCAGGGCCTTAGGCCCTTTCATGAATGCCTGGGCATGTATTTAGAAACCTTCACTCCATATATACAACTGCCAAATCAACTCATTTACAAAATAAGTAAGTTTTTATGTGAGCTTTAAAAGAGATCACTTTGGTGAGCTAATCATGTCACTTGGTTAACAGATGAAAGAATAATGGCATGCCCTGGTCCTACCAATTTTATCTTTAGCGTCTGTGTGTCACATATGTAACTAAAAAGTTTTTAGCTGCTGGGAAATGGCTTGTCAGGAAAATAAATCAAATGCTTGCTATTACATTAAGTCAAATGGAAACATGACACAAAATGAAACAATGCTTATAGGTAGCATTTAGTTGTATTAGTCTGCACTGAATAATTTGCGTGGGTTTCCTCGGGGTGCTCCGGTTTCCTCCCACATCCCAAAGACATGCTGTCGGTGGATTGGACACTCTAAATTGGCCCTAGGTGTGAGTGCGTGCATGTGTGTGCCTTCCATCGAAGGTTGGGTGCTGGACTGGCAACTCAACACCGTAAAAACTCCACTGCCAATCATGAGTAGACAGATGATCCGCTGTGGTGACCCCTAACCGGGAAAAGCCGAAAGAAGAAGAAAGAAAGAAGTCCGCACTGAATAATACATTTCCAAACATAGAAGTCTAAGGTGGTAAAATACTGTAACTGACAAAGAATTCCAAAATTGTATCTAGAAGAAGGAATTGTGATAGTCTTTAGTGATTGACTTTTTAGAAGAAATTAATATGAATGTCAATTTCTTTGTTGCTCAGTAATTAAAAACCATTAAAAAAATGTTATATAATGAATAATGCTGCATTTGATAAACATTAATGTTTGGAACAATGTTTTTCTAAATCGATAAACAGCTTGTTTTGTGTTTTAGCAGGACCTTGTAAATACCATTGGTGAAAGTGCTGCGTTAGGAGCGGCTGGAATAATTGTCTGGGAAGGAACTGCTATTACCCAGACACAGGTAATTTCAATATTACATTTTATTGTAAAATACAAATAATTGCAAACATTTGTTTGTACACTATACCTACAATAAATCATATTTCAAAGTGGGTTTTCTTTGCAATGATACACATAAGTAATGACATCATCATGGTCAGAGGAAAAGCTCTATTAGTGGCCATGCACATGCAGTGTACATTCATAACAGTCAGTCACCTCTAGTATTACATGCCATCCCCTTGGAAGAAACTGGTAAACCAGACTGAAATTGTTCAATATTTTCAGTGACTGAAAAAGAGCAGTAAAGATTATGGTAGCAAAAATCCTTCAAATTTCTTCATAGAATCACTTTAATAATCTGTGTAGTTTATCACTTTCATACTCTGCAAACAAAGTATGACTTTTTCAAGCTATACCATGATGAAATTTAAAGTATTTAAAGAGTGACTCACCTCACCACATGACTTGTATCAACCAATAAAACTCTTAAATACATAATTAATTAAAATAGTATAACATTCTTGTTATTATTTTTAGCCTAATAAAAATGTTAGATTTAACTTTCTGAAGTGGCAGCAACAAACAATGTTTATTGATCCCTAGAAATCTGCCAATTTCTCATGTGTTAATTTGTCTTTCCAGGAACCCCCCTATAAACTGTGACAGCCCTCCACCTCTGGGCCAGTAATCAAGGAGCTTCAATCCTAACCACTGGCACCTGTGGGGAATGATCACTGGTAAAATAACAGGCACACACATAGTATCGCCAGATGCAGCTCTCTGCATCAAGCACAATCAAGCACAATTTCTGTTAAGAGCACAAAGGGAACACAGTTAGTCCTGGGGCCGATTCCTCTCTCTCTCTCTCTCTCTTTCTCGCTCTCTCTCTCGATCCCAAATAAGACCCCCCACTGGCACAGCTGTAGAGTTGAGTCCTTAGACAGGGTTCCAAGCTAAGCCAAGTCCTCCAACACTCTCTCTGTCCAACCAGTGCTTCATATCCCTGCCCAAGTAGCTGACATACACACACACACAAACACACACACACTCTTTGAGATTTGATTTGTGCACACACACACACACACACACACACACACACACACACACACACACACACACACACACACACACACACAGCTGGGAAAGGTTGGCAAAGGTTTACTAGCTATGCCCCCTTTTGCCCAGACTATAAGGTAGTTATCACTGCCACCAGAACCCCTTGCCAGCTACTTTAAGGCTCTTAACACAGGTTATCTAATTTTACTGTTTTATATTCATTTGAATTGCGGTGGTTGTGCTGCACTAGCGCTGTTGCCTCACAGTAAGACGTTGTCCCATTCGATTCTCAGCTAGAGCGTCTTCTGTCTGGAGACATGCGTGAATGGGTGTACCTTCGTTGAAGGTTGTGCATCAGGGATGGCAACTTGGCATGTAAAAATCTACTGCCAATCATTAGCAGGCTGGAGTTCAGCTGTGGCGACCCCTAACCGGGAAAAGCCAAAAGATACAACAACAACAACTGTGTAATATTAATACTAACAACAAACGATAGTTTGAGAAAAAGCACAGTTATTAGGAGTGGCCCACACTGTCACCAAATAAATATGGACATACTCTCAAAACTTAAATATCTCTACAAAGATCAGCCACAATGAAAGGTTTAAATATATTTAATAATAAATAATAAAAGAACAAGACAATACTAAATATATATTCACATCAACATCAGAGTTCAAAATCACAAGAAATATTTAAAATAACATTGAAGGACAGACTCAGACAAATAATGAAAAACAATATCCAAACTAAGCTTCACTATATTCCTGACTGAATCTAAGAGAATTATACTATTCTCTAATAACTTACTTGGGCAAGGCAAGATGAAATATGTGAGCAGTCTCTCTAGTCAGGCCCCCAACAGAATACTCTGTCTCACGAAGAGACTTCTCAAAATTATATCTAAACTATTACTTCTGGGATAGACATCACTTCTGGCCATCTGACTTCTAGTTCCCATCAAACCCCCATTGCTGGAAGCTGGCACAAGTTAGCACCTACCTGTAAAAATACATGCACTAGGGCTTTTGCTCAGATCTGTGGCAGCTACTGGAAGTCATAAAACAATTTCAAACCTCCGTGCTTCCAGAGTATTTATTTTATTGTATTTATTTATTTTACATTTGTTTACCAGAGCAGTGAGACTGGACAGAGCTGTCCATTTTTAGAGGAGGCCCGGGGAGAAAAGCTCCAGAATAATTGCTAACATAAGATATTTACACGAGCATTGTGGTTTACACATTCAGTTATAAAAATATAGCAGATAATAACATGTGATTGCATAAGATATTTACATAAGCATAGTGGTTTAGACATACAATTAAAAGTATAGCAGGTAGTAAAGTATGATGGTTGCTCATACAGTATGTTTAGTAGAGATAATCTTGAAGATGTACTGAAGATACGACAAGAAAGGAAAACTAAAAAAGGAAGAGAATATAGACAAGTTCATATGAGGTGCATCGACATTTTAAGAGAAAGCTTTTCAACTTAGTCTAGGGGAGAGTTAGTGTATGTAGATGGGACAGTGGGGAGTAGGCGGCAGTGAGTTAGTAAGTAATGTGTGATAATATATAGTGCATCTGTAGGAGTTTTAAAGAGGATGGATAGTGGATAGGGGAAAGGAGTTAGAATATGTCTGTCAGGTGCTAGGCAGTTACAAGTAACGTGTGATAATATATAGTGCATCTGTGGGAGTTTTAAATAGGAGGGTGGATAGTAGGTAGAGGAAAGGAGTTAGAATATGTCAGCCGGGTGTGAGGCAGTTACAAGTAACGTGTGATAATATATAGTGCATCTGTGGGAGTTTTAAAGGGAGGTTGGATAGTGGGTAGGGGAAAGGAGTTAGAATATGTCAGCCAGGTGCTAGGCAGTTACAAGTAACATGTGATAATATATAGTGCATCTGTGGGAGTTTTAAAGAGGTTGGATAGTGGGTAGGGGAAAAGAGTTAGAACATGTCAGCCAGGTGCGAGGCAGTTACAAGTAACGTGTGGTAATATATAGTGCATCTGTAGTAGTTTTAAAAAGGCTGGATAGTGGGTAGGGGAAAGGAGTTAGAATATGTCAGTCAGGTGCTAGGCAGTTACAAGTAACGTGTGATAAAATACAGTGCATCTGTGGGAGTATTAAAGAGGAGGTTAGATAGTGGGTAGGGGAAAGGAGTTAGAATATGTCAGCCAGGTGCTAGGCAGTTACAGGTAACGTGTGATAATATATAGTGCATCTGTGGAGTTTTAAAGAGGTTGGATAGTGGGTAGGGGAAAGGAGTTAGAATATGTCAGCCAGGTACTAGGCAGTTACATGTAATGTGTGATAATATATAGTGCATCTGTGGAGTTTTAAAGAGGTTGGATAGTAGGTAGGGGAAAGGAGTTAGAATATGTCAGCCAGGTGCTAGGCAGTTACAAGTAACATGTGATAATATATAGTGCATCTGTGGGAGTTTTAAAGAGGGTGGATAGTGGGTAGGGGAAAGGAGTTAGAATATGTCAGCCAGGTGCGAGGCAGTTACAAGTAACGTGCGGTAATATATAGTGCATCTGTGGGAGTTTTAAAGAGGTTGGATAGTGGGTAGGGGAAAGGAGTTAGAAGAATATGTCAGCCAGGTGTGAGGCAGTTACAAATAACGTCTGGTAATATATAGTGCATCTGTGGGAGTTTTAAAGAGGTTGGATAGTGGGTAGGGGAAAGGAGTTAGAATATGTCAGCCAGGTGCGAGGCAGTTACAAGTAACGTGTGATAATATATAGTGCATCTGTGGGAGTTTTAAAGAGGTTGGATAGTGGGTAGGGGAAAGGAGTTAGAATATGTCAGCCAGGTGCGAGGCAGTTACATATCCAGGAGTTATTTAGGTGGGAAATGAGCTGTTTTTTTGAAGATGGTTTTGTTAGGTTGTACCCTGTTTTGTAGTGGTAGGGAGTTCCAAGTCTTGGCAATGTTGCTAGAATACAGGGAGTGACCAGAGCTGTAATGGCTTTTGGAGATTGATATTAGCGTCTTGTTAGTAGATCTAAGTTCATGGTTATTGGAGTAGTGGGCGATCAGGTCTTGTAAGGCTGGAGTTTTGTCAGATTGGTGCAGTATTTGGTGAGCTAGAAGAAGCTGGTTTAGAGCTAAAGTGTTAGGATGTTCCAGCCAGGAAAGTTGTTTTAGGTCCTGACGGTGGATACGGTAGGAAGAGTTTGTGGCGAATTTTGCTATTTTGTTGTAGCATACTGATAACTTGTTTAAATTGCTCTTGTTTAGATTAATTAGGACAGGAGAAGCATACAGTAAGGTAGAGAGAAGATGGGTATAAGCTAGGGTAACTTTACTGTTGCTGGTTAGGAAGTTTTTACATCTGTAAAGAGTACCTAGTTTTTTTGTTGATTTTGGTTATTGTATGAGCTATGTGTTTGTCAAATTTCATATTATTGTCAATAATGACCCCTAGTAATTTGGCTTGTGTGATGGGGAGATAGGGGTATTATCGGATGCAGAAATAGAGAATGGGGTAGTAGGTGCTGCTGCTTTAGAAGGATGAAAGAGCATAGGTTGGGTCTTTTTAGGATTTAGTATTATCTGGGAGTTTGTTAGCCAGGTTTCAATGGATGTAAAGCCTTCTTGGGTCTTGATTTGAAGTTGTTGGAGGGTGGGGGCAGAGCAGATTAAGGTGTAGTCATCAGTGTATTGAACCTTGTGAAGATTATTTGTAAATATAGTGAAAACTAGGAGTCCTAGGACTGAACCTTGGGGTACTCCTAGTTTTACAAGAAGTAGGGGGAAAGGGAGTTTTTCTACTGAATAGCTTGTTGGTGTTGTTAGAGATAGTCTAGAAACCATAACAGAGTGAGGGTAGTTAGTTTTAATTCTAAGAGTGATGTTATTAGTTTTGTATGGGAGACTGTGTCAAATGCCTTTGATAAGTCACAGAAAACTGCAGACACAAGTTGGCCGTTGTTGCATTGCATATTTACTAGGTTACTAAAATGGATGAGTGCAGTGGTAGTGCTATGGTTGGGGCAGAATCCGTGTTGAGTTTAGCCAGTGGAGAAAGCATCACTATAGGGCGGTAGTTTGTTAGGTCAGTGGAGTTGCCCCCTTTGTGTATTGGTATAATGTAGGAGATTTTCCAGAGGAGTAGCACCTTTTGTTTTGAGCTTGATCTGTTAATGATTATAGAGACTTGGTAAGAAATGGCTTTGGCGGCTATATGTTGGAATTTGGCAGGTAGTTTGTCGACTGCTAAGGTGGTGGGTTTAAGTCTGGTTAGGTGTCTATAGATGGTGTAAGTTGGTACCGGTTAGGGTGAAGGAGTTAGTGTTATTTGATGGGTTGTATAGTATAGTGGGGGTTGAGGAGTCTGGGTCTATTGACAGCTTTAATATAGAGTTGGTAAAGAACTCATTGAATTGGGTGGCTATGTTTGTAGAGGTGGTGTCTATATTTGGATGAGGAGGTGGTGATTTACCTGGTTGGAGAATACTGTTTATAGCGGCCCAAAACTTTTGTGGGTTGGTATTAGGCTTAGTTTGAATTTCACTATAGTATTTGTGTTTCTCTATCCTGATTTGTTATTTTACAGTGTTGCTCAGTTGTAAGAATGTTTACCTATTAGGTGTAGCTTTTAGAACAGTAATTAGTTCACCCCAAAGACAATACAGAAAACCTCCTAGTATAGACTTTGTGTCTCTAGCTGCATTGAAACCTGTGAGATAGCATTTTTATGGCCTAGCCCAGGGGTTCCCAAAGTGTGTGCCGTTTGCTCCTGGGGAGCTATGGCTTCCTCACAGGGATGCCATGAACTAATAAGCTTAGCCACAAAATAAACCGCAAACTAATAAGCTTAGTTACTAAGCTTATTAGTTCGCTGTTTATTATGCGGCCGCTCTAAAGGTTATATAGCATTGCAGTACATTATAGTGAAAAAACAAGGATGAATCATATATGTAACAACAGCCCATGCTTATGTCTTTATTCAGTCAAGGTGCTTTCCTGAAATTACTTCAACTCATCAAAATCTGCCTACAAGAAAAAAGAAAAAGAACGATGAGACAGATTCTCATAAAAATTATATGTAGTATAGACCAAAAGAACGATGAGACAGATTCTCATAGAAATTATATGTAGTATAGACCAAAAGAACGATGAGACAGATTCTCATAAAAATTATACGTAGTATAGACCAAAAGAACGATGAGACAGATTCTCATAGAAATTATACGTAGTATAGACCAAAAGAACGATGAGACAGATTCTCATAGAAATTATACGTAGTATAGACCAAAAGAACGATGAGACAGATTCTCATAGAAATTATACGTAGTATAGACCAAAAGAATGATGAGACAGATTCTCATAAAAATTATACGTAGTATAGACCAAAAGAAAAATGAGACAGATTCTCATAGAAATTATACGTAGTATAGACCAAAAGAACAATGAGACAGATTCTCATAAAAATTATACGTAGTATAGACCAAAAGAACGATGAGACAGATTCTCATAGAAATTATATGTAGTATAGACCAAAAGAACGATGAGACAGATTCTCATAAAAATTCTGTTTTCAAACTATACGTAGTTTAGACCGATAAGCAAACAGCTGGAACACAAGGAAGGCTGCAAAATTACATCTAAGCGCTGGCAACATGCTACGCCTCCACAACACAGGGGTTTGAGAGGTCTGATAGGTTTGATGTGGAATGCTAGCCAACCACAACGTGACTGCAAAAGAAGAATGTTGCTGTTTCTTATCACTTGTCAGAGTGAAGTACTTTTTGTGAGAAGAGTGAAAACTGTGTTGTAGAAACAACAAAAGAACGCATTTTGTTGTAACTGCTCTAGATTCTGTCAGAATACAAAGAAAAAGTAGTTCTTATTACTTTTGGGTGCTTCCTGTATGCTTTCTAAGCAGCACGTTTCTAGCTGCATGCATTCTGGATTTTTGTCTTTTTCTATTTTAGAGAACAAAACCGATACTATTTAACGTTGTCTAAATACTGCAATGATGTACAATTTTCTAAGAAGGGAGCACTGCTAGGTTATTGATCTAAAAGTAAACAGTTTGTCTTAACACCAAAATATTTGTAGGGTTGCAGTCTAAGTTCTGAAACTTAACTAGCTAAGTGTAGCATGCATAGCTGTCAGCCTCTTATCTCTAGAATCAGGTGAAAAAAATGAGTGGGTATTGAGTCAAATCAGGGGACTGTCTAAAATGATTATATTCAATAGGCACCTCAAAGTGCTAAGAGTTGTATTGATACAGGTGATCTGCATTTCTGGTATTGTTAACAACTTGAACCCTCACATTGTTTCGTATCGAAAAATCACTGTATTGTCTATTGAGAGACAGAACAAAATTCTGAAATGTAAGCTGGGAGAGTTGAGAAGAATACCAGAGAGTGGCAATACTTCTATGGATACATACCTCTCAATTTCTTAGTGCAACAATTCTGGATAAAGCAATTTGCTTTTATAAACTTAGTTGCAAGACATATTTTGCATTAGCGATCATTTTTGCAGAATAGGAAGTTTGAAACTCACATGGCTATCATTCTATAGTCACGCCAGTCCTCAATGATTATTTGTCAGACAACTACCGATTTGATGAGGATCAAAAATATGAGGAAAAAATCTGAGCATTCCATGAAATTCTGAACAGTTACGAGCATGTGTGGGTCCCTGTAAATATCAAGAAGGGACGCTGCCCCCCCAACATTTTTTGGTTTTAAGGTAATTACCATATGGTTGTGTCCCTAATACTGTCTGTTTGGGGCTATTTTTGTTCTTTGTCTATTACAGTGCAGGGACTTTACTGGTGGAATAATTCAAGTAAGAAAAAAACATCATTTTTTTGGACAAATATACTACTTTGTAAAATATATAGGGCTTTTCCAGTTAAACAGTTGAGTCTGAATTAGTTGAGAATTTTACTTTTAAGTGCTAGTGTCATACAAAGCAGTCTTACATCTCACATGGCATTTTGATGTCTGTGTAGCCTGGGATTAATTTTCTGTTAAGGTCAGTGGTTCCCAAACTTTTTCGAAATCTTGGACAGTTGAATTGAAATGTATGTTTTTGTGATCTTAAATACCTGTATTATTAATTTGTTCAATTACAATTACATTTTTGTGATTTTAAATATGTGTTTTTTACTTTTACCTAACTAACCTTTTTAATTAAAAAAATATATTATTTCTCAATGTATACTTGTTAGAATTTGACGGGGGGAGCACCTTGGGAAAACCTGGATTCAACAAGGGAGCCGAGAATCGAAAAAGTTTTGGTATCACTGGCCTAGCCCATTAAGTGATTTAATTTCAGATATATTTTAAAGTTTGCTAGACTGAAGTTAACCTCCTCTCTTACATTTTGCTCTGTTAAAACATATATATTTAAACAGTTACAATAATGCATGTGCATGTCTGTTCTCTCCAGTAGTGCACACTGTTGATACATTTTAAACACAAACACTTTACAAATACATTTTCAACACAAAAATTTGTACAAATCAGTTCGATAAACACAGGACATGCAGTTCTAATACATTTGTAACACAAGCATCTTGTATAAATCAGTTTGATATTCATAGATGACATATAATTATTTAAAGAATCCCAGCTAGCTTTGTTGGCAGTACCTCCTATCATCACAGAAATAACAGTTTCAGTTAACACTAAAAAACTCAAAATTTCTAAAATTATCACTAGTAAGTGAATGCTTGTATAAAGCACTGGCAGAATTTTTCTTCTTGATATCTGAACAATGTTCATGAATTCGTTTTATCAAACTACATTCTTTCTTTCCTGTGTAGAATGCTTCACAGGAAATAATGTGTGCAAGACAGACCACTGATTTTACATTCCAATCACATTTTCCAGGACAATTTTTAAGTCTGTCATTGATTTACTTTAGATGCAGGCAACACCACAGCTGGTTAAATGCTTTCAAACTTCCAGGGATCAATGAACATTGTTTATTGTTGCCAGTTTTGAAGTTTAAATCTAACATTTTGTGAAGCTAAAAAATAATTTTAATGAAAATTTCATACTGTTGTAACCAGTTAAATATTGAAGAGTTTCGTTGGTTGATACAAGTCATATGGTGATGTGAGCTGCTCTTTAAATGCTTTGCTTTCATCGAGGGGATAGCAGATTTGAAAAAGTCCTACAAGCTGTTATAGAATACAAAAGTGGTAAACTACATGGATTAATTGCTTCTGTGAAGACATTTGAATGGGGGGGGGGGTTGTTATATCTTTTAGGCTGTTCCTGTGTTTCTTGCCATTTCAGTAATGATGTGATGAGAACTGCAATCTTCTTCAGCTTTGGCTCTACTGAAAGATGGCAACTTGGGAAATTAATGAGCAGTTACCAAAATTTTATTTCATTTACCAAATTACAAGAATTGTTGGAACTATGAAATGTGATATGAAAAGTAATGGAAGGTACAGATTTATGTATTTTCTGTCTGCTTTTTAAAAGTATTCATATGCCTCATTCCTACAACAAACATACTTCACAGTGTCTTACAGCAACGGAGTCTTATTTAAATGTACCATGAATGGTATTATGTAATGCAGTTGTAGAGAAATAAAGTACTGCCTGATACACCTCACTGCTGTCACAAAGTTTCCTTAAAGGGGTCTGACCTCAGCCTTACATTTAAAGCAACCAAAAGCTAAACAAATACTGAGAAAGTCATAAAGCAGCTTTAATCTAGTTGTCAACAATCTGCAGTTGCAAAATAAGGAAAGACTTGCTGTTGTTCTGTTAATCTAGTCTCTCTTTACAAAAGAATATTTGGCTTGCGAAAGGTTCAGAGCATGAGTTAAAGATAGGTACTGGTCAATGCTATCTGAAAAAAACAGGACGTTAGTAAAGGTCTACAAACTACCCATGAACTGAAACATGTAGCTGTTCCTTACTGGCCAGTAATTGTCCCTGTAGTATTCTTCAGGAATCCAAACTCCTGTTTGAATGAAAATATTTTTAAACTGTTAATAAATCAATTGATTTCAGGATGATTTTTTTTTTTTTGTCAGAAGACATGTTCATGTGTGACAGGAAGCTGTTACTTCATTAAGTGGACTTTCCGCTGCTAAATCTGTCCTGTCTGTCAAAAGCCATACCCATCTGTGTAATATCATGTCAGTCGCCCTGCTAGACAGGGGCCCAGAGAAGTAAATACTGTGGGAAGAAATATCCAGGGAATTGTTATGTCTAGGCTTGCATAGGCCTTAGAGCCGATAGCCTAGTACCAACCTATGAACCTATGAACCTATGAATACCTTTATTCTGTGCACCACAAACTCTAGTTATATACATAGCCAGTGTTCATGTGCCTAACTGCAAAACTGAGCTTAAAAATGAACTGCAATGATCTGTGCCACATCTAGGTCCACTGTAATCATATTTAGTATGGTCAAAGTACATTCTTCCACAAAAGAGAAAGAAGAAAACGCACCACCTGAAAAAGATATTGAGTGTCTAAAGAGGAAAAAAATGACTTCCACCGAGCTCAGCAATATTTTACAAGTATTTTGACTGCATCCAGAACCATCTAGGCTATAAGATAAGCATATTTTCTTGATTTTTTTGCACTTGTATTCAGTGATTGCTACTATCTGATTGCATTTTGAGAACATTTATTTATTTTTTTTTATATAAAAATCATCCTTTCTCTGTCTCTTTGGTTTCTAGATTCTGTTTGCTTCTAAATCACCTTGCAGCAGGGTGAAATAGCAAGAGACTTAGTTGTTTGGTGTTGAATTGCATTTGTCCTATCTCTGTATTCAGTCTCCCACAGGCTACTGAGAGGCAATCTTTGCCTAGCATATAGGGCATCCGCAACTCCAGCTCTGATGGATTTCTTGCACATCTGCAAGACAAAGACCACTAGAAAGAAGCACTAGATACCCCACCATATAGACATTGAAGAAACTCTGGGGCAAAACCGGATTGAGTTGCATGGCTAGATTTGTAAGGATTGTAATGATTGTTAGCCTAGTATGAACTTATGAACCTATGAGAGTTACTTCTATTGTGCTTTTACATTAAGAAATTCCAGGATCATCCAACTTGTGGCAAAAGGTGTTTGTCTGATGTCTCTGAGTTTGGAAGCACTCCAGGGAGCTCAAAGTGTGGTTGTTTATTGGCTAGAGGATACAGAAGTTATTTTTCAGTTTTTTTCTGTCATCTGCTGTAAATTAGGCATGTTTCCGCAGAGCTGCTGACCATGCAGCAGTGGTTAGCAGTGCCCTGTACAGTAGCAAGCACTTAGACAGTAAAATATACCTATAAAGCTGGTATTTAGGACTTAAACCTGTAACACAGTGAGGCACTGCACAGAGTTAGGCTTATAACAGCTAATTAGTGCACTGAACAACACTAATACAAGAACACAGCCCTATCTTACATCTAGCCTTAACCCTAGACACCACCCAGGAGACCGCTGTAAAACATAGTCCCTAAACCCTAATAGCCCACTCTAATACGAGTCTAGACAACATGGATATACACTTTCCTAATGTCTCTGTGGCCAGCATAATAGATATGGGTATCCTGGGACAATGTAGACTTTGTCACATGTTCTCAGACAATCATTTAATCCTTAAAGAAATTAACATGGTATGCAAGAGATGTACATACACAAGTTCCTTGAAGACAAAAGTTTCATTTACAAATTAGGTTGTCAAGAAAACACATACTGCTCCCCACACTCTTAGACCTTCTTATGCTGAGGCACTTAAAGACATTTTCAAATCTCAAATAACTCCTAAGGCATCAAACGGCAACACCATTCCTCAGCAATCACTAGAACACACACCAAAAGCAACACCAAACACTGCACATGAGCCTGTACCCAATGGTCCCCCAAGAGCAAAGCCCATACGACAAGCAAACATTTTATTTAATATTCTTGTCATAGTGGATTCCATTGTATGACCTCTCACCAGCCTGGACAAGGAGAAGATAGTAGCTAGTTGCCTATCTGGATCCATAGTATCTCACACACACTCAAATCACTGTACCATAGGTACCAATATGATTCTATCATAGTCTATGTTTATGTAAGTGACCTGAGATGTACCTCACTGGACTTTATGAAAACAGATTTTGTGTATCTCTTTGAATATGCATCAAAGACTGGATGTTTGCAGAAGTGAAGTTCGGTGGTTTGGGGTCGATGAAGTCAGGTTCGCTGAAGTGAATCTTCAATCAACTGATATTGACCTGGCTAATACTGCTACCACACCACTTGTGAATGGTTGTTCCTTTGACTTTCTTGTGTTTCTTTGAATAAGTGGTACAAACAAGTTTGTTAAGCAATGGGCCACTCCCCCTTAAGTAAGAAATGGGATGCAAAACTTACAATGAGCTGCATTTTGTTTAGCCATACCATACCATACCATACCATACCATACCATACCATACCCCCCTTACTTTATTCAACAGCAAAAGTGAAGACATTATTTATATACTGGAATCATTAAGCAATAAGACTGCATGCATTGTGGGAGTGACTGTAGAATTATGGGAAGGATCAGCCTTGTAAAATATATTTAAATTTATGTGATGCATTCTGAAAGGAAACTGGTAAGAACAACGTGTCTAATGGAACTCTCCTTGACTTCTCAGCTTTCTGCCTTCATTTCCACCTGAGCTTTGGTGTTGGAGAAACAGAAGGTATGCTTGTTTTACCAATTGTGAGACAATAACTACTCCTGAGAGGAGACGCTTAGGTAATGGCACTGACTGTAAGTATATATTGCAGGGCTGTACCTTTAGGCAGTATTTCACTGATCCGTTACATCTCAGAATAAGGCCACTAAAATGTAAACACAATAGCTATGAGGCTATTGGATAAAATGTTGGCACTAGTTTAAACCTTGTAATCCATGCTGACTTTTTTTGAGTGTAGAGAAAGTACAGTCGTGTAAGTTGAACTTATCATAACAGTAGATGTTCAAATGACCACAGCTGCAATAGCCGTAGCTGTATTGGTTATATCATGTCAGGGATAAGAGGTGAACAGCTTCAAAAACTTCAGGGCACGTTCCATGTGCCCAAACTGTCAGGCAGCTTGAACTGAGCTGACTAAAAGTTAAGATTGGGTGCAAAGCACTTAATAGCTTAACTGCCAGCAGAGACAGGGTGGCTGAGCCCTGAAAGGAGAATGCTAGGAACAACAAAAAATATATACCCATACCCTGGCATAAAAAGCACACCAAAACACCAAGGGGGATGGAGGGAGGGAGTGGCTACTGTAGGACTGATCATAAAAACATCTACTGTTATGGTAAGTTCAGCTTACACAACTGTACTATGTTCTTCATACTGATCATTTGCTGCAATAGCCTTAGCTATACAGACAGATTGCCATAGCTAACTATATTTGGGAGGTGAAAGGAGAAATGTCCATGAGCCCTGGGAGAATGGTCCTAGCAAAGCCTGATCTAGACTTAGAGAAGGAATCAAGCTTCATAAAAGTATGTACAGAGGACCAAGTAGCAGCTTTTAGAATATGCCTAGTGTACAAACTTTTCCGAACAGCCACTGATGATGCCAAGGCCCTGGTAGAGAGGGCCCTGACCCTGCCTGGAATAGATTTGTTATGGTGAGTATAACAAAAACTAATAATCTTAGACAACCATTTGGAAATAGTTTGTTTTGACACAGGTTGTTCTTTCTTCTTACTTTCACAAGAAATGAACAATCAACCGAAAAAAACTGAAAGATAGTACCTGAGTTGTCTGTGGACATCCAAGGTATGGAGTATCCTTTCTTCCTCATTTTTAGGTTCCGGAAAGAAAATGGGAAGGTGGGATAGTATGGCTTCGAGTAAACTCAGATACCAATGTAGGCATAAATTAAAAATTAGTTCTCAAAGAAATCCTGTCCTTGTGGAAAATGAAATAGATTTGACTCACCATAAGATCCTGTAACTCAGATACCCCTCTTGCAGGGGATACAGCAATCAGGAAAACTGTTTTCCATGTTAAGAACCTCAAGTCAGCCAGATTAGTTAGTTCAGACAGAGCAAATGTTAGCATCTCTAACACAAAATTAAGATCCCAATGAGGGCACTGGTTTTCTAGGAGGCCTCTTATGCAAAACCCCTTTCAAAAACATTTTGATATGAGACTGTGTTGAAAGAGGAGGATCCATGGGCAAATGTGCAGAAAGGGCCAATAAATGAACCTTGATAGACAAATAAGAGAGGCCATAACATAGTAACTCACACAAATATTGTAAAACCAGAGAACAACTAGCGCTGAATGGGTGCTGGTTATGTTGTTGTCACTAACTAGAAAACCTTTTCCATTTCCTAATATATGATTTTCCAGTAGCAGGCCTTCTTCCCTCCATTAGTACCTGCTGCATGTCCCCAGAAAACAGGTGCCTACAGGGAATTAAGACACTAGCCTTTAGATAATCAATTTTAGATGACTGATGTTGGGGTGCATCAAACACCCTTGGTCATGTGTGAGTAGATCCAGTCTGTGAGAAAGCTTGTGGTAATTGCCTTTGTCCATTTCCAAAAGAAGGGAGAACCATGCTTGCCTGGGCCAAAAGGTAGTCACCACAATGATCTTGGGGGATTCTTTCTGAATCTTCAGTAGTACCCTGAATATATGTAAAAAGTAGAAGTTCTGGAACTGAATTTTGCCAATTGATTGTTCAGAGAGGAGGCAAAGAGGTCTGCTTGATGAATGAACCACAGATGGTTCAAATCTTAGAAGAACATCTGATCTAGTTTCCATTCTTGAGGATCTGCCCTGGTCTTGCTCAGCTTGTCTGACACACAGTTTTGTATTGACAGGATGTAGGATTTTTGTGGAGTGAGACTGTACTGTGCATCTATATCCCAAGCTAACTTAGCTAGACTATAAAGGGTGTACGGTCTGGTTCCCCCTTGCTCGTTGATGTATATCATCAATGTGGTATTGTCTATAACCACTGAAAAAGGTCATGGGGACCAAAGATGGTTCAGAGAGTGGAGTGCCTTCATCAGGGCATGCCTCTTCTTGATATTTATGTGCCTGCATCTATCCTGGGTGCTCCCCAGAAACTGCTCTCAAAGCAAAGTATGAAGCATCTGTGGTGACTGACTACTTTGGAGCAGGGAAAGAGAAGGGGACACCTGGATTTAAGGATATATGTTGTCTCCATCAAAGATACCTTTTCTGACAAACCCCTGTGACAGGGATTTGAAGAGATAAGAAGTGTTGATGCTGGGACCAAATAAATTTAAGATACTACTGCATTTTTCTCATGTGGATGCTTTCTAGGGGTATCATGAGAAACACACATGCTATGAGACCCAAAATCCTGAGGTATTCCCTCACAGTGATCGAAGTCTGAGTGGAAAACCTTAGAAATAGATATAAATAAAGATCTATTTTTTCCTGTAGAAGAAAAGCTGTTTCAATTGATGTGTCTAGTTGACATCCCAGGAAGACAATCCTGTGTGATGGAGTCAATAAAGACTTTTGATTGTTCTCTTGGAATGTGAGTTTGTGCAAGAGATCTCTCACCCGAGAGAGAAAGAGAGAGAGAGAGAGAGAGACTCCTGACACCCCGGAAACTACTCTTCAAAGATAAACAAGTCATCTAAATATGAAAACATGTGGATACCCTGTTGCCTGCAATGAGTTATAATCATAGCTAGACATTTTGTGAACACTACTGGTGCAGTGGATAGTCCAAAGGGAAGGCAAAGAACTGATAATGTGAGCCAGACATATGACATTTCAAGAAACATCTGAAGTCTGGATGAATGATGATTAGCATCTTTTAAACCTAGTGTTACCAGGAAACTTGAACAAGGAAGAAGATCTTACAGGTTGTGAAATGGCAACATTTTGAATGTGGTCTCTGTCACAAACGGGTTTAGGAAAGAAAGATCCAGAACTGGGTCTCCATGCATTTTCTTTTTTTTTCTCTAGGAACTTCCTTGAATAAAACCTCTTCCCCACCTGGGTATGAAGAACTGGTTCTATCACTCATTGGGTCAGCATGTGATGAAGAACAGGTGGAATCAAGACAGTCTGAGCTGCAGGATGAGGAATGACCACCTGGAAAGTTGAAATTTCCTCACACTGCCATCCATAACCGTAATAAATGATTTTCAGAACTCAGTTGTCTGAAACAATCTGTTGCCAAACAGAAAAATGGAGATTCAGAATTTCTGGAAGAGAAAAGAGGCAAGGATGAGATGGGAACACAAGATCTCGTGACTAGTGATTTGCACTTGATGGATTGTGCATGGTGTTGGGAAGGTTTGAGATTTCTTTTGGAACCCCCTTGGCATTTTTTCTTTATTTTCATTATTTCAATTGAGGTGGTTTATTCTGTTTTTTTTTTTTTTGTTTGTTTGTTTTTTGACAAAACTGGATGAGGAGATAGAAAATCCTTTGCACAATTTAGAAAAGGAGGTCTGAAAAACCTTAAGAGATTCCCTGAATCAGCTTGCCCCATTCATCACATGTTTTGATCACCTCTGCAGCAGAGGGGGCAATCTCTAAATCTCTGTTCAAGGAAGAATTTAAAATCTCATTTTTTACATCATCTGGGAGGTTCTGGGAATACAGGCAAGCAAACCTCCTTAAAACAGAACTAGTGACCATAACCCTTGAAGAAGTATTAACACACACACACACACACACACACACACACACACACACACACACACACACACACACACACACACACACACACACGCACACACACACACACACACACACACACACACACATGCGTGCACGTGCACACACACACACACACACACACACACACACACACGAGCACATACACGCGCGCGCACACACATAAACACACAAACACATGCGCGCACACACACGCGCGCGCATGCACACACACACACAAACGCACACACGCGCACACACACGCACACGCACACACACACACACACACACACACACACACACACACATGCATGCATGCACACACACACACACACACACACACACACACACACACACACACACACACACACACACACACACTGCAAATTTAAAGCAGATATTTTCTTCACAAGAAGAAACTGTAGATAAATCATTCCTCAAACTTTCACAATAGGTCAAAATAAACTTTAACATATGAGTCTGAAAATACAAAATTTTGAAAATCAAAACAGCAGAAGTATATACTTTTTTCCATACCTATCAATCCTTTTCCTATCCTTATTGGGAAGAGTAAGTAGAATAGGAATTAAGTAAGTACTCAGCAGCAGTGGAATCAACTAAGACTGTAGCTGCTAGGTCTGGTTTGGGAACAGTGTATAACAATTTAAAAGACTGAGGAACTTTATACATCCTAGCTGCCTTTTTTAGGGACAGGTGGCTGACTATCTGGAAAATTGTAGGCAGTAAGACAGACACCCTCTAAACTAGAAATGATAGGAAGACTGGATGTAGTTTCTGGAAAATCCTTCTGTAACAACTTATAGTATTTTCTGGTGGACTGAGAAACCTCAGTGTTCTCCCTGTGACAATACTGGCACATACTAGCAATAGTCTCAGAGAAAGAGAACAACCCAACAGAGAGAACCAGAAACTGAGCTCTCCTCTGAGTCTTAGTCAGAAATCTGTGGAGAAACCCTGCATCAGTCTCTGCATCTTCTGATTCAGATTCAGAATCTTGAATTTCTTTAGGAAAAAGGAATCCCTGTTTCTTTTACCAGAAACTACTTTACAAGAAGGATCAATAGCCTGAATTAAACCCTGAGCCAGATCCAGGAAAAAAGGGGCCAACCATGTTACTAATGGATGTAGCTTATTACCCATTGATGGGCACAGCATTCTGCCACAACAGGGAAACCTTCCCTGTTCCATCTGCCAGGGCTGACAAGAGTGGCTCTCTTTGCCCACTGAGTGGGCTTCAACAGTCACAGAGGATGTGCCCAACCCCCAGTACATAGTGGCTGTAAGTGCTACACCAGAGGGATCCTAGATAAAAAAATGAGTGGTCGGAGGTACAAATGAACACAGCAGCATCACCCTCCTGCACCTGAGGCAAAGGCTAGTCTGATGTGGTGGCAAAGGCTGTTTAACTTTCTCTTTTTGTACCTGGAAGAAGGACTAAATGTGAAACCAGTAGACTGCTCTATGATCAAGCCAAAAATGGTGCCTCTTTCCTGTGGAAGACAAGCAGCAAATGCTGGTAAAATTACCTGCCCACAAAAGTTACCATTTGACAGGAAAAAACACAGTAAAAAAAACAGTTTAAAACACTATGGCAACCCCACAATGGAAAATAGGTACAAGTTCTCAACAGAAAATAAAATTTCCATTAGTATACATTGCTTTTAAACTGACAGAAAGAAACAACTGCGTATTTTAAAAGAATGTTACAGTCTGAAGACAGTCTAATGAATAACAATGCTCGTAGCTTTCAAATAAGTTTCCTGAAGAGGAAGGCAATAAGGCATTAACAAAATTTAAGGAAATAGAAGGTTTTTCCCCAAAGGGAACTTACTAGCCCAGTAAAGAAAATCACAAGCCGACTGTTGATCCTCAAAAGCCTCACAGGAGCATACTCTTAAAGTTCTTTAGGGCTTCATGCCAAACTAGTCTTTAGTCAGCTCAGCTCAATCTGCCTGACAGATTGGGTGCATGGAACGCACCCCGAAACTTTGGAAGCTGACTGGCCATTGTATCTTTTGCAGGATATATCCCAGTGCTGTAGCAGTGATCAGTATTAAAAACAGCAAATCCTAGTAGTCCTGTATTGCAAAAATAGCTACATTTAAGTAAATGTTAGGGTATGACAGTAAAGTGATGAAAGAGAAACACTTTATGATTGGACAGTGGTAAGGAGAAATCCTTCCTGTGGTCACTTAGAAGGAGGATATCTAATGCTTACAGGCCAATAGATAAGTAATGAGAACACAGGATGTACTTATGCATCCCTGTTACTTATTCCTGTTTTTGTGCAGTATGTTTCACTTTTTCATAGTCAATGTTAGGTTTGAGAATGTGATATGGTAGGTTACCATCCGTCCACTGTGTATTTATTACCTAGAGTTTTACATCACTCACCATTTGCTGAAAAACATGGATTTTTAAGTATTTAGCTCTACTCTGGGAATTATATCCCAGAGTACAGAGCTGAGTGGCACTTATGTACTTATGCATCCCTGTTACTTATTCCTGTTTTTGTGCAGTATGTTTCACTTTTTCATAGTCAATGTCAGATTTGAGAATGTGGTATGGTAGGTTACCATCCGTCCACTGTGTATTTATTACCTAGAGTTTTACATCACTCACCATTTGCTGAAAAACATGGATTTTTAAGTATTTAGCTCTACTCTGGGAATTATATCCCAGAGTACAGAGCTGAGTGGCACTTATGCATCCCTGTTACTTATTCCTGTTTTTGTGCAGTATGTTTTACTTTTTCATAGTCAATGTTAGGTTTGAGAATGTGATATGGTAGGTTACCATCCGTCCACTGTGTATTTATTACCTAGAGTTTTACATCACTCACCATTTGCTGAAAAACATGGATTTTTAAGTATTTAGCTCTACTCTGGGAATTATATCCCAGAGTACAGAGCTGAGTGGCACTTATGTACTTATGCATCCCTGTTACTTATTCCTGTTTTTGTGCAGTATGTTTCACTTTTTCATAGTCAATGTTAGGTCTGAGAATGTGATATGGTAGGTTACCATCCGTCCACTGTGTATTTATTACCTAGAGTTTTACATCACTCACCATTTGCTGAAAAACATGGATTTTTAAGTATTTAGCTCTACTCTGGGAATTATATCCCAGAGTACAGAGCTGAGTGGTACTTCTTCTCACCCCCTTAGAGATAACTCTCTGGAAATATGGTTTAGACAACAGTGCTCCTTGTTAGTATCCTACCATTTTTGTTTCAAATATAAAATATATATTTTTTAAGTTTATTAAATCCCTGATTATTTCTATTTTTTCCCCAGGTCTGTTAAGATTTGTTCATAGATCACTGAGAGCTATGTCTGATGGCTTTGTAATATTTCACCGCTACAGTACACAAAAAGAAGTTAGCACAGACACATTAAAGTATGTTGATCTAAGCTTTGCCACATAAATCTGAAAGAGAGAAATATTGATCAAAATATCTGTTTGACCACTGCCTGCATCCCTGTAAAAAATAACAACACTTATCTCATCTCAACTAACTGTCCACACAAATCAGAAGCCAGAAATACTGCCATAAATAGCTGGCTGATCACTACCAGCAATTTTTAAAATAATAATTCAATTTGCCACTCCTTGAAATATGTCTATAACTGTGCACAATGTCCCTGATTTTATTTCAAGTAGTATATATCTTAAAAAAAAACACTTCCATCAGGTAATCTTGCTTAAAGTATATAACAAAATAAAATTCATTCAGGCATGCCTTTGCTTTTGTATATGAACGGTGAGAGGTATGTACTCCCATGACCTTGCAACATTTAAAAATGTCATTTATAATTTAAGTGGAGCTGAGCACTGCCCCCTGGATCACCCGATGTTCCCATGCTATACCTCTCAACTGTTCAGATTTTCGAAGAAAGTACAGATTCCAGATTTTTGCCTCATATTTTTGGTCTGTTCTTCATAAAATTTGAAGTTTTCTGGTAAATTGCTGAGTTTTAACTTACCTTTTGCTTAACGTTTCCTCAAGAAACCAACTTAATGGGTGATTTTAACACCGACTGGTTCTCCTGCAACACTGAAAACCGCACTAATTTTATTAACCTGCACGGCTTCACCCAAGTAATACAATCTGCAAGTACAGTAGATAAAACCACCAAAAGGCAATCAATTCTAGACTGGATTTTAAACAAACCATCACACGCTTATCACTAAGGCTGCCTCCCTGACAGCATCACTGACCACCTCCCAACATACCTACTTAGACGTCTTCAACCCCCCCCCCCCAAAATATTACCTATCGAAAAATCCATAACAAAAAAGATGTTAACACTCAAACCTTCATCTCCATCCTGCAACACTGTAACTGGACCGCACTTAAAATACTACCCCTAGATACTGCCATAGATTACTTTAATACACATTTGTAAACATATTATGCAAACTAGCACCATGCAGATCCATAACAGTAAAACAAATTATGTTCCTTGGCTAACAAAAGATAGTGAACAACTACTTACACTAGGAAATAAAGCCTGGGTTCTGGCATACCAGTAAAACTCAAGTCAACTTAGAACACTACTGGCAACTTAGAAACAAAGCCAAAAACCAAAGCAAACATGACAAAAAAACTACTATAGTGAAATTTAACAAAAACACCAAAACAACCCACAAAAATTCTGGTGCTCTATAAAAAAACGCCTCCAGCCTGACCAACCTTTGGCATCAACCCCCAACAACCACAAGCAACAAAAACAGTATAGCAACACAATTCAGCACATACCTTACTAATTCTATATTATCACTTAGTAAGAACAACAGCAATGCTCCTCTAACTATCCCAGTAGTATCCAATGAAACCAATAATACCTTCGCCTTCAAACCTGTCCAAACAAATACCATAAAAAATGCTCAACAAACAAACTTACAACCCTAGCAGCTAACAACTTACCTACAGAACACCGTAAACTAGCAGCTGATGCCATCTCCTATCCTATCTCCATTCTTACTAACAGCTCTATCTCAGAACACTACATTCCCATAATTTGGAAAATATCATACATCATGCCGCTACATAAAGGAGAGAACTCTACTGAACTCTCCAACCACAGACCAATAGCAATTCTAGCTCCCTAGCCAAAATACTAGAAAAATTTATTCATACCCAACTCGTGAAGTACCTCTTATCTAATAATCTCCTAACAAATACACAGCACATTTTCCACCCCAGTCATAGTACCACAACTGCCCTTCTAAGTTCTACAAATAAAATCAACCAACACAGATAAGGAAAAGTAAACAAGTATCTCCCATCCTCCTGGACCTGTCCAAGTCTTTCAACACCATCTTCCACCAGAAACTCCCCACTCTATTCTCCACCCTACAGCTCAGTCACTCAGCTCTTTTATGTTTCCATAGCTACCTAACTGGCCAACAACAAGCTGTCAAATGGCACCAAGATCTCTCAGCTCTCTTGCCAGTCAGCATGGGGGGTCTCCAAGGGCACAATTCTAGGGCCTCTTCTCTTTATTATTTTTACCAATAAACTTCACACTGCAACCCACCTTGCCACTATAGTATAGACAACTCTACACTCATCTGCACTGCACCCACCCTACCACAACTTGTAGAAATGACACAATGGTCTTAATTCACTGTGGAATCCTGGCTCACAAACTCACAACTGATTCTTAACCCCTAAGAAAACTAAACTAATGCTCTTTGGACCCAGTAAATTCATAGATTCTCCATTCTCATTTCATATCTATTCCTCCAACAATACCATAATAACTACAGTATCCCAAATGAAACTGCTAGGTGATCTAACTGAAAATAATATGAAATGTGGCAAACATCTATTTCAGATTATCAAAAAATCACACAAAACTATGAACACTATTTAGAATCAAACCATACCTCACTAACATTACAAGACAGTCAATTGCCAGAACCCATCTACTCTCTACTCTCCAATCTGCCACCCCAAATTTTACCAACCTAAAGAAAACAGATTTACCAAAACTAGAAACTTGCTACAACAAAATAGCCAAGTTAGCAACAAAATCCCCCCACAGATTCTACCACTACTCTGCTCTTCAACAAGTCAACTGTCTAGAATTATCCTAGTACTTAACCTATACCCAGCTTATCACTGCCCACAGCCTGATACACTAACCAGATAAATGCCCTGCTCTCCAAGATCTGCTCCAACCCTATACCAACAATCGGGTCCTCTGTTCCTCAAACAAATCTCTACTACAAATCACCAATAACAGCAATAGTGCTGTGGACACCCTCTACTCCAGCTATGTCCCCAGAATTTGGAACACTATCCCTCAACCTATCATAACTGCAGAAAACTCCTCACATTTCAAAAAATGTACTTAAGAATCAGCTGATCAAAAACTGCTTTGCCCATGCTCTAGCCCTGGCTAAATCCCATTTGTTTTGTATATTATCTTCCCACTCTACCTTCTTCCATCCTTACTAACCATCATGTGTAACTATACAACACTCTTTACTACTCTAATCTCCTCCCTCACAATAAACAATAAATCTATTCATTCTAAACCCCCCTTACAGAAACCCAAATCATTCTCTCTCTTCCCACTCAGTCTACTCAGCATACCTTCTTTAACACTTCACCTTCCCCACCTACCCCTTAAGCTACCGTTCCACTTCCTCCCGATTACCCTTACCCCTTATTTCCCGCTCACATGTCCATTGACTCCTCATTACTATACTTTCTCCTAACCTTTGGTTCTCCTGGTGCTTCTGCTCTATCCTTCCCCCATACTATACTTGTTAACACTTAAGTTCCTACCACCTATTTTCCCTCCTCTGTAATTCCTCTCCTCTCCTTTCTCAACCCTATTCAACAAAACCTGCAAAATAAGCTCACTGTTATAATAACACTCATTTAACTAAATAGTAGAATATTTCTATCTGAACTGTATAATTCTAAAGTCAACTTGTCTCATGAATACAGCCTCCTTATAAAAATCTTTCGTCTACATCTAATGTGCAAGATTTTTTTAACTAATGTACTAAATGAGTGTTATGTCGCTTAATGTGAATTTCATGGTATATACAAATAGTCCAATATTGATATGTAACAAGTCAATGCAATTAATGCAATTAAGCTAATTGTTTCTGAAACTTTTCTCCCCAGGCCTCCACTGAAAGTGGACCATTCAGACTTTCCCGGTAAACAAATGTCAAATAAATAAATAAAATAAATAATGAAGTCACTAAATAATGGCATACATTTGAGTTTCAGACTTCATATCCTTCAGAAAATGCATGCCAACCCAAATCCTGTTATTCTAGCAACTTTCTAAGTTCATAAGAGCGATATTTAAAATCTCTCCCAATTTTTGGGCCTTCATCACCCCATTATTTTAGGCTTTATCCTGATTTCTTGTGCTAAGAGGTTGAGAGGTATCCATGCACATTTTCTTCTTCTGAGGCATGTTATTGCTCTAAAAACATAAGAAAGAAGTTCCCCTGCAGGAATGACATGCACAATGCCCTAGGCAATCGCCTAGTTTGCCCACGTGTAAGGCTGGCCCTAACGGTCATTATAAGTCAGCCGTTATGAACCAGTCCCTTTAGAGATGTGCACTATAAGATTTACACAGGGACATGGACAAACAGATTAAAGTCAGATTTGCCACTACTATTGATTAACTGTAATCTGCTTGAATTCTTTCCTAGTCAGCAGCTTCTTATACCATACTTAGGGTGGTTTAGTTATTTTCCTGCTATTAAAATCCTCTAACACCTTTGTTACATTGCCTGTTGATCTATGATGGTTTTGGTGTTACAAATTTAACATGTTCAGTAACTAAGTGCTTACTCTAAAAATGCTGTGTAATAGAAAAACAAAATGCTGGATAAGGTGGCGTAATTCATGTCAGGTTCCATTGCAGTTCATAGAGAAAGTAAATAAGGTTGCCTACTTGCTTTGATTCTGTTTATTTTGGCAATGGAAATGCTTGCAGGCTTTCTGATGATAAAAAAAAATCATCTGTCACATATTTCAGAGTGTGAAGGTGGTGTCTGCAAATGATGTGATATTCTTTGCAAGTGATTTAGTCTTGTTACTCAGAAATTTGCAAGCTACCATTCCTAATGTTTGCCAGCTGCAGCAGGATCATGGAGAAATCTATGGTTGTTAGGTATATAAGAGTATGTCAGCTGTTTTAATGCCGACGTGGATTCTCCTAAGGCATTCAGCATGCAGTAATGGTTCAGTATCATTTTGTCAAAGGTAACATTGACTGAAAGAACAACAGTAGGTACAAATGACTGAAAAGCCATTTCATCGAAATTATGCACAACATGCATTCCACAGAAAGCTTTTTCGCAGGGGAGGGCAAGTCCCTCTGCACATCCCCCAAGTGAAGGGCTCTGCCCCCACACCCCCTTAATTGTACATATTCTAACTCCAGAGCTGCACACCAGTGGAGAAAAGAAAAAAAAACACCACATTCACACAATGAATCAGTGTTAGCCCACAAAAACAAAGATCTACACATATGGGGGTACAACATGATGGTTGGCTTTTCTAATCCACACAAAATCTTCTGAGTTATACCCTAACAATTCCCATGATCAAAACTGACAACAGAAATGCCATCTATAGCCTTCAACAGTTTTCACTGAAATGGCTTTTCAGTCAAGTGTACTTTCAGTCATTTGTTTCAAGCAGTCATGGTTTGGTCAAAGCTACCCTCAAATAAATAATACAAAATCACAGCAATATATATGAAATCCCTGATTTATTACGCAATTTTGAAGCTCATTCCAGTGTCAGTATAAGTGAGATATCTGAATGCTGGTCAGTTTCAAGGTGAAATGAATGACATTCTTAGGAACTGAAGGGAGTTAAACCTTCCAATCGATCAAAACATTCTAGTAGTGAAGATAGTCTCTATACCCCAGAATTTTGTATATATTTCAGGTGTTACTTTTCCATATTCCACAAAGACTAATAAACAAATAGAACAGAAATGTATTAAAGTGTATCTGAACATCCCATAAGGTCAGTGATTTTACTGCTAAGATAGAAGGAATTTGTCTTGCCATGTTTAGGTGCAGTATTATTGAGTTGCAATTTTCATTTGTGTTTTTTTCCTTTGGTTGTAAGGTATTAATAAAGGTGTGTCTGAAGGTTCTGAAGGCTGACTGTCCTGTTAGATTTAGCCCCAGTAAAAGACAAAGACCACCAAGTAAGAGGTGCTTGGAATTTGAAAAGACCAGTGAGCCTTGGGTTACAGAACAGACTTAGTTCTATCAAATCTTCATAGCTGTCATCAAATGAGCAGGGTAGCTAGTCACCTTTCTGGGTGTGAGAAGCAGATCATCTTGATTTTCCCGTTAGTCGTCAGCATTTAAAAGGTGGTGAGATCATGGTCTCTATACTTGAGCAGAAATCCTCCTCAAAAGAACAGAGTGGTTCCTTTTCTTCTACTGCACATTATGGTCTAACTACACAAGACTATTACATTACTTCTATAGGGGTAGGCACTATCTGATCAACAAACCTAGATATTTAGATGAAGATACAGAGAGAGCACTCCACTGCATTGCAGTATTTAGGGAAAATTCAGTCAGAGAAGATATTTCATGATGGATATATCTTAAAACTATATTGTTGATAGAGGGGAAAAAATTTTGATCTGAGGTACAAATTTTGGGAAACCTTTCACAGGGAAATAGGAAAGCAGCTCTCTTCAGAAGGAGGTATTTTGATTCTGAATGGATTGGTTTTAATTACATCCTCAGCTATGAGTAAGTTTTGCACTCTTAAGTGTCTGGAAAGCACTTTCCTAACTCCTGTCAAGGTGACATGCATGTTGCCATGTTCCCAGTTCTAGGTAATGCAGAGGACAATGGCAGTCAGCAGAATGTGGGTGGGGCTACATCTTAGTCAGCAGAATGTCGGTGGGGCTACATCTTAGTCAGCAGAATGTCGGTGGGGCTACATCTTAGTCAGCAGAATGTAGGCGGGGCTACATCTTTAGAGCATATATACAACTGAGATTGTTCTGGTCAGAAACTCAAATCAGGAGGCTGATAAGTTAAAAACTAACCACAAATACAATATTCTTTAGTTTTATTGTAGAAAATAGTCAAGGATCATTAGATTTGCCCTTTTAGTAGTACACCTGATAGAAATAGGAAAGCTATAATAATGTGGCAGAAATCTGTTATCCCTCTCCTGGCTAAATATTGCTGGAATATAGTAGGAGGGGAACTATGGTCAAGAGAGTAAACCCTAAAGCCATAGAGGCACGTCCTACAGAATGATCAGTAAATCAGCATCTTACCGAAAGATGAGGAATGAGTTTATTAAAGACATACTGTATCATCAGGGGTCTAGGTGCAGTTCTAATTACCAGGGCTGTTGTAACATATACTGGTTAGGGTGGGAAGAGGGGTGACTCTTCATTCTGTATTTTAAGTTTAAATTGAATTTATGGAAGGAATATCTAGCCACACTGCAGACTTACAATTTCTGTTATAATGCGTTACATCTGTTACCAGTATCTTAGCTTCATTTATAAATATATAACTGAAAAAGAGGAATTGATATGATTCTAGAGTAGTATTGTTTTATATAATATTGGTAAACTGTGCTTTTTTAATCATAATAAATTAAGCACATGTACAGTTGTACAGCTGATATTAGAAATCTTGTCTTTTGTGAGGCACATTTTTGAGTCATCTTTCCTTTACTCAACATACTATCACATTTGGTTTGTTACAGACAAACTATTTATAATCTTTGCTTGATTAATGCAGGTATGACACTTTCAAAATCTTAAATGGGAAGGAAGGTATAAAAATAATTATGGGTAATCACTGACTGTTTGGTATTAAACAAAAATACAATGTTTGGGTTTACTTAACTGTTACTTGAAATAGGTACTGAGGTATGACAATTATTTGAAATTAAATTAAAGGGCTTATTGTGTTTGTTGTAGCCAACATAATGCTCTACAAATTGCCAGAAGATTATTTTTTAAATTTAGGATATATGTGGCTACATGGCACAGTGGGACAAAGCCATGAGTATGAGCCAGATAACATGGGTTTGGTTATCACCTGAGGCACTAGAGGAGCTTGGGGGTGAGTGTCAATGCCAGTTTATCCATTCTGTAGGAGGGAGGGCAGTTGCAGTCTTTAGTGGTAGAAAAATCAAGCTAAGATCTGAGGAGTATAAGGCAGGACAAAAGACCAGAGGCAAACTCATCCCCCAAGCATGGCAATTGTATGCTCTATACAGCGTAAGGAAGGGGTTGGAAACGTACATAATTCCTCAGGTTATTGTCGCAAGAAAGAGGTACAAAACTGATAGCAAAGAACCTCATAGACCAAGAGGAAAAACAAACCACTCTGGATGATGGCTGTTCCTCCATCCCACTTTCGCTGCACCACAAATGAATATGCAACAGAGACTGAATGAGTAAACAAAAGGATAAGGATGTTTGGCTGCAGGTACAACAGAAACAAATGACAAAAAGTCTGGATATATGAATTACAGGGAAAACAGGTAACAACTACATTGGAATAAATGGCAGACAAATTACCTACAATAAAAAATCCTGTGTAGGCAGAGCAATTATAACTATAAAATTTAGTTACATTTTAGGTAGCTGCTGAGAAAAATGATACCACTAAATATGTTTTTATTTGATGAAAAAATGCAGAAGTCTCCATAGCAGATGGATTTTTAGTGGGATATCTGTATTTAAGGTTTGTCTAGCCCCAAAACTTAGTCAAGAGTCCTGGTTAGTTGAAATAGCAGGGATGACATTTTGTATCAGATTTTTAAAAACTGTTGTACAAAAGACTTATCTCTCCGGATAACTGGCAACAGTAAAGACAAAATTAATGGGTTTTAAATTCAGAAATCTCCTTGCCTGTTGTGGTATTTGTGGGGTGGGACATTTGCATTAAGGTGTGTCAAGCCCTGGAATTCAGTAATGAGTCTTGTTTAGACAAAACAGGAGACCCTCCATTTTGTAAAGGACTTTTTGAGAAAGTGTTTATGTAGCTGTTGAGACAAGTGGTAACAGTAAAATCAAAAAAAAAAAAAAAAAAAACAGCTGTCAACTGATAGTACTGGAAGACACATTCTTTGTGAGACACTCACAATTAAGATATCTAAAGCCCTTGAATTCTGTCAAGGTTCCCAAGTTAGATGAAACAACAAAGCTATCATTTTGTACAGGATTTTTAGGACAAAGTTGTGCAAACATGTCTGCTTCTTATTTTTAATAAAAAAGAAAATATGTGCAACCTGGCTCCATGGTACAGAGGGATAGTGCCCTATCTGTGACCCATGTGACCTGTGTTTAGTTTGTGGCTTCCCTGCTGGAAACCAGGAGAAACTACCCCTAATGTTTCCCCAAGGAGGGAAAATCTTCTAAGGGAAATGTTCTTGCAGAAGTCAGGGAATGGCATCCCCAGCCAGCCCACTGCCTGTCCATCCCTAGAGTTCTGATGAGTGCTTGCAGGGTAGAGGGCACAACTGCAAAAATTCTGAACCAGCCCAATGTCTGCCTAAACGATGGCCTCTCTCAGCCAAATGGTCACCCTGGTGAGGGGGAACAAATGGGTTATTTGTTTGGGAAGGGTACTGATTATTGTCACTCAATGGGAACAAAAAACAGAAAAAAAAAGAATTGTGCATAGTTCCAATAACTGCCAGTCTGAGAAGAGATGCAGATTATGTTCCATTTCTTTGCAAAACCAGTTGCTCTACAAACACCCACACTAAGAACCTAAATAATCATCATCATCACCCCCCTTTTCCCATTTTCTACATGGGGTTGGGTTGTCATGTCAACTGTCTCCATTTCTTTCTATTTATGGCCACTCTCCTGCCTTCTTCGACACTCATGCCTGACTGTTGCAGGTCTTCTCTCACACAATCCATCCACCTCTTTGCTGGATGCCCGAATTTCCTCTTGCCTTCTTCCTGTATGCCCCACATCTTTACCAGATCGTCTTCTGCTTTTCTGCACATATTCCTGAACCACTGTAATATTTTCTCTTTGAACCTGTTCTGCAATTGGAGTTGCTTAGGCTTCTGCTCTTATGTCCTCATTTCTTCATCTGTCCCACAGTGTGCATCCTACAACCTTTTTCAGGCACTTCATTTCCATCACATCTAGCTTCTTCAGCTGTTCTGCCGTTACTGCCCAGGTTTCATTACCATACAGAAGTACTGGTCGCACCACTGTCTGGTATACCTTACTTTTCAGCTTCTTTGGCATTCTTTTGTTATATACTACACCTGACACTGTGCTAGTTGGCTGCAGACCCTCTGATTCCAGTGTTTACCTTCTCATTCAGAATTCTCTTCTCCTCAATTACCCTTCCCAGGACCTTGAAGCTGTTAACCTGTTCCACTATATTTCCATCTATCTTAATTCTCAGCTTCTTTGGTTTCTCGAATTTGCTGCCATTACAAATGTCTTATCTGTACTCAGTTTCATCCCATGTGCCTTCAGTTTTGCATTCCATTCAAATCAGGATGCATATGACTAGGTCCCAAGAAAGCTGATTTGTGCAGTCCTACTGTGGTTCAAAGTCCCAGAAAAGTTTCTGTATGCTGAAGATGTAGCATTCTTACTCAGAGTCTGCCTGTAACGCCACATCATCTGCATTCAGCAGCTTTACTGATCTGTCCCATCTGACCTGTATGCTAATGTAGTCCATTACCAGTATGAACAGCAGTGGGCTCAGAGCTAAACCCTGATGCACACCCACTCCCACTGGGAATCCCCACTGTAAGACCAAATATTGTTCATACTTGAGTCATTGGGTCCTTCTACATAGCTTTCACTAATTCTACCACTGTTTCTGGGACTTTGAACTATTGCAGGACTGGAAAAATCAGCTTTCTTGGGAACTTGTAATATGCTTTCTCCAAGTCCAGGAATGTCCAGTTGGACTCTTTCCTTATCTCTAGCTTATTCTCAACTATCTGTCTCACTGCAAACATTGGGTTAGTTGTGCTGTATCCTGACTTGAACTGGAACTGATCATCTCCCATGTTACTTTCTACTACTCTGCATATTAATTTATCATTCACTCTCTCCAGAACTTTAAAGCAATATGACAGGAGTTTGACACTTCTGTACTGCCAACAGTTATGCATGCCCCCTTTGTTCTTGAACACTGGCACTAGTATGTTTATTCTCCAGCCATCTGGGATGCGTTTTAATACTGTTCTTACTTCTTCTATGGCGGGCTCCTCCTGTTGGCTCATCCTAGGCTGTGAATGGGACAGCAAAGCTTCTGTGGGGTTTTCCTTGTTTAGAAGCTGCTGGAAGTGCTCCTTCCATCTGCTTTTGATGGCCTGTGGACTGATGAGCAGGTTGTTGTTGGTATCCCTTATGAAGGGTGTCCGGCTATCTTCTTTATCTTTCTGTCTTTGATTTGCAACATGATACAGATTACTTGTGCCATCTACTCCAGAAGCTGCTAGAGTGCCTCTGATGCTTTGTTTTTTTGCTATTGCATCTCCTTTTATAGCTTCTTTGTTAAGCAACCAGTATTCCTTCCTAGCCTGATCTGGCCTTTCTATCTCCCACTCCTGCACTCCTTCTTTCCATGATGTCCTGGACTTCTGCATTCTACCACCTGCTTTCCTTGTGTACCTTATTTCCATACCAGGCTCATGTGCAAATCAGTTCCGTAACCCTCACACATGCTGCCATTCTTCTTCAGGTCCACCTGTTTCTTCTTTTTTTTTTCAGGTGCTAAAGCCCTCAGTAAATCCTTGAAGTGTACTGCTTTTTGTCCAGTAAATTTACAGGTCTTTGGCCTAGTCTCTTTTGACGTTAGAGCTTTCTCTGATCACTGCTTGCAGTTGATTGTGGCAATCAGTAGTTTGTGTTGGGTTGACTGTTTCACTAGGGAAGTCTGCAATGACTGATCCTACCTCAGTGTCCTTTCCTTACTAGGAGGATGTCTGCCTAAGTTGCATTTTGGCCACTCTTGTATGTGATTTATGACTGCCTCTCTTTCTAAACCATGGCATTATCAAGCCATTTGCCAGACAGATGTCATGTGGTCCCAGGCGGTCTTCATATCCTGTACTGTCTGTCCTGATATGTGCATTCAAGTCACCCCTTATCAACACCAATTCACGTTGTCCTGCTTTATCTAGTAGGTCCTGCAACTGTTGTCTGAATGCAGTCTTTCCTCACTCTCACAACCCTGCTGTGGATCATAGGAGGCTGAGATTATGAATAGTACTCCATCCTTACTCTGGAACTGGATTGCCATGAGTCTGTTACTATCCCTGAATGCCTGCTAAAGCTTCTCCCACACCATTTCTAACCTTTCCTTCTCCTGGGTAGTAGACTCTAGATCCCAAGCCAAGTGTCTTTGTTGCCTTCCATCTTATCTCCTGGATACATATGATGTCCAGCTTCCTCCTTGCCATCTTATCATCCCCTTTCAAGCCTCATCCTGTCCTGTGTAGCAATTCTTAATTCATGTTTAGCACTGAAAAGAGTGGTTTTATGTCCAACTGACACTGAGAGTTATCCCACATGACTCAAGTTGGACAATTGGAACAAGTGGACACTAGTTGACCAGTATCTTATTGACACATGGCTGCTGGGCATTATGGTGGGCACACACTCCGGTCAATAGGGGAACATACACCCTCCCACCATTAGCATGGGTCCCTGAGTCCCTGGTATAGATAAAAGTAGGCTGAGTGCTCAACCCACTTATCACCAGCAAATACCCCCTGTCCATTTGGTGACATTAATCAACATGACCAAATAAGTCATCTACAGCCAAGTTTTACACTGTCAAGTGGCTACTCCTACCATGGAGTGCAGTGTGTGATCTGTGTTCCCCTATACTGAGGATACTACAAACCACAGTAGATGCCCAAAGCAGTTGGTCTATACACCTATACCCCTATATGCCACCATTTGGAGACTGTGTTGCTACCTACAACTCCATTCTTGGGTGACCTTGAGATGGAAACACTAAGAACATTTTTCAGAGGTGGGAGGAGCCCCACAGAGACATAGGGAAACATGAAAACTCAAAACGGGTATTGACCAGAGGTCAAGACTGAACCATATACCTTGTGCAGGGAGGGCAAAGACCTTAACCATTATACCAGCTGGTCTCTCCTGAAGATTCTAAATCTACAGTAAAATATTAGCAAGGTTCTCTGAAGGGATAGGTTCCTAATACAGCACATTCCCAGCTCATGTGCCACTACAAGTCAAACAAACTACTGCTTTGGCTACCTTTAAGGCTAGACTTGATAACTGGACAGGTAGACATAATTTACACCAGGGTTATCATGTACAGACCATCCAAATTTGGGAAGTGAGCACTATTAAATGCTTTAAAAGGGTATGCTTAAAGATGTATATGGCTGGGCATCTTATGGTCTCCATGATCACTTGCCTAGTATGTTCCTGTGTTTCTATGTTCCTATATCTTAGACGTGTGTCACGTGAAAGGACAGCATGATAGTCGCTCACACGGAAGTAATTGCTTACATTCAGAAGTGCCATTCTGCCAACCAAAGGTAGCCCTACGCATTGAATTTGTGAGAGAGCGGATATCTACTGAAGCAGTAACAAAATGTCTGTTAAAAATGCAACATTTGTAGTGCATTAAAACAGTTAAATGTCTAATGAACCATACTGCACACAGTAGCAAATACAACTTGACTTGATGTGAATTATAGCAAATAAAAAAAATACCATATAATTTTAATAACTAAAATATTAAATCAACCAGTATATTCTGTAGAACTGTCTGAAGAGGCTTTCAGCAAGACCATTCTGAGCTGAGCTATATAGTAGAGCGTCGACTAAATGAACGTCGATTATCCGAAACATCAATTATTCAAACCCAGTTTTCCAAAGTTTTTGGGTAGGAAACATCATAAAGTCTGAATATGTAAACATTATACATATTCACTTGTGCATGTTTTTTGAACATGTAGCCTGCTTGTGTGTGAAAAATATTCTTTACTGGCCACTGGACTTGCTGAATCATTGAAAAAATGTATTCCCTGAGTGCAAAAAAAAACAAGATTTTAAAAGTTTTTTATCCAGTTCAATGTATGTTTGATTATCTGAACAGTTTGACTATTCAAACTACCCTTGGTCTCAATTATTTGGATAATCAACTCTCTACTGTACTTTATATTACTGCATTGAAAAGGTTTCATATGGTATGGCTACCAGTTAATAAGTATAATTAGCATTTACTATAGAAGAAGTCAGTTTCTAAAAACACAGAAGGTATGAGTCAAATGCTCTGCTCCATGGCTGAGAGAGATAAAGCCCTGACTACATGTGTTGGATTAACAGCATGGGCATGGGAGGAGATGGGTAATGGACAATGGGAGGGAGTGCCTGACACTGGCTTGCCCATCCTTTGGGCAGGAAGGTGGCCCAACTCACCACATTGGTCAACAACTAGTATAAGCTCAGCAAGCTTATACTGCACAATGGTGAACTGAACAGGCAGACTGTTGGCATGTTTGGTGACATGCACAAAGTGTTGTCATGTTTGGTGACATGCACAAGGTGTGGCATGTTTGGTGACATGCACAAAGTGTTGGTATGTTTGGTGACATGTGCAAGGTGTTGGCATGTTTGGTGACATGCACAAGGTGTTGGCATGTATGGTGACGTGCAAGATGTTGGCATGTCTGGTGATAAGCACAAGGCATTGGCATGTTTGGTGACACGTACAAGGTGTTGGCATGTATGGTAACATATATGCACGATCCTGTGAGCAGCAGCTGTAGCATTCATTATAGGGAGTTGGGTTTGGGAGGAGATGGAAATTGCAGGATATGCAGACTGACCTGCTCCCTAACAATTGAATTTTGCCTTACACGAAAACAAATAGAATGACTGAGCTCTATGATAGGGGAAAAATGAGCCCTGGGGCCCCTGTCCTGTCCATTGACCCTATCTGTTTCCTGAAGGAGGAAGAGGAAGCCATTTTGATGCAGCATGTAGAAGCACTGGCCTTGTCCTGTTAACAACCCATAAAAAAAAAAAAAACATATGAATAAAAGCAACAAAACGTATCTTTTGTATCTCAGTTTCCAAATAAGCAATAATACATGACAGGGTATTGGTAACTTTGGAGCAGTTGATCAGCTGTAAGTATGACAAAGCCCAGCATTAGAGATGGAATTCTCCTTAACCACTGGAAGGTCTAATATTCCTCAATAACACTAACTCAGGAGAATATTATTATTATGATTACACAAAATGAACTGCCACAGAAAATATTTTGAGTCTGAAAATATTAATAAAAGTCTAGTTTTCACATTTTTGCTGTAAGTAATTCATCTGCATAAAAAAGATGAAACAGAAAGTTGCTTGGGAAGATGACAGTTATAACTGAATGTATCTTTGCACTTCTCCAGTCTGACACATTTTACATGTAATTCTGCATTGACCCGAGTCCAGTTCCAGCAGTGCTCTGCATCAGAAATCATTGGGCAGGCCTGAATTTAGAAGATATTGGTGAATTTTGCTTTCTAAATTGAAGTAACTCCAGAAATTTCTTGTTGCAGATAACTTGGTAAGGCAATATTTGTTGGATTTTCATATCTACTATGTTTGCTCAAGATAGTTTGAGCCGGATGCTTGGAGAACTATTTCTGTAATTCCTTTGCACAAAGGTGGTACCTGCACTGACACAGGTTTATATGCCTATCAGCCTCACCTGTCTTTTAGGCAAAGTCATGAGCATATCATAGCAGAACTCATTTATATGGACAAAAACAATTTAACTGAGATAGGTGGCAATCAGGTCAGTGTTTTTTAGGGCAAATCCTGCCTCCTGAACAAAATATGTTTCTTAGAAAAAGTTAAAAAAGGCAGTGAACAGTGGTCCCTCCATGCAGACTGCATATCTCACACTGGACAAGACGTTATCACCTTATTACCCACAATGGTAGTACTGACAAAGTAGACAAACTTAACATAAACCCCTAACTTGTCTACAGGTTTATGAACTATCTGTCCAATGGAATGCAATTCATGAAAGTCCTGCTACCCTCTCTAAACATAAATTTGTAACTATTAAGAGTCCAACAAGTAGAACAAATCATCCAACACATTGAAATTATAAAGTTTAATAACAAAACATTAGCACTTTCACACTCAAAGGCATCTTTGACCGTGAAAGCAGTAATGCCTTGTTATTAAACTTTATACTTCAGTTGTGGTTGATAAGTTCATCTATTTGTTGGTTTGTATTTGGTTTGGACTGTCTTTTTTCATATGTTTGGTTTGTTCACTGGCAACCAACAGAGTACCAGAGGAATCAGTCCTGGGTCCTCTACATCTTTTCTGCAAACATTCAAGCCAGTGTCCCAAGTTTGTGGTCATCACTGATATTAAACATCTCCTGCAAGGAACAGAATAAGAACATACATTGTGTACCAAAAAAGTTTCAAATTAAATGTAAAAGACAGCAGAGTGGCATTTGGGGAAAAAACTATCTTGCTCACTTTCTCTTTTTTGATCATCATGTTTTTCACAGATTTAGGAAATCCTTCTACATGATCCAGTTAATTTCTGAAGGAATATCCTTAAGATCCAAAGCAGTCATCCTACCACTGTCCTATTCTATTATCAGACCCATCAGTGAATAAAATGTTTCCTTTGATATGTGCATATCTAATCATATCGTTCAACCAGAAAGGCCTCAGAAATGTCTAACCAAGAAAATGTAAAGAGTTAAATCTTTTAACCATCCTGACAGAGTATCTCAACATTTCTTATATTCAGTATCCTACGGGCTGCTCTGAAGTGACTTATGACTCCCCTTTTTGAGATCTAGCAGAACCCACTCCAATTTGACCTCCTATTTCTTCATGCAAACACTGGCTATGCAAACACCTCCACTAAGGTCATAAATATATACCAATAAATAAACAAGATTCACAGAAGTGAGGGGTTCCTAACTCAAAGTATTCCCAGCCTATGGAATAAGTTACTAGTAGAGGGCTGTAGAAAATAAAATGTTGACTTCCTTAAGGTTATTCTTAATGACTGGGTGGGTAAAGACAAATTTATACAAGGGCTTCTATATATGGTCCTGCTCAATTTGGGAGGAGTGCCTTAGTACGTGCTCAAAAAGCATGGCAAGACATTCTAAGTATATCTACATAAAGGTATATATGGCTAGGCATCTTATGGTCTCTGTGGTGATTTGCCTAACAATGTTTCTCTGAATCTATGTATGTAAATGCTCTGATAATTAATATCAACAAGAACTTGATCTTACTGTGTAAATATTTAGGGGCGTGATATTCGAGTCCTTGCATTTGTAATTCATTCTACTACTGCTATGACATTTACCACAGGCCAGGTCGCATGACACTCTGTCTCCTCATTCTTTTCTTGACCTCTCTAAGGCGTTTGATAACACACTGCACCAAAAGATTCTTCAGCAGCTATTGTGTGGCCTCAGCAGCCCATCACTGGTTCCACCATTACCTAACATAATGCAGGCAGTGACCTGGCAATCTAATATCTCTTCCTTTTTATCAGCTCCTGTCGGAGTCCCACAAGGCTCAATACTTGGTCCAGTTCTATTCAACATTGTCATAAATGACCTTAGAATCAAAACACCAAAGCGAGCAGGAAATACGTGACAAAAGACAGTTTAATGTTGTTAGCACTTTCGGAAATAGACTGTGCCTGCTCGCTTTGGTGTTTTGATTCCAAGTTTGTCTTTTTGCCTTTCGTGTTTGTTTGGTGCATAAATGACCTTAATAAGAGTACCAAACATGTTACTATTGTACAATATGCATATCACTCTACAATAAAAACACTCAGGAATCCTTTTCAGCAGTAGAAAGATGGTTAAATAATTCCCAGCAACTTGTAAACTCTAATAAAAGTAAATTAATTCTATTCACCCAAAACACCTCTCTCATGTGAAACCTTTTTTAGTATAACATCAGCCAACACTACTACCACAGAAATGCTGTCCCAAGCTAGGCATTTTAATTGATGATCAACTAAATTTGGCCTTCACATGAAACAAGCAATTAAAAAAAGCATTAAAAACTTGCTTGCCTAGGGTGAAGCCTAACTTTTCACTCACAGCCCAGAAAAATATTTTCTCTTCCTGTCCACTTGCACTCTCCAGTATTTCTCTCCAATATTAGAAAACTTACAAATCTGACAACTGAGCAAACTAAAACAGTGTTACAATAAAATAGCTAAATTTGCAGCTAATCACCTATATAGGGCTTACCAATGTCTATCCCTAAAATACCCAGACTGGAAAGAACTGTCAAAGGATCTTAGCATCACTCGAGTAAACACCATCCACAGTCTCACCTGCAAATCTGAAAATTAGCTCACACTAAGTAATCTTGTCGGATTTTACCAACCAAATCATTCCTTACAATCAGGTGATAGATTTTGATACAGCAAGGAGGAACTGAACAATTCTGCTGAAGATTGCTTGAACTCCAACTACTTTACCAAACTTTGGAACACTATTCCTATAGCTCTAAGTCAAACTAAAAATCTCAATGCCTTCAAAAATCAACTGAAACTGTATCTAAGAAGCTGACCACCCTGACACTCCCCTCTGGTTAGGGGTGTCCTATAAATGTACCTTCCTAAATAACTAGGCTACATCACGTGATTCACTAATCACACAACCTCTCTTCTGCCAATACTCTCCTTTCTTCATACACACTATCTTTGTACTTCACTTTCATACTTTGGTACCTCTGTCCCGTCTCGCTCTTCCTTACCATTTCATTATAACCTCTGTCCTTTGCTAGAGGACTATTACTTTCTGCATTAATCTGTTCTCTCACCTTGAGCTGTTAATCCTTCACAATGCCGAAGCCTACTATAGAAAGTTAACATTACAGACTGTGTGCAAATACTCATATGAACGTATCAGCATCTAAATAATGTCTTTAAAATAGCTTGTAGTCATTTGTGTGATTCCTGACATGTATATGCCTTTGAATTTGTTATAACTGTACCTGTCTAAACCTCTGCTTTTTAATATATCTAAAGTTGCTACTTTTTGCATTAATTATTTTAATTCCACATGGTTTGGAGATTTTCTCTCTTGGTCTCCACTAAAAAGGGGCTACTTAAGCAAATCAGCTGTTCCTTCTCTGTAAAAAAAAGTAAATAAATAAATAATAATTAAGTAAATAAAATTGGATGTGCCACCAAATACTGCAATATATATATATGTGTGTGTGTGTGTGTGTGTGTGTGTGTGTGTGTGTGTGTGTGTGTGTGTGTGTGTGTGTATATATATATATATGTGTGTGTGTGTTTGTGTGTGTGTGTGTGTGTATATGTATATATATATATATATATATATATATATATATATATATGTATGTATGTGTGTGTGTGTGTGTGTGTGTGTGTGTGTGTATATATATATATATATATATATATATAGACAGAGAGAGCGAGAGAGAGAGAGAGAGAGAGAAGTAAATATATACATATGTGTGTGTGTGTGTGTGTGTGTGTGTGTGTGTATATATATATATATATATATATATATATAGACAGAGAGAGCGAGAGAGAGAGAGAGAGAGAGAGAGAGAAGTAAATATATACATATGTGTGTGTGTGTGTGTGTGTGTATATATATATATATATATATATATACAGAGAGAGCGAGAGAGAGAAGGAGAGAGAGAGAGAGAAGTAAATATATACATGAGATTGAAATGCACAAGAATCAAAATACAATTGATCAATGCTGGCATTTCAAAAATCAACTTAATGAACACATCAGCTATACATTGCCATAGGAAAACGTAAAGTGTACGGTTCAGAACAACGGCAAGGGAGTGAATAGGGATAGCATGTATTAGTAAGGATGGGCGAAGTGGACTTTAGTCCCTGCACCAGCTTACTAATGTAAGTCGACCCTAGCCCTACTTCTAACCCCAACTCTCCCCTTTACCATAGGAAATATCTTTTCCATATTAGTAACACTACACAAGACACTCATACACCCACCACATACAGCAACACACATACAACATAAATCGACCCCATCACCTTAATCTGAGCCTAACCCACAAACACTCACACCCCCAATGCTGAAGGTTTTGGTATATTCAAAAGTTTGGGTATTAAAATCCCAAACCCATACTTTAGTTATGCACCAGAAGATCAGTCTTCCTGCTTTCACTATCTGCAGCACCTGAAAATTAGTGTTCTTGACAAATTTTCCAAACACATGACTTGGTCAATAAACTAGCAATTTGACAAAGTGAAGGGAATCCATAAGGCAGAAGTGCGGGGTGCAGAAGACTGAAAATTCTGCAAAAAAATTGTCTAAGTATAATGCAACAAAGTTTTTCTAGTTTCTTTGCAGCTCACACATCACTGTTTGCATTACAACTGTCATACATCAGTGCATCATGTTTTATTCACAAAACCATGTATGAGTGAATATGTGTGCCATGGTTGGCACTCCATCCAGGATTAGTTTCATTACTTTAACTACCTTCTGAATGCTGAGGTAGGCTCCTGCATCAATGCACTCTGACCTGGATTAAGCGATAATCTGAGAATGAATGAATGTTAACGAACAAACACTAAACAGAGAAATATCGTATTGGTTGGATAATAAAAGTTAAAACAAAAGGCTCTAAAAGACTTTAGCTGATACCAATGTTTCTGATTTGTTTGCATTTTTATTTTAAGGAGAAGAGTGTGATAATTAATTATCGATGTTTAATTCAACAGCTGTGTTTGTTATTGAAAAAGGTTTCTGCTTAGGGTTCAAATAAGGACTCCATTTCCTTTGTATAGAAAATATTGTTTGTGATGGATAATTAGATCAGCCTGATTATGGTCGCTTCACTGACAGACTAGGTAGATCAAAGGTTAGTGTCACTTTTTGTTCGATAAGCACTGCATGTAGGGCAGACCTCTGTCACTTACCTTCTTAGAAAACCAGATGGCAGTGAACAAAATGCCATATTGGAAGAAAATACTTAAATATAGCATTAATTTCATTACCTTACTAATTGTGTGCCTCAATTTTACTCTTGTTTTATCAGGCATCGTGTCATTCTCTGAACTCATTTGTGAACAACGTGCTTAATCCCTACATCATCAATGTGACAACAGCTGCCAAGATCTGTAGCAGTGTTTTGTGCCAAGAGAAGGGTCGATGTATAAGGAAAAACTGGAACTCCACAACTTATTTGCACCTGAACCCCCTATACTTTAACATTGAGAGTGTTGCCCAAAGATACAGGGTTCATGGAACAGTAACACCTATGGATCATAATCTGATGGCTAAATGGTTCACCTGTCAGTGTTATGAGGGAATGAACTGTCTTACTAATGCAATGTATCCATCAGACAACATTACTGTTACTATGTATATCTAAAGCGACATGTAACCTTTTTGCTGGCACAAGGTTTTATAATTACATGACACAATGAAGTCAGTGGCTCAGCCAGGCATTTTGTGGCATAGCTTGTTTGATTCAGTTAAGTGGATTACAGTCTTCTAAAAGAAGCATATGCTTAAATATGCTTTTGAATGTTGCACTGCTTTCATAAGAACCATATATAGTCAGTGAGAATGAAGATATATTTTTAATTATGTGTCTCAATGTGTAATTTTTTGTGGCTTTAGGGGTCTTGTTGTATCTACATATGCTGGCAAGACAACAAAATCACCTCAACAAAAGAATGATATGTGCAATTCCACTAGTAATAATGACAATTGAAATGAATGAAATTATTCAGCTCTGGCAGGAGATGTGCCCTCAGAAAATATAACACCACAAATCACAAACGAAGCTCATACCAGGATGAAGTTTTATCAATAACCTGCGAATGGATGTGGATTATAGTGGGTTTACCCATGGCAGGTATGGCTCGATCATGAGTGATAAGTGATCAAACAAATAAGTCAGACATGTTAATAAGCATAGATTATTCTTAACATTCAGTCCTATTATTTAAATAAAGTAATTTCCTACTTTTTACATAATACAGAACTACAACATGTCTAAACATTTTGCTTCCATAGTCTTTTTCCTGCCATCTTGCATGACAGGAGAAGGGGTTGAATATATGCCAGTCCTTACCCAGCGTCCTTTGATACGATTAAGATTATACCACTGTATGTTTCTTTTTGAGACTCGGCAGTGTACATGCAACCTATTGTTTACATAAAGATGGTTGCAGACTTTTGACATTGCAGCACAGGTTACATGCATTTCTTATACGTGTTGAGACTGTTTTTTTCTTTTCATAATGTTTGCCTTTGGGAGACTAAACCTTTACCTTCCACCCTCTTGAAAATGTTGTATCTTTTCTACACTTAGCAAATTGAAGAACATGACAGCTGAAATTTTTGTTTTCAAGACCTATACTCACCTAGACTTAATCATACCAGTATTGCTGGATTTGCAAAGGTACACTGATTGCTCTATCCAATCAGACTGTAATTTGCACATTAATCATTTTTTCATTGTATAATTCTCAACATATTCTGTTTTACTGCATACTTAGGACCAATTTCCAAAAGATATGCTCTCAGTGTAAATGAGTTACTCTGGTGTAAGCCTGCCCCAATTCCAAAAGTCTTGCTGTCAGTGTAAACAACTTACTCCGATGTAAGCTTGCTCCACTTCCAAAAGGTATGCTCTTAGTGTAAATCATTTACTCTGGTGTAAGCCTGATCTGATTCCAAAAGACTTTCTCTCATCATAAGTGACTTACTCAGATATAAGGCTATCTAAAATGCAGACATTCACCAGGGATCAGATTCAGAAGAATTTGGCTGCTATGGAAACTTTGCAGGTGGTCCACTTTAGAACAGATTCATGTAGATTCTGCTCTGGCTGAAAGAAGTTTTTGGCCTTATGAATAAGCAATATATTTTTTTATCATAACTGCATGCTTCCTTGTTGATTTTGGTCTTTAATATATGTAATATCTGCAAGTTTTTCCCTTGATAATGCTAGTATGTATTGGGGCTTGGCATAATGGTTAAGGTGTTTACCTTGGGGAAAAGAGGTATACGGTCTGATTCTCACCAAGGAAAATTGGCTAGACTTAAAATGGCCCACAAGGGCAAGTAGCCTGGTACTTACCTATGAATCTATGAATTGTTTTCAGTAGTAGACACATTTGCAGGAATTCAGAACTAATGAAACAGACAAATCGTAAACTTGGTCGCGACAAAGTTCTTGACTAAAAAGCAGTTTAATAGTTCCCTCCCCCTCACCTTGATGCACAAGTTACATCTAAGTGTATCCTTCACATAAGTTGAGAAGAGCTCTGGAAATTACAAATACATTACCAATACTATACTAGCTATCATCAAAAACAAAACGCTACGGGAATGGTCATTGTTGAAGCTGCACAAAAATGAAATGGTTCATTTGGTTTTTCATTTCACTTATACCTTAGTTATACACATTTTCAACTTCAAGCTTCATTAGATGTGCTGAGCTGCTAAGATGATAACATAACATCAGGCAGCAGCTATAACAATGATTCACAATGAAAGACAACTATTAGTGGATTACTTTAATGTGACAGCCATCGTCAGTAAAAATAAAGCAGAAGATTGTAATAACCTTCACAGTTTGTCGCTACACTTATGATATTAAAACATGTTAAGTATTGTATTAGTAATGGTCATGCCAGAGTAATTAGAACAGTCTTACATTGCTGATGAATACATTTGCAGTAGAACTATGACATTTTAACAAGCTCCACAGTCTTTAGGAACATGTAGAAGAATTAACAAAGCATATTAAATACTGCTGTGGTGCTGCGGTAGCGTTGTCGCCTCACAGTTAGACGTTGCCCGTTCGATTCTCAGTTAGAGCGTCTTCTGTGTAGCGACATGCGTAAATGGGCATTCCTTCGTTGAAGGTTGTGCGTTAGGCCCGGCAAGCCAGTACGTAAAAATTTACTGCCAATCATTAGCGGACCAGAGTTCCGCTGTGGTGACACCTAACCGGGAAAAGCCGAAAGACACGATCAATTAAATACTGCTGTAGTAAAGGTCATATTATACTTAATGTAGAACTCTGGACAGCTATCTCCTGAAGCTCTGTGATCCACCTGGCAAACTGATCAGGTTGTCTTCTTTGTATCTCATCATACAGAGGTTTGCACTGCTTCCCACTGCAAGGGAACCTTGTTAATAATGTGAACTGATCACCCACCCAGTTGAGTCCAAATGTCAGGGTTTTTTTTTCTTCTTAGTGGTCCCTTACCCACCTGTCTGGCCTGATACAATTCCTGCCAAAGGCAAATAATGATTTTGGTTTCTCTTTCAGGAGCCTTACCCTGATCTCTAACAAAATAAGTTATTTTTGGTGTGAGGTTTAAGTCAGAATGAAACTGAAGTCAGCCATGAAACTGAAATTGCTAGGGTGTGAACCACTCCCATTGAAGTGTGACATAACCCAATCAGGCAGACAGCACCCACCGAGGACCAAGAAGTGAATTTCACATGCGCCCACTTCATGCCAGAAAAAGCAGGTAGAAGGAATTCCTATGCCCATGCTTGCTGAAGTTAGAAGTACAGACCTACCAACAAGCCTCATTTGCATAACAAATTCATAACCTGAAGTGAAATTTTGAAACTTTTTGACTGTCCTCATTTTGTGGTCAGTGCATTTCTGTGACTAGAGGAAAAGAGAAATAAAGGCAATAGATTAGAACAGGTCGAGTTAGCACTGAAGAGAGAAAGTAAGGATGTTAACAGTGGGATTTATTGTGCGATCTTCATGCATACCTTGTGAACTGCTGGTAAGACAGAAAACATTATTACCGTGTTATGAATTGTAATGTCACTGCTGTGTAAAAAGGCCTCATCTTTAATATGCAGCAATTTCATATCAGTGAAGCTCTTAAGTATCAGCCTCTTATACTCAACAATGTAAATGCTCAAGGTCAGAAATACTTGCTGCATTTTACCAAGCAAGTAATCAACCAATAAATTACTGTGACAGTCTTGCCCACACCCTTCCCACTCATGTTTATTGGCCTGCATTGCAATGTCTACATTTTTACATGCCCTACACAAAGAATTTCTGCACCAAAAAAAAAGCAAAGTTAAGCATTAACACAGAATTTGAATGGGGAAACTATCAGAACATTCACCTGCAATAGTTTTTTTTCTTTTATTGCATAACAAATTAAGAGATTTGAAAGAAGACTTTAACTCAGTAAGATGAGGACTGGACTGCTAAGTGAAAAACTTATTATTTGTAGGGAAACGTTAGTACAGCATCAAAGAACAAGACGCAGGCGAGACAAGCTCACTGCTGGGAACTATGCCTTCACGGGTGCACTTAGGACATATGGGAAATATCTTATTGGAAAACAGGGTCAAAAAGAGGCAAAGTGCCCAAACCGTGGAATCATATACTGGCTGACATAAATGCAATAGGGAGAAGAAATTATATACTGTACAGTGAAGAAAGAGAGCTAAAGATACAGTACTCTATGTAAGAAGTAAAGCTAGACATAAAGCAATTGTACATAGTACCACGGATGGTGGGCATTCCACTGTCCACAGTTTAATACCTAATAAGGAGAATCTGCTATCCAGAATGACTGTGATGAAGATGATGAGGAAACTGGCTTTAAGGAAGGTATGCTGGGGGTTGGCACAATGGTTAACATGTCTACCTTACAGAGACAAGGTACAGAGATTGATTCTCACATTGAGAAGCATGACTGGGCTGAAAAAAGCCCCCCTGGGTTCATTAGCCTTATAATCACCTATCACCTACTAGCTCTTTGGTAATCCTTCAATATCCACACATTGGTCATACAAAAGGTCAGTACTTTCATAGCATTTGCATTAGGGCATGACACTTTGATATGGTGCATTTCTGCATATAACTGAAATGTTTCCTCATCAGGTACTTCATTAGTATCAGCAGTAACACCACTAGAGCAGGCAGCACATGGTAAGTGTTGATTAACTGTATTACTAATTCAGATCTATTTCACAGGAGACATTAATCAGATAATTATGTATTTTCTCACAGGTTGTAACACCCTAAAAAATAATATGTCGTGGTGTCCCGCAACATCTTGATGTAGGCAGGAAAATGACTGTCGATGGTGATGCCATTATTCTTATACTTGTGACACAGTCTGTGGACATGCCACACTGTCACAAAGTGCATCAGCAAAACCCCCTACCAAAAGCAGGTTGTTAAACTCCATAATCAATGACACATACTCACACACTGGGCATAATGAGGAAATGCTATGGAAATGCCATTACCAGAAGTTGGGGAATCTTCTAACAAATAAGCATGTCTTTCATGTGGGCAGGCTGACCTCTGAATGAAGACACAACGATGTCTGAGCTTTCGTTACCTGCCATGCACCATATACAGAAGGGTACTGGGCAAAGACATTTTCATGGCTAGCTCCAGACACATGAAAGGCCTTCTCTGTCCAGTAGCAGATGTGCTGTGACATAGTTCAAGCCCAGGCTGCTGGCAATGAGATAGTTAGAGTGCTACAGGGTATACATGAGGAAATTCACTAGTACATGGAAATGGTGAAGGCCATGGACAGTGCCATGATGGTGAAGGCCATGGACAATGCTACGATGGTGAAGGTGATGGACAATGCCACGATGACTCTCATGTGCAATATGGTTGCATATACAACATCTATGTCAGTTTCTATTAAGGACTTACCAGACACACGTTGAAGACACTGCTGGAGTATTCACATGTATGGTAGTTGAGCAGACTGGACACCATAAGTATCACAAGAAAGTAATTTAATCATTCACGTGGCTTTCCTCCAAAAGAACACAGTTAGGCTTCATCAGACTTCCATATCATGGGGTATGACCTCTAAGTTGAGGTATAGCTTCCTTTTCCATCAATGTCAAGAGATTCTGCTGCATCCAGTAGATCTCATCATTGGAGAAACTCAGTCTCCAGCTGACATGCACCTACTAATGATCAATGGGACAATCACTGACACTATCATTAGTGGGACATTATGCATGACACATTTAAAATTTAATACAATTTAATCATTACTACAATACATCTCTCAGGCAACAAGAGGACAAGTTGAAGGATAAAGTCAAATAAACAACAAATCACATCTATTGGAAACAAGTACTGCACTTACCTGCATGTTGAAAAATCACAAAGTCAAAACATGACACCTTTTATAGGTTCATATGTAGGTACTAGGCTACTGGCCCTAGGGCCCATACAAGTCTAGCCAAAAAATGTACCCTGGCTTTCGCCACCCAAGAAAATTATTTTCCTTTGCCCCTGTCGAGCAGAGACACAGAAGTGATCCCCGGGGTGAATTTCCCATTTCCCATCCAATCATCAAGATTTTTCTTGAAGAGTGCTAATGAGGAGCTCTGTTTGACATAGATAGGTAGTCTGTTCCAGAGTATGGGAAGTCTCTGGGACAGGAATCTATCCCTCCAACATGTTTTGTTTATTGTGGTGACAAGGTTTAGGTCCCTAGAGCGTGTAGCTCAGAGGGATTGGGATTTCTTTAAGTGGAGCATGTCCAACAGCTCTGGGTTTGACATAGCTTTATATGTTAGGCAGAGATCGCCCCTGAGTAGGCGATATGCGATGGAGTAAAGCTGTAGTTTTTTGAGACTGTCTGCATAGGGCATCTGTTTGAGGCCAGTAATCCTCTTTGTGAGGTATTTCTGTGGTCTTTCCAGTTGTTGTAGATGTCCTGTGAGGTACATACCAAAAGGGGCATTGCACTCTATAATGGGTCTAATGAGTGATGAGTAGAGGGGAAAAATGACCTCTTTTTTCTGGATGAGAATCCTTTTGTGATGAGATGAGCTACATAGAAGGATTTCCTGACCACTGTGGCGATGTGATTATCAAAGGAGACACTGCTGTCCACCTGTGTCCCAAGGTCTCTTATCACATTTTCGGCATTAAAGAGACTACCAGCTATGTGGTAGTTCATGGGTACAGAGTTATTACCAAAGGGGATGACAATACACTTTTTGGCATTGAGCTTCAGGCCATGGCTTTGACACCAGGTATCTGTCTCAGTGAGGCCCTTTTGTAGTTTGTCCACATCGTTAGGAGTTTCAATTATGGCTCCTAATTTGCAGTCATCTGCAAACTTTGTTAGCCAAAGACCTTCTGTGTTGGCCTGCACTTCAGAGAAGTAGATACCAAATAGGAGAGGACCCAGGACTGAACCCTGTGGTACTCCACTTGTCACTGGTCTGATGTTGGATTTGGAATCCGCTACTTTCACAGTGTGGGTTCTGTCCGTGAGCCAGTTGGCAACCCATCTTGTGACATAGGGATTTATACCTAGTTTAGTGAGCTTATCTATAATTCCAGAGTGGGGGATGGTGTCAAAAGCCTTGGTGAGATCTAGATAAGCTGTGTGAACCATTTTACCCTCATCCATGGCTTTGGTGACTGCTTCAAAGAAGTCAATCAGGTTTAGGAGACATGATCTGCCTTTTACAAATCCAAACTGGGTAGGGTCCAGAGTATGGAGATTACTAATGTCTTTGTTTATGAGTTCCACAGAGATACATTCCATGGCCTTGCAGACCAGGCTCATCAGGCTAATGGGGCGGTAGTTCCCGGGGTCCGTCGTGGCTCCACCTTTGTTGAGTGGGATAACCGTTGCAGTGCGTCATTCAGTGGGTACAAAGCCTGAGGTTAGGCTATGACTGAACATGGTACTTAGGTAGGGTGCCAGTTCATTCTGTAGTTCATGTAGAACACAGCCTGGGATATTGTCAGGTCCCATGGATGCTGTGTTCTTGGCTTTTCATAAACATAATACATTTCTGACTGCAGTGCCATTGGAATTTACATTAATAACTGAATGCAGCTTCATTAACACATCAGTCAAGTTTTTCAGCATGTATTAATAATACTTTGCATCCATCACCTGCTACTTTCATCCACGACCCCCCCCCCACCATTGTGTAACTAGCACTTGTGCCACTGACTACTAAATACTATAAATGGTAATGGAAATGGCCGGATGAATAATAGTTTGTACATGCTACAATGAGACATGTCTGATGATGACTATGTGCTACACAACATAGCCCGCAGGTAACAATGTGTTCATCAACTATTGTCTTCTGATGATGACTATGTGCTACACAACATAGCCCGCGGGTAACAATGTGTTCATGAACTATTGTCTTCTGATGATGACTATGTGCTACACAACATAGCCCGCAGGTAACAATGTGTTCATGAACTATTTTCTTTCTAACTTTACACAGTTACTGAGTGAGTGTCATGGCACATAGTTGTGGACTAGATGCTTTCTTTCACTTTGTCTGCACTGGCTTTTGCCATGCATAAGCCTGCCTGATGGTTTTCCACACTGCTGCCGTGAGCTGGCCTGCATTGTTATTATCACTGCTGGAATAACAGATAGAGGCAGCTACACTGCTACAGCTGGTGAGTTGCTGTGGCTGTTGTGCACCAAACTGATGCCCGATCATGTTAGGCAGAATACAGCAGGTTGTAAACATCCTGCATGCAGCAGCAGCAGGGTCAGACTGAAGCCCCCATCCATGACTCATCCAAGCAAATGGAATGGGCTTTAAGCAGGCCAAACACTCATGTGATGACTATCTGTGTCTGGAACAGGCCAGTGTTTAATCTCTCCTAAGCAACTCACTGTATTTTATGTATTGGTATCATTAGCCAAGATTTGAGTGGGTAACCTGTGTCACCTGGAAACATAACAGGGAGGGGACACATAAGGAAGGGGTGACTAATCATTATATCTCACTACAAAACTATAGAAATAACTTTGGGTAACAACATTATAATAGTTTGCACTTACCATCTAGGTGACCATAAATGTTTTTTTCGATGCAGGAATTGGCAGTGTAATGAATCTCTGTGCCAAATGTACCATGTGTACAATGAAAGTGGTGAGTCAATATGTCAATATAACCCTGTGCATCAGAAATTACTAAGCAGTTGATAGAATGGTAACTCTTCCTATTATGGGACCTCTCACCCTGTGGTCCAGCTGGTATCTTTTTAGTTACATGTACGCTATCTATTACACAAAGCACCTCAGAAAAATGTACTAATCCTTAAAAGCCATACATGGTAGTACTTTGGTCTTGTGATGACAATGGAAATAGATATGCTCATCTACATGCCAAGAGTATATCATGGAACTACTGTAGTACTCATGAGCCAGAAGCCTGAGAGATCTCCAGTGTTTCTGCAAAGTTCAATTGGGGTAGTCTTCTAGGTCAGCGAATGCTGCTCAGCACACTGGTTCAAGGTATAACAGAATAAAGCAATTCAAAGCATGAAACCGTAGGGCTTGCAGCAAACTAATCATCTCTGCTGAGAGCAAAGTGACTGGAAAAGGGACACATTTGTTTTTCGTAGCACAAATGTGTGTGGCACAGTTGCATACCAAAAATCAACTCTGAATTCCAAAAGATACAAAGAAACCTACATTGAAATAGTTAAGTCGCACCTTTTGCATGCATTTCTCATTTACATCCCATTATCCACTCATTTGTCAATCAACTTCTTAATGCGTTCCCAGCTGCTGTACATCTCTACATCTTATGTCTAAGATGTGGACTTCCCTGTGCTTTTGTGCAACCAGTGAAAATACCCACTATATACTTGTATAATAACTATGAATGCCACCCTTAATGATCCATCACACTCATTCTCATTTTTCTGCACATTTGTACGTCATATTCGAATGCCTTGCACTTTACTGTCTCTATGACACCCGTGCCCTTGCCCAGCAATCAAGGAGTCTCATTCCTCACCACTAACACCAGAGAGGGCATCTCATATATGAGGAAAGGATAACAAATAGACACAGTAAAGTGCAATTTCCCTTAAGAGCACACAGAGATCACAATCAGTCCGGGGCTGGTCACTCCCTTGCTCCCCAGGTCCCTAATAAGACTCCCCACTGGCACAGCTATAGGGTCCAGATCTCAGCCTAGCTGGGCAAGCTAAAATCTCCAGCACCCTCTCTGTCCTACCAGTGCTTCGTGTCCCTGCCCAAGTAGCTGACACACACACACACTTTGAGATAAGAGTTTACATAACCACACATACACTTCTGGGGAAGGCTGGCACAGGTTCTCCAGCTGTGCCCCTTTTAGCCAGACTATACAGTAATAATTACTGCCACCACCCAGCTAATATTTATCAGCTATTCAAAGGCCCTTAAAAGGGTGTCCAATTATTACTGTGCAATATTATTATCCAATTGGTAGATGTGACTAAACAGTCAAAGCTTATTTGGAGTGACCTAGACAGTAAACTCTATAAATATGCAATGCACTCTAGAGCTTAAAATATCTCTACACAAAACCAGCCACAGTTAAAAGGTTTTAAAATATTTAATAATAAATAATTAAAACCTCAAGACAATACTTTCTACTATACAGTGCTAGTCAAAAGTTCAGAGATCACACAGAAATACTTAAAATAAATCAGTAGTACAGTTCTGACATCACAAAAAAACACTTAGTCTAAACTTTCTAATTTCTAGTTATTCCTAAAAGAAAACACACTTCCAAAATAACTTACTTATAGAGCAAGACAGAGTGCTGTGAGTTGGATAGTCAAGTCAAAAATGCTTATTAATCTCTGGTTCTCACTATTTAAATTGCTGTTGCAGTTCTGATAAACATTATATCATCTTTTTACAATTTCATGGTGTTCCCAGGCTGACAAACTGTATTTACATTCTTTTACACTTAGAGCAATAAAGGACATTCCACATGTAAATTCTGGTCATTAACGTCAGCCTTAAAACAATAGGCAGGATGCTTACTCCAGACTCATCGACTCCAAATTCTAATTTCAAAGGAACAGACATAAAGTAATTTTAATTTCAAAGGACCAACAAGAAATGCTTGACTTAGCTTTCTTTACAGCAGAGGGCAATGTTGCCACATTGTTTTAAGCTCAACATTTCACAGTATTTACAAATTATAGAATTATGTACCAAATTCTATTTGACTAGGCTAGCAGCCTTCAACCATCTCTACCAGTCTTCACAGTCTCATATTCCCTATTGTTCTTCCACATGCAGATCACCATAGACACAATTCCATAATATATCCGAGCCAGCTATAGGTCATCCTCCATGTCCCAAAAAGCTCACAATGCATACTTGGACCTGCTGGGGACACTTACCATCTAACATAACACCCTACTCGTGGGAGACTTTAATTATCTCCCTATACACTAGGAATCCTACACGGCCTCAAATCTTCAGGTACAGAGATTCCTGGACTTCATAAATACAAACACTCTTGGTCAAATAGTGAATACACTTACTAGATGCTCCAACATGCTGGACCTCATACTCACGAATATAGGAGAATGATGCCCACTCCCCAATGTCTCATCCTCCCTGGTAAGGTTTGACTATAAAGCTGCCGCCTTTGAAATCAAAATCAATTCCATAATCCCATTAAAACCAGTAACAGTTATGAACTATTCCAAGGCAAATTACCTATTACAAAGTGATGGTTTGTCAAAATTCAGTGCCCCTCCAAACCTCAAGAGCACACCCGCCTGTGCTAAATTACCTTCAGAAACTCTGTACAACTATGTCAATGGCTACATAGAAGCTGCTGTACCTACCAGACATAAGGCCAGAAATAGTCCCAAAAATAAACTGCTCTAGTGGCATCCCATATTAAACAGGATATACAACAAAAGGAAAAAAAAAATATGGCAAAAATCCGGAGGGGTATTTCCAATAAAGATAAAAACTCTCTCAAAATAAACAGACAACTAAGAGGGCTAATTAGGTCAACCAAAGCCAACTTTGAGGTTAAGATATCCTCTCAAGTGAAAGACAAGCATAAGGCCTTCTATAGCTATAAACCTAAACTAAACTTAAAACCAATAAAATGGTGGTGGTTATTAAAATGGAACAAAAGTGCTTAATCTTTGTATGTTATAACAAATAAAGTATTTTTGCCATCTTTCGATTCAGATCTCCATCTGTGAGTAGCACCTTCTATAGCTATGTCAGAAACCTCAAGGACAGTGCACAGCAATGTGCTGAACTGATGATTAATGGTGCCAAATTCACCGAGCCTGGTGATATAGTGAACCTGTTAGCAGAGAAATTTAGTTCCAACTTTACCCTCCTCTCACCACAACCATTCCTCCAGTAATACCCTCAAACATAACCCTCTAACTATTCCAACTATAACTAAGGAGCATGTACTGGCTGCACTCACTGAAGCCAAGAACGTGGCCCCAATGGGTCCCAAAAACAGCTCAGAATGCCTCCTGAATACTCCAAAATATGACTTACCAGGATGTCTAGAGTCATTATTTATCTATAGTCTTAAAACAGGCTTTGTCCCATGTGAATGGAGGATAGAGATGGTCATCCCCCCCATAAGGGAGGTCCTTCAACAGATCCTGGAATCTACAGACCAATTAGTCTGACTAGCCTTATTTCAAAGTCATGGAAAAATTATCAACAAGGACATAGGAGACTCTCAGACACTGGATTCATCCTAGTTTGGCTTTGTCAATAGAAGGTCATGCTTCCTGTATTTGGTGGACTTCTTTGAAAAGGTCACTAAGGCAATGGATGATGGGAAACTGTGCATACTACCTACCTTGATCTGGCTACAGCATTTGATACAATAACCTACTCAGGCATTGTCAGCAAATTTACAGGACTAAGTATATACCCCTATAATATGCTGAGTAGCTAGTTGGCTCACTGATAGGATCCAGGAGGTCAGATTCACTGAGGCCACCTCTACGAAGAGGCTGGCCACCAGTGGAGTCTCCCAGGGCTCTGTGCTAGGTCCACTCCTCTTTGGCATCTACGTCTCAGATGTCAAAGCCAATGTCAAAGTCCTCTGGTTAACCAAGTTTGTACATGATTGCATACTGGGAGCAGTCATTGAATGCTGTCAAGATGAGACCACCATTCAGAAAGGTCTAATGCAGACAAATGACTGATGTCAAAGCCATGGCCTAAAGCTCAATACCAAGAAATGCATCACTGTATCTTTTGGGAAGTCTGCCACTCCAGGTAACTATGTCTTCAATAAAACACCCCTAAATGTTGATTCCTTATTCAGTGATCTGGGAACTCATGGAGATAGTTACGTAGCCTTCAACTAACATGTGTCCAAGGTAGTAAGAAAATCCTTCTATGTTGCTCAACTTAAAAGCAAGGGCATGGCATCTAGGTCCAGACAGATCATCATACCACTGTACTCGGCCCTCATCAGGCCTATGATAGAGTATAATACCCCCTCCGGTATATACCTGACCAGACACTTGTAGCAAATGGAGCATCCACAAAGGATGTTTACAAAAATGGCACAGTGGTACAGCAGTAGCATTGTCGCCTCACAGCAAGAGGTTCTCTGCTTCAATTCTCGACTGGAGTGCTTTCTGTGCGGTGTCTGCATGTCCTCCCTGCGTTCGTGTGGGTTTCCTCTGGGTGCTCCGGTTTACTCCCACATTACAACGACGTGTCAAGAGTGTTTCTCCCCAGGGCTCTGCTGAAAATTGGCTTTGTTCCAAGTTGGACCTTCCCAGTTAACAAATGTCAAATAAAAATATTAATAAAAAAAAAAAATAGAGGAATTAAATACAATGTCTTACATTGATCACCTCCAAGCCCTGTCTCTTTACTTGGTATCATACAGACATCTGAGAGGTGATCTTTGCCTGGCATGCAAGGCATCCCTGGACCCTGTTTTGATGACTGTTTTGCACATCCACAAAACAAACATCAGAACTACTAGATTACAAGACCTACATTTTGCTTGCAACACAAATAGGACACATTGGAGAGACGGATATGTTCTCAGAGAATTCCTGTTTTCTGGAACAGAATCTTCATCCGGCGTTCCTCCTTATCCTTAGTGAAGTGCAGCGTGCACCAACGGAGGGGTAACTGGAAATTCACCCCTGGTCCGGCTCCGATGTCTCTGATGGACAGAGACAGTCAGTTCAATCACCCACTATAGATCAAATACAAATCAAATGTGTGGATCACATTTCGATTGCACAGCTAAGCTTTTAAGGACCCTAGTGGTTGTTAGTCTAGGATATACCCATGAAACCATGAGGCTATACTCTCAAAATGTCTGTACCTCCTTGCAATGCTTACCTAGACACACCTTATGCTATAAAAGTTAATACTTTAAAATTATTCTGCAACATGATGGACATGTACACAAATGTTACCAATGATACAATGCTTGGCCACCTGTAAACTTCCACATGTAGTAATGTAATAGACAAAACTGACAGTTAATTATGTCATTGTAAATTGTACATGTACATATAGTATGCCATTATAAATTCTACATGTATAGATATAGTGTGCCATTGTTAACTGTACATGCATATTTAGTATGTCATTGTAAATTGTACATGTACATAGAGCATACCTTTGTAAATTGCACATACTATAGTATGCCATAGTAAATTTCATTTGTATATGTAGCATTTCACTGTAAACTCTTCATGTATATAGTATGCCATTCTAAATTGTGCATACATACATACACACACACACACACATATATATATATATATATATATATATACATATATATATATATATATATATATATATATATATATATATATATTAAAATATCTACTCTGTAATTAGATTAAGCTTTTCTCCCTGCACCGTCACTGAAAATGGGTCTTTGCCCAGTCATCTATCCCAATCAACAAAAAGAAATAAAATAAATTACTTTATCTCTTTCTAAGTGCCTTCAAAGTGTTTGCTGTATTAATTTAGCAGATGACCTAGGCTGCTCCCTTTGTTATGGTTTCTCTTTTAATGTCATTCGGTATTTTCATCCAGTCATTTACTCTGTAGATGGAATGTAAGACTTTTATTAAGACCATTCAAGTACATCAAAATGTATTTATTCACTTTCTTATTCACTTTAATTTGATCCTCAAAGAGACCCATCATTTTCAGAGATTTTCTCTTTGGAAAATATGCCCAAAGTATAGTTTCCTCTGCACAGCATTTCACAGCTGTTAGAAGGCCTTTTTGACCTCCTTACTTCTCTACATTTTTGAATGTACTTCTGCAATCTTGAGGATTTCTTCCAGATTAAATACAGTATCTTAATGGGTAATGTAATACTGTATGTATTTTACTTATATAATTGTATACCATATGTATGTCATCAAAACATTTTGCACTCTTCTATATGAATCTTCAACTCCTAACCAGTCAAAAACCTTACTCTGATTAACGCCCCTCAAATTGTTAAACAAAAATAAAAATAAAAAATGAAAGACGGGTAGTGTTTAAAACTAACCCATATAAACAATACGCATAGAACACAAACTGAATATTAAAATAAGAAAGCAATTAAACACTATAAGAATATTTTTTTTAAAAAAATGGGTCACAGTGAATCAATTGCAAAACAACATCATCAGCACAATGTATCTACTCCTAAAAACCTAAAGTAGCTAAAACATAACTGAACTATAAAATTACATTCCTTACTGAAATTGCAAGACCAGCATAGAAAAGTATATGTATATCTATATATACCAGCTTTGGGATCACCATACCTCAGATAAAAAGGAATAGTCTGAAAAATGGCTATCTGAGACTTAGCATATGTTGGTACAGATTTCAGCCATTCAGTCTTCACATTTCAGGAGTCAGCAATGTGGGTCCCGAGATTTTAAATGGTTACCATAAAATTAACAAAGACTAACATAATCCTCACTACAATGCTAAAATAATAATAAAAATTTACCTAACATAAATATAAAAATCACCTTAAAATCACTTCAGAGGCAGCACGTTTGGCCACTACATAAAGCCCCATCTATCCCACAGAAATGAATGAGAAAGTGAAATAAACAGAAAGCAAATAAATGGAATATGTGGCTGACTAGTTTGTATGCTACCTGAAATCTACTGCACCATAAGATTAGGAAACTCAGTTCATAACTCGTGGCATTACCATTTGCCAGGGAATTCATTTCTTAATTTGATAGTATCAAATATTTTAGGTATCATACTCCGTTTCCACATTTGTCATTCTTTCTCTGATAAACCTATTCTTGTCAATATGCTTTCACCCCTTCTAGTATGCATACAATGCAAGCCAATTATCTCTGCCCACAAATGGACTATCTCCATCTCTTAACATTAAAATGGCTGTCATAATGGAGCACAAGCATACAGAATGACTTATTAGTATTTAATACTTTTTACTAAACAAAGAGCACACAGACAAATGTATATGTATGTTTTTCCCATCCTCCCCACTATACTGCATGACTTATTTTTTGTATTTTGGCAGCTCACACACCACCATGCCATAAGTCTCGCCTTCCCTATCTCTCTGTTGCTCATATAGCCTTCATCTAACTGTTGAATCCCTACTGCCAGATAAGTTACCGCTGCTCCTTTCTTTACCTTGCCATCTCTTAACATTTGTCTACCTTACCTCCATTCCCCTTTCTCTAAAGATACCCTCTCTCTCATGAAAAAAGGACAAGCGGTGAAACAACAGCTTCAAACTAAATCCACAACACTTCTCCAAAAGTATAAAGAACTCTATAACCTTTCCAAAAAAACAAATTAACAAGGACAAGAAAAATAGTACTATTTATTTTTATTTTATTTATTTATTTATTTATTTACATTTGTTGACTGGGAGAGTCACACTGGATGTAGGTCCATTTTCAGCGGAGTCCCGGGGAGAAAAGCTCCACAGTTAAAATATACAGACAGTAGTTGCATTGGATTTACATAGCAATTAATTTGCTCAACATAGCAATTAGCAATTACATAGTTACAGATGAAGAACATAGTACATTAGATACTAATACTAATATAAATATTTGTTTATTTAATGAGGATGGTTTCATGCTAATAAGATTTTGTAAGATAAAATTGAGAGCTCCCCCCCCCCCACCCCCACCCCCTTCCCCCTTGTTTTTTCCTTTTCCTTTTTATTATACAGATGGAATTTATGGTATTAAATATATGAAATCTGAAAGGAAATCAACAATAATATATTTATTGTATAAAATATTCAATATTTAATTAGTAAAAATGTACATGTACATATGGATACGAAATATGATTAACAACATATATCCATATAGGTTTAATTAATTGTTTCTTTTTGTTCTATTTTGTATACAATGTATATAGCCCTATGATGGCACATATAGAACCATTTAATATCTGTAAAAAAGACATGGATAGAATAAATACCTGAAAATAATCTATCCTTACACAGATTACTATGGCTTTTTCATGTAAAGAAATTTCCAAAAAATCTATAAGAAAATATATGCACTATTAAAGATAGAGCCTATATATATATAAAATTGATATGAACTGTTTTCAATATAGGCTATAAGAGAAATGCTGGTATTGGCTTTTTTAAAAATGTACATTTGTTAATTTTTAACTACTAACTATAATGTAAAGATATATATATAGTTTTTATATTGCAGAGTTGGCATGTTAGATTAATTCATATACAGGTTGCTATATATTAAAATGTTGAATTTATATTTGTCACAAACAGTACATGTTCTGTTTGATAATATATTATGTTACTTGACTTTGAAGGCTTCAAAAGAAATGTAACAAAAAATGTTTTTAGGTTACACCCTGTCTTAATTAATTGAATGAGTGAAGAATTAACATTATTGGTTAATTAGTTCGTAATTGGATTAATGTATTGCAGATATAATGAATGAGTTTTTGGTAATGTTCATTGAATCTGAAGAAGCGTGCCTTTGTGGATGCACGCGAAAGCGCTTATTCTGTTGTTTTAATAAAGAAATATTCTCCTACGTGGTGGTGACTTCCAGTTTATACTACACTATTTATTTTTATTTTATTTATTTATTTATTTATTTACATTTGTTGACTGGGAGAGTCACACTGGATGTAGGTCCATTTTCAGCGGAGTCCCGGGGAGAAAAGCTCCACAGTTAAAATATACAGACAGTAGTTGCATTGGATTTACATAGCAATTAATTTGCTCAACATAGCAATTAGCAATTACATAGTTACAGATGAAGAACATAGTACATCAGTAGACAACTAGAATCTGTAACATCTGTGAAGTACATAACAGACATTAATAATTGTAACTCCACAGATCCTGCCAACTACAGACCCATTTCAATTATCTGCCAACTCTCCAAAATCCTTGAAAAATGTATACATAACCAGCTTCTTAAGTGCCTAATTGATGAAGATCTCGTAACCCCAACACAACAAAACCTAATCACAGCATCCCCAGTGTCCTACTCTCCTTCACACATACTGTTGCAGAAGCCAAGGACAACAACCATCTAGTATCCTGTCTCTTTCTCAACCTTTCCAAAGCTTTTGATACTGTCTCTCATTCTAAGTTTATTGCCTAACTAATTGAGCTCAACCACCCCCCACACACACGATAGACTGATTCTGTAGCTATCTCTCAAACAGACTCCAGTCTGTTAGATGGTACTATGCCTGTTCCCCCTTCCTACCTATCCAAACCGGTGTCCCTCAGGGCTTAATCCTTGGCCCCTTCCTTTTCAACATCTTCACTAATGACCTGCACTTCTCCTGCACATCTTCTTCCTGCATACAATACACCAATGACTCCACTGTCATCTCTATCTCTGATAACATCTCTAACCTTCATTCCATCACTCAACACACTTTCTCATCTGTTGAAAAATGGCTAGCTGACACCAACTTACACTTAACGTCAAAAAGACGAAGCTCCTACTTTTCCTTCCCGAATCCCTCTCTTACCACAAATCCTCTTACCATTCTCTCTCTGTCAAATAAACCCCCATCACAGCTGACCCTCTTGCCAAATTACTTGAAACTATAATTGACGACCAGCTAAAATTCGACATCCATATACAAGTTTGTTTGTTTTTGTCTTTCGGCTTTTCCCGGTTAGGGGTCGCCACAGCAGAACTCCGGTCCGCTAATGATTGGTAGTTGATTTTTACGTACCAGCTTGCCAGGCCTGATGCACAACCTTCAACAAAGATACACCCATTCATGCATGTCTCCACACAGAAAACACTGAGAATTGAACCAGACAGTGTTTTACTGTGAGGCAACAATGCTACCGCAGCACCACCACCGCGTGTATAAAAAAAAACAAAAAAAAAACAACCAAAACCTAGGCCTTCCCTACAGAACCAAAAATATGCATGATGCACGTATGGCTGCTGCATGGCTCGCAAACTGACACATCCAAACAAAGAAAAGCCAGCAGTAAAGGTGGAAACCCACAAGTTAATATATATAATAAAAAATCACATAACAAAGTAGAGGGTGGTAAGCCCCAACTACCTGCCCCAAACCATTTTGACTGTAATAGCCTTCTTCAGTGAGTAAACATGAGCAAGCCAAAAATCCACTCATATATATATGTGTGTATATATATATATATATATATATATATATATATATATATATACATATAGTAGTACAAAATAGCAGTTCATTGGTGCATTCATAATTGGTCATTAAACCCAGGTGGGAACAAAGCTTCCAACTTAATAATCCATTTGCATTCCTCGTTTTCTGAACCCTGTTGCAATGAGTACAATGACCACATGGCATGCAGTCTATCAGTGGGCCACCTGTGAGTGTATGTTGAGTGGGAACCATAGAACTAGGTCCCACCCTCTTATAATCGCTAAAGAGGAAACCCAATGTACGTTCTCTCCAGAATGAAAAAGAGCATCTATCACCCAAAAAAGGGTGTAATCTCTCCTCAGCCATAAGAATGTTCCAATGTCTATTAATTATATTTGTAAACCCCCATGTATTGCGTCCATATGTGGTCAACAGATGAACCAAAGGATTGGAAAAACCTCTTGGTTTGTCCTTATATTGTAAAAGCTTGGTTCTGTCTTGAGTGGAAGCCCAGTGACAAGCTGTGCTAATTATACCAGAATGTAACCTCTCTCACGAAAACGTTGTATCAAATCATCCCTAGTATCTTCAAATGTTTGCTGGCTTGAACAAATCCAGAAATTCAGAAAATGAGGGAATTCAGTAGTCGCAACACATTGGTGGTTTTTAACATTTATTTTTGGGCTAACTGCAGCAGAGAGTAGGGTGTCTATTTGGTCACTTGTTCATGCTCCTCATTCTATGTGGGACAAACTTCTAGACCTTTTCGTCTCAGGATTGGGGAGCATCTTAGTGACATTAGGAATAAACGTCCTACTAATGCTTTGTACAAACATGTGTGCAAACACAACTCTGCATCTTTTTATTTCACTGTTATAGATTGTATTGTCGGTAAATGTAGGGACAAATCAGGATGACACGATATACTTAATTTTAAGGAACGCAAATGGACTATTAAGTTGGGAGCTTTGTTCCCACCTGGACTTAATGATCAATTATGAATGCACCAATGAACTGTTTTATGTACTACTATATATATATATATATATATGAGTGGATTTTTGGTTTGCTCATGTTTACTCACTGAAGAAGGCTATTACAGCTGAAATCGGTTTGGGACAGGTAGTTGGGCTTATCACCCTCTACCTTGTTATGTGATTTATTATTATATATATTAAACTGTGGGTTTCCACCTTTACTGCTGGCTTTTCTTCCCTATAGAAACAAAAAGTTTCTAGCTCCCAGTTCAAGACCATCGCTTGCTCAAGCCTTTCTCCTTCCTTGCCTTCTCTATGCCTCTCCTATGCTTACCCATGTCCAGACATCACTACTATCCAAACTCGAACAATGTTCGATCTGTTAAATCTTTGTTATACTTTTTTTAATGAACCCTAATGTGAAATTTTAGTATAAGCTTCTATTATTCACAATTTATGTTCTGTTTTATGGCCCAAATCTATGTCGAAAAGTCTCTTTGGACCATCCCACCTACATGGAAATCAAATAAATAACCAAATATTTCACACTCAGATATATGTATATATGCATGTGGGTGCATGTGTATATGTATGTACCATATGGTCTTAACAGTACTGGTACCACATGACCAGTAGCTATTTCACACTACTAATCCAACTCAAAGTGCTAAATTTGATTAAATTAACTTATCCTAAAATCCAGGAAGTAAGTAATCACATTAGATCATGTTGATCCTGTAACTGCTTTATCTTCAGTCTAATCAGCAAGTTTGTCTGCCATGAAAATAAAATGCAGCCTTACCTGTGTAGGAGCACATTTCATGGCAGTCTGGACATGAATTTTCAAATAGTACAATAGATAACAAAAGACTAAATTCAATTATCTTTCACTGATACTTTCAGAATGGTCTTGTTTGTATGTCTCTAGGCAAAAAAAATCTCTGAAAGAAACTATAAAGTTTCTTTGTTTTTCAGCTAGTCCAGAAAGACAAAACTCCATGCTGCCCTTAATCCTAGAGAGTTTCCAATTAACTTCTTCCCTAATAAATATCAACCCATGACTTTAACATTATCCTTTTCCATCTGTATGAATGATTATCTCACCATTAAGTGAGTGCCCAAAAGAGAACGTGCAAAAATAACTATTTTTAGATTGAATCAAAGAAGAATGACAAAGGAAAACCCCCTCACACCCCCGGAAAACTATATTATCAGCTCTGAGTTCACACAACAGCAAGATAAAGGCAAACAATCTCACGTGGAAAACAGCTGTCAGACTGAAAAAGTAGTGTTTGAGACTGTTCACTCTTCTTAATATTTGCACTTACAGCCTGCAACCATCTGAGTATGTGTACTGGTCAGTCTTCAGTTTTGTACAAGTGATGTTCGCCACTAAAATAAAAGCAGATAAAGAGATTGTGTAAATGGTTGTTCTACTAAGTGGAGGAAATATTTTATCCAGTACTGTGCTTCCTTGTAATATGTATTCTACTTAAAGATGGCAGATCATAGTTCGCCTCAAGATAGTCTCCAGATAATGATTGTGGCGTCTGGTAATGGAAATCCAGACCATTTAGATTAATAAAGAAATATAAAACGAAAAGAAGCTTTGTATGGTTGGAAATGATCTTTCACTGAAAGAGAAGTATATTGTATCCAGAAATACCTGGCCCTTTTCAAAGTTCCAGAATATTAGTTTGACTGAAATGCATCAGAATACAGATTCACTTTATTAACACAATACAACTTGATTTTAGGGAAGCTTTGAAAATAGCTGTAAGGGATGGAAAAATAATGGCAACTTTCAAGACTCATCCTTTCTTTATAATGTAGTAAATATGTAAGATATTGTAAAGCTCTTCTTAGTTCATGCTTATTTTAATCAAATTCATTCTCATCTTTAAATTCAAGTAAGATTGAAACACCTACCGATGTCCAAATGAAGCTTCCCAATACAGGGCTACAGTTAAATTTGTCATTCCTGAGCTATAATGGGAGTTGGGAGAAGGGGCCATGTTTTTCTTGGCATGGTCAGCAGGTGCCAATCAGTGTTGTCCCCTCTGAAGCATGCAAAATCCTGGAAAAGGCGTAACTTTTCCCCTAAGCCATTACCCCATTCATTTCAATAAGTACATGCGCATTGTTCTCTGCCAGAGCTAATAATCCTGCTGGTAAATGGACTGAAGAAACAGCAAATGTATAAACATTCTATACTTACAAAATATATTTTATAACAGTGTTATTATTTGAGCCATGTTTTGTTAGCTGAAACCATTACACTAGATACGAATGGTGGTCCTAGAAAATCATACTGATGAGACAAGGAAAGGAAGAATGAGTAATATTTGCTCACTTTTTTCTGCAGTGTGTACTTTACAATTTTCCTGAATCAATGATTTGCTCACATCTACAATATTATTTATGCTGAAAACAAAAATTCAATAGTAATTTTACTACCAAGAACAAAAAAAAAAAAAATAACAGGAGAACAAAGTTTTGTTTTTACAAAAAAATAAAGCTGAGATGTTTAGAGTTTAAGTACTTCTGCTGAGATGCAACACAAAGAAGATTATTTTGATCCATGCCTCTCAACCAAGAAATCTGGACAAAGCCATAAATAATAGGGCCCCAAAGGCTAAAAAATGGGAACACAGGGTGGGAGGATGGCAGAATGGTTAAGGTGTTTACCTTGCAGGCACAAGGTGCAGGGTTTGATTCTCACATGGGGTACTTGGCTAGGCTTAAAATGGCCCACAAGGGCAAATCACATCGTACTAATCTATGAACACTTTTTAAATATTGCTTGTACAAACTTAGAAAGTTGGTAGAATAACAGGTTTTGCATTAGCATTAATTTTTCTGAAGGATATGAAGTCTGAAACTCAGATGTCTGCCATTATTTTCTGACTTCAGTCCTCAATCATTTTCCAGTGATTTGCCAGGAAAAACACAGATTTTAGGAGAAGCGGACCAAAAATATGAAGCAGAAATCTGGGCATTCTGCAAAAATGCGGACAGTTGAGAGGTAAGTTTTGATCAGGCTATGCTAATGATAACATTTCATGCCTCACTTGATACCACATAAAACAAATAAAAGACTGTTAAAACCACTTACTTTCAATGCAAATAAGACATTTGAGTGATACTGTAAACAGTTTGGGAAAGTATACTTCACAAATGTGGTGGTTTGCACAATGACTCAAAATACCTGATAGGCACTCACAATAACCAGATTTTCTGATAGAGGATCTGATTTCCTGACTAGTAGGAAAAAGTCTTGGGAGGGAAATATTGGTGATGATATATGAAGCTATGGGAATATTGCAGCTGCATACAGCTCTAAGGTTAGTGTGTACAAGTAATTGTAGCAAAATGCTTGTTACAGTTGTGGCAAGCAGCTTGCTACTGTTAAAAGTTACAAAAGACCATTTTATTTGGTCCTTTGGAAAGAATCATAGGTTCATAGGTTCATAGGTTCATACTAGGCTATCTGCCCTAGGGCATTTATAAGCCTAGCCAGAGTTGTGTGGCTTTCACCACCCCTTAGGTTGAAGAATACTATACCCATTAGTTTGCCGTGCCTCTGTCCAGCAGTGATACAGAGATGACCCCCAGGGTAAACCTACGATCTTCCATCCACTGGTCAAGATTCCTCTTGAACAGAGCCAGCGAGGTGCTCTGTCTCACATGGACCAGGATTCTGTTCCACAGCATAGGGAGTCTCTGGGTGATGAATCTGTCCCTCCAGCATGTCCTATTTATATCCGTGTTGAGGTTTAAGTCTCTTGCTCTTGTGGCTCTGGTGGATTTGGATTTTTTGAGGTGGAGCATGTCCATTAATTCCGGGTTGGACATGGTCTTGTATGTCAGGCACAGGTCACCTCTGAGCAGATGGTATGCGGCTGAATAGAGCTGGAGTTTCTTCAGTCGGGCAGCATATGGCATATTTTTGAGCCCCTTTATCCTTTTGGTGAGGAACTTTTGGAGTCTTTCCAATTGCTGCAGGTGTCGGGTAAGATACATTCCCAATGGGGCATTGTACTCAATCATTGGTCTGATAAGTGAAGAGTACAGGGGAACAATGACCTCCCTTGATCTGGATGTGAATCCCTTCATAATCAGGTGGGCAATGTAGAAGGTCCTCCTAACCACTTTGGCAATGTGAGTGTCAAAAGAAAGGTTACTGTCAACTTGGGTCCCCAGGTCCCTGATAACCTCTTCTGTGCTTAATGGATTGCCACCTATGTGGTAACTTGGGGTTACCTTGTTTTTACCAAAGGGTATGACTATACATTTTTTGGCATTTAGCTTAAGGCCATGGCTCTGGCACCAGTTATCCGTTTCTATGAGACCTCTCTGAAGGATATCTGTGTCTGATGGATTTTCAACTATGGCATCCATTTTGCAGTCATCTGCAAACTTTGTCAGCCACAATCCTCCTATGTTTGCCTGCACTTCTGAAAAGTAGATGCCGAACAAGAGGGGGTCCAGGACTGAGCCCTGTGGGACACCGCTTGTGACCGGCTTGGAGTCTGACATGGCACCAGCAATTCTAACCCTGTGGGTTCTGTCCTTGAGCCAGTTTGCAACCCATCTTGTGACATATGGGTTTACATTTAAGCTGGTGAGCTTTTCTATGATACCCGAGTGGGGTACTGTGTCGAAAGCTTTTGCAAGGTCAAGGTAGGCGGTGTGAGCTGCCTTACCCTCATCAATGGCCTTGGTGACTGTTTCAAAAAAGTTGACCAAGTTCAAGAGGCATGATCTGCCCTTGACAAAGCCGAATTGGGTAGGATCCAATGTCTGTAGGTCCCCTATGTCTTTATTTATGAGTTCCATTATGATCCTCTCCATAGCTTTGCAGACCAGGCTTGTTAAGCTTATGGGGCGGTAATTACCAGGGTCCGTAGAAGCACCGCCTTTGTGGAGTGGGACCACAGTTGCCGTACGCCACTCTTTGGGTACGTATCCTGTGGTAAGGCTAAGATTAAACAGCAGCCTTATGTGTGGGTTTAGTTACTCATTGAGTTCGTGTAGCACACAGCCGGGGACACCATCCGGTCCCATTGATGCTGTGTTTTTAGCTTTAGAGAGAGCAGCTCTCACCTGGGCATTTGAGATGATTGGGAGGCTACACTCTGCTGGGATAGATATTTCTCCTTTTGGGGGGGGGGATTTTCACTGAACCTGTCTGCCAGTATGTTTGCAATGTCTGTGGGTTCAGTGATTTTTGCATCATTTTGGACTAATTCTGAGCATATCTGGGAGTTTCCACCCAGATTTCTAACATAGCTAAAGAAGGTCTTATGATTGTCTTTTGAGTCCTTGGCAATTTTTCTCTCAAAGTTGGCCTTGGATGATTTTATGAGTGATCGTAGTTTTTTACTAGTATTGATCAGAGATGTCTTCCCTTTTAGGGATTTTGCTCTATCTTGTAGTAGCTTTCTCCTCTTGTTGTAAAGTTTGTTTATGGCTGGGGTCCACCAGATCAGGCACTTGCCTTTGGTGGAAAGGGTCTTGATTTTATTTGGGATTGCTTGATCCATGCAATCCTGGAGGTGCTCGTAGAAAGCATTTGTAAGGGATTCAGCAGCGTGGGTTGTGGTTTCCAATGGCTCAGAGGCCTTGAAGGATACCACACCAGTCTTAAGAAGTGTGAAGTTGGCTTTTGAGAAGTTCTTCACTGTGGTCTTTTTTGTTGGGGGTGGGGGCGGGATGTGGATCTCCAGTGAGATTAGTTTATGGTCTGATCTCACCAATGAGGGATATACTTCCGATGTGGAGCATTTTGTCCCCATGTTTGTGATGATCAGGTCTAGTATATTTTCACCTCTTGTGGGAATGGTGACAAGTTGTTCCATAGCATTTGAGTTTATGAACTCCAGGAACCTTTGGGCTAGGGTATTGGGGCTTGAGTAATGTTCCCAGTCTATGTTTGGGTAGTTGAAGTCACCCAATATGATGGTGTTTGGAGAGACATTTATACTCTCCAGTGTCTTCAGGAAGGCTGTGTGGGGTTCCTGAGTTTGAGAGGGTGGCCTGTAACAAGCTACAAACTGTAGAGCAGTTTTGCCTATGGTTAATTGCACCTGAATGGTCTCTGATGCTTCGTGAGTTACCACCAGCCTGGAGGTGTGGGTATCCTTGATGAATATGGATACACCCCCTCCTTTTGTGGTACGGTCCGGGTTTTGGGGCCAGAACGCATGATATGAGGTAAAACCTGATAGTGCCGGGGTGCTCTCAGGAGCCTTGAACCAGGTTTCAGTCACAGCACAGACATCGATGCTCTCCATACTGAGGAGGGCTTCGAGGGCGTGCATCTTGAGATTTAGACTTCTGGCATTGAGCAGCATTACCCTTAGTTTTTTTCCATTATTGTTTTCTAGGGCGGTGGGTTTAGAATTTGAGCCTTGTCTAAAAAAGGCACATAAAACAAATAAAAGACTGTTAAAACCACTTACTTTGTCCCTGATATTAAATATATATATATATATTTTTTTTTCACTAAATATTTTTTTTATTATTTCAAATAAGATGTCTTAAACATTACATGAAATAAAGATAAATAACACATTTACAATTCTAAAACATTACTAACTGCAAACCATTATATAACTATTTACATTGGTGTCTATGCAAATAACATTGAAGTTCTATATTATATAAAGTTAGAAACATAAGATGATATATCTTCTTCGATCTTTTCAAGTATTTCCAGTACTTTCATCCAAGAGTAATATTAAGAAGTAGATATTTTAGTTCTGTTCTTCACTGTTAATATTTCCATGGGAGCAACTGTTGTTGTTAAAGTCTCAAATTCCTTGAACGTAGGCAAAGCCTCATTTTTCCAGTGTATAGTTATGATTTTACGTGAAATTGCCAATAGTAACCATAGGATTTTAGTGTCTTTTTTTGGTACACAGTTTGGAATAGGAGAGTTGAATAAAATTAAAGATTTTGTTAATTGAAAATTACATGCTGCCAATCTGCTTTTATCTTGGTATGGCATCTCCAACATTGATCTTCAATAGAATACATTTTGGCTAACCTATGTGCTGTATAGAAACTTTTGTGTAGATATCTCCAAGTGAATAATTGCCAGTATTTTGATAATGTAGAAAATTTGGAAGATTTTAGAATATTACTTTTTTCTTCTTCAACTGGAGGATGGTTGCTTATTAAAGTATAATAATCCCGGTATAGATATTAGACAAATAACCTGTACCCTGATAAGGCTGTTTTGTGATAAGAATAAGGTATTCAATGAGTTTTGGAGCTTCATGTCTAACTGAAGATTGCATTTGTTCTATTTTATTTATAAGAAAATGCCTTAGATTTTGTAAAAACAGCCAATTGTCTTTATTTATATTATAATTATAAATCATCTGTTCCTTTATTAGAATTTTCCCTTTCTCTATAAGTTGATGCCAAAGGAGTAATGTTTCTTCTTTAAGTATATTTATTTTAGATATTTGGAATGTATCTAGAATATTTGGTGTAAAAGCTATAGTGAAAATAAGAAAAATCCAAGAATTAATATTTGGTATTTTGTTTATATATGTTTTGAACACTGAAAGTGTAGAGCTTATATAGTTTGATGGCAATTTATTAATATTATTCCTTTTCCCTAAAAAATAATCTTTTAACATCCATATAAGGGGTGATGGCATTACTGTTAAGTTGTCTTGTATGTGATTATAATTGATTTCTATGTAAATCTGCTCATGGGCTTGTTTCCATATAGGTGTGTATGAATTATTTAACCATAGTGTTATGTTTTTAATAACAGATGAGGTAATATATAAATCAATATCCGGTAAATTAATTCCACCATCTTCCCAATCTGGCAAATGTTTATTTAAGGCTATACAGGGTTTATTTGGAAACCATAGAAAATTTAAAATTAGTTTATTGTATCTTTGAATAATATATTTGGGAGGTGGCAATGAAAAATGTTGTATTAAGTATAATATTTTGGGAAATATGATTATTTTAATAAAATATAATCTGTCTGCTGTTGAAAAGATATATTTATTCCAGTAACCAATTGTTTGTTCTATTTTGTCTAGTATTTTATTATAGTTAAATATTAGAGAATCTGTTAATTCATTGAGTAGATTTATTCCCAGATATAATAATTTACTTTCTGTTACTATATATTTGGAAAATCTTTTGTTTATATTATTTTTTTTTACAATTACAGGGCATAATTTTAGTTTTGTTTTCATTAAATTTTAAGCCTGAAATATTTTGAAATTTATTCATGGAGTTAAATAGAGCATTCAAAGACTCATTTGCATCTGAAAGAGTTAATAGTATGTCATCAGCAAAGAGTTGGATTTTTAGGTTTAACGTTTTATTAATACAAATGCCCTTTATGTTATTGTTTGATCTGATTTGATTTGCAAAGGGTTCTATGAGTAATGCAAATAACAATGGTGATAAAGGGCAACCTTGTTTAGTTCCCTTTTTGATTGTTATAGGGCCTGATCTATATGATCCCAGTTTAACATATGCAGTAGATTTTTCATATAGTATTTGGATAAGATTATTAAAATTGGAAGGAAAGTTATATTCTTTTAAAACTAGTGAAAGAAAGTTCCAGTTAACCGAATCAAAAGCTTTATTAATATCTAATGAGATTACATTTAAATCTAGGACTTTATGTTTGCTATAATCTATTAATGTTAGTATTCTTTTAATATTATCTGAAGTATTTCTTCCTTTAATAAAATCTGTTTGATCTTTGTGAATTAAGAAAGGAAGAAAGTGTTTGATCCTATCTGCGTATATAGCCATAAACATCTTATAGTCTATATTGAGTAATGATATTGGCCTATATGAGGAACACTGCTTCTCATCTTTATCTGGTTTGATAACTGGGGATATCAATGAATATTTCCAAGAGGGTGGTATATTCACATCTTTATTGGCTATATCATATACTTTTAATAATAAAGATATGGCTTGATTGGGTATTAATTTATACATTTCTGCTAGCATATTGTCTGGGCCAGGTGCTTTATTTGTCTTGAGCTTTTTAATGTGTGATTTTAATTCTGTCATATTGATTGGTTTGTTTATAATGTCTATTTGTTCTTGTGTTCATTTAATATGAATATTGTTTTCTAAGTATTTTTTTATATCCTTAGTAGGTGTATCTTAAGTATTTATGGAATTATCAATGTTAAATTGGAGTCGGAATGCTTCTAAAATATCATTTAGTTCTGTAACTCTTTTGTTAGTATTAGGAATAAATATTTATTTTATTTGCTTAGATCTCATTATTTTTTTTGTTCTATTAGTTAAGTATCTCAGGTGTGCTGAATTAGTAGAGTATGAGTTTATTTTTATCTTTTCTAAGTTAATCATAATCTTATGATGTAGCAATTCTGTATACTTCTTATTGATTTGTGTAAGTTCTTGAACTTGAGTAGCATTACCCTTTTGTATTTCCAGTTTCGATGTATCTGCTTTGTTTTGTAAGTCTAGCATATCTTTATTCCATAACTTCCTTTTATTTATGTACCAGGATAATATCTTCCCATATGTAACTGCTTTTAATGAATCCCAGACATATATTTCTGAAATATCTTCTGTGTAATTTATTTCTAGAAAGTTTTTGATTGTTTCTTCATAAAATTCTTTGAAATCTGTCAATTTTGTGATATAGGAAGGTATCCTAGTAATGGGATTTGAATAAAATGGTGTAAGCTCTATCTCAAAGACTATGGCATTATGATCAGATAAGGGACAATTTATGATTTTGACTTTGTCAATTTTTGTTATTAGGTCATTGGCAACATATATTCTATCAATTCTAGAGTTAGTTTTATATCTATGAGAATAAAATGTGAAGATTAGTGAGTCTGGTTCTGCAAATTCATTTATATATTTTAAATACAATGTATCTATAAATTGTGATAGTGCTTTAGAGATAGGTTGTTTTCTTCTTTTGGATTTAGAATCTGTATCTTTTTCATTCATTATACAGTTGAAGTCTCCTGCCAATATCAGGCTACCCTTAGTTAAATGAATTATCTCTTCAAAATGCTGTTTAACTGTTTTTAATCCTAGTCCTGGGATCCAATATAGATTTACTAATGTATAGATTCTCTTATTTAACTCTATTGAAACTAGACAAAACATACCTGATGTATCTTGATGAGTAGTAATTATTTTAGGTGTTATAGTTGAGTTGCGAAGTAGTATACTTACTCCTCTTTTTTTGTTTTGTATTGAGAGTTTATTAGTACTGTGTAATTATTAATATTTAAGTTGTTTATATCTCAATCTAATAAGTGTGTCTCTTGTAAAAAGACTATTTGTGGTTTATGTAAGTTTATGTACTTGAAAAGGCTTCTCCTTTTATTACTATTATTTAGACTGTTAAGATTTATGGATAAACATTTCATTTCCTAGTTTTGAGTTTGTTTTATGTGTGAGTTTATGTAAATATTGTTTATTCTTAGTTCCATCTTGGATACAGAATTCAAAAAGTTTTTCTTGTATGATTTTTGCATGTTTCTGAGTGACACCAAAGTGATAGAATAAAAAAAAAAAAACAAAGAACTTCCAAACTTGTAATTCTTAACCTTAAAAACCATTCCCTATCGCTATGAGGTAATATACCTCTTTGTTTGGTTAGTGAATCTAACCAAACAAACTTTCTACCCTCACAAATAATATTTGGATCAGTTTCTCTTATCCTCTTAGTTTTAAATAAAGATAATTGAATAATATATTAAGATAATCTAATCAGCTAAAATATATACATATATTCTTTACTCATCTTATTGTAATTCAATAATACTTATTTCTAATCAGGTTTCAAAAAGGTACAAATATTTAGATTAAGGTAGTATCATTTCAAAATAATTTAGGGTATTAATAAACATCAGGTTAAAATCTATAACTGTATATTTCATACATCTGTTGAAAACTATTTACTGACATTACTGTATAATACAGTACCATTGTTGTGCAATTGTTTTAGACTACTCAAGTCCGAAACCAGTGTTTAAATTAATATTTGCAAAGTCATATTGGAATAAAAACATGAATAGTTCTGAAAACACATCATATTTCATGTTTAACATAAACTGAAATGCAATACAATGTACAAGTATATTAATATTTCTTTAGTAGACATTAAATATGTTCCTCTGATTGCATTTTTCAGCTTTTCAAAGACAATTCCCATGGCTGGAGACAACAAGATCACAATTTAGACATCTCCCTTATCCAAGAGACTACTTATAATGTTGTTACTTGATTGAGTGTTTTGTTGTTAACACTTCTATCAACTTTCAGTGGGACTTTGTATAATCAAAACTGACACAGTACAGAGGTAAAACTGCAGTGCACTTGACCACATTTTTAAAGCAAACATCTATGTATATCACATATTAACTCTTACAGCTTAGACTGACACTTAACCAGTGAGTTTATCTGCTGATAATAAGTGCTGGAGATATAATTTTGACTTACTTAACACCAGTGATTTAATCTTATGACTGAATAAAAGTATACTGGAGAACATATCAAAATAATGGAAGCTGCTAAGATTTAAACTATTATGTATGAAAATGTTACAGGTTAAAATTCCTAACCCATTTTGCAGTAAATAGACAAAATGTATTTAAACTATGGGGTAACTCCTTTATTATGTCAAAAAGGTGTTTAAGAAGCTTGTTTTTCCTCTAACATCAGAGGATAGCTATGGTGATCCATGCACTGCAAGATTATTATTTATCCTGGTAATTGCTTTACGACTGTATATAGAAATATTTAATTCAAATAATTAACTGGCATTACAACAATATTTCTCAGAAAAGTTGTTTTATAGTTAATGACTAGATAGAACGCATCATTGAGAGGATACATTTATCAAATGTCAAGTGCTTTAGCTATAATATGTGTCCCCTCTAATTAATCCCCAATGAATTTACTGCTTACTAAACTTGCAGACTAATATTGGCGTCTTTTCATGTAGTCATATTGGAACATGAAAATACAGGTCTGCTGATTAGGAACAATCAGGCTCTCAACTGCTAGACAATACATTTGTCTGCAGAAAGGTTTAATAATTACAGTTGCATTGTCAAGCATTTTTGTTTACACTAACAGTAACATGATATACCCGCATACACTAGTATTGTGTCATTCTTGATAATGTAAAAAGCCAGGTAATATTATAAGAAGGGTGAAGCCACAGCCAGGTAATATAATAAGAAGAGTACAGCCGCAGTCATTATTCAGATGAGCAAATGGGAACAGCATGAGCCATCTAAGGATGGATAGCTCGTTGAGTACCTGCCACAATGTATGTTCATAATGCATGGTAACTTAGTAATAAATTAGGGTGTGGGCTAAGCCTCTCCCTCTTCTACTCAAATTAGATTTAATACAATATGTGTGTAGAACACAGATGCTTCGACAAAGTTCAAAGCTATATGGGATATAAATATTGTATAATTGACACATTGGGTTAAATCCACTGTTGTTATGTTACTTATTATAGTTGTTTATATAATTATTGCTTTTACTTTCTCTATCTAGTATATTATACTGTTATTTAAATGTTTGATTTGCTAAATGTACATTTAACCTTCTTGTTGCATCCCATTTGTCCACTTGAGGGCATATTTTGGTAGCAGGACATTAGCAGTATTTTGTAGGAGCACCAGTGTGGGAAATGGCAATTTTCCTTAAAATAAACCAGTCAGTTGCTTGACATTTACTAGTTTCTTTAGAGAATTTGTAAAACAGCAGTGATTTTATTTGCTGATGATTAATTGCTGCTCTTTAAACTCTGCTGTATAAAACATAGTAAGGGATAGCTAAAATGTCTGGAAATCTAAACTGACAGAAAGACAAGCAGATATATGTCCTTATCTATCAAGGTGCTAGAAGACATCAGTAGCCATAAACTGAAAGTGCTTCAAAAATATATATCTGTGTATATTTATATGAACCTTTTATATTATGTACATTTCCTTAGAAGGAATTTAGGTTTCTGTATCTTTAAATGTGAACCTAGCTTATTTTCTGACTAGACGTCAATTAGAAAGAGTCAGGGGATGGCGTACACAAGTAAATGTGACAAGCAATAAGTAACTCAAGTTTCTAGTGATGTTTGTGGCTGTTAAATTGTCTCGAGAACCAAGCGGGAAAAGATATGTGTTTTTTCTTTTTTCTTATCCCTTCCCTTACATGGTGACAAACTCATGTAGTGTGCACGTGAGCACTCTAGTTTGCGGAGTAGTGTTCACAACTATCAAACTTTGCATTTTAAACATGCTATGCCTTATTTCTCTACAAAAGAAAAGACAACAGGATATCTAAGCTAGTCACAAGCATCTTTCAACTCCGGATGTCCGGAGCCACAACACACCTGACGTATAGCCTCAAAATATCACTTAAAACATATTTTTTCACTGGACTATATCAGTATGTGCATATGGGTCAAAGGCAGAACATCTTTTAAGACTATTTAAAGTAGTCTTATGATACATCCTAACTGAAATACTTCATTTCAAAAGCAACGCATTTCCGGCCAGCATTAGCATTTATCCAAACAGGGACACTTTTAACTTATAAAAAGTAATGCTGTCAGGGATGTAACTGATAATAAGTTATATAGCAGCCATTACTATACCTATTAAGCAATATAACCATATACTGATTAAAATATAAGTTAATGAATATTTTATAAAAAGAAGAGAAAAAATAAAAACAGCAAAACACAAAGAGAGAAAATAACTATTTGGGAACATTATTATGCATTGATTACTCTGATTAAGAATATGAAAATAATAGACGGATAATAATGAAAAACAGAGTAATGTTTAAATTATGCTTAGTATATTGATGTGATTTGAGATAAATGTATTTACATTTATGCTAATTTTGACATTTAAAATATAATTGAAAGTAGTACCTGTTTTGGTGTAACTTGAAGACAGTAAGAACTTTTCTTTTGTTGTTAGTATTATTATTTAGATTTTTATAGAATATAACATATGTAAGATTATTTGTCCTTTAGTCTTTTTTTCTTTTGCTCAACAGTTTTCCAATTATTTACTTCAGCATTTCTCTTCGGTGTACTAATTGTCCAGTCCATAGATTCTTCATGTGTTAGGATGTTGTTGTTGGTAAGGTATTTTATTGCTGAATCTACTGTTTCAAAGATTTTTATTCCATTTGGTAGAAAAACTTTCAGTCTTGCTGGGAATAAAAGATGGACTTTCAGTTGCTTTTTCTTCAAGGTTTTTATTATTGGTAGAAATTCTTTTTTTTTGAAACCACCTTTGTAGAATAATCATTGTCAAATCTTATTAATTTGCCCAAGCATTTCTTAATATAAGATCTTTATCTTGTGTAGAAAAAAGTCTCACAATTATAGATCTCGGCTTGTTCTTACCCAGAGAAGAAGCATTTCCAGAAGCTGCTAGTGATCTATGCTGCTCTATACCATATGAAAGAGCTTCAGGTATTTTTGTTACATCTGGTATCCAGGTGGTAAGAAAGTTTATCATATTGTCCCCTTCAGATTTTTCTGGTAGACCATATATTCTAATATTATTTCTTCTTGTTCGGTTTTCCATATCATCAAGCTTTTCTAGTAAATATGTATTCTGTTGAAGTAAGAATTCAGTTTGTTGTTCTTCTATTTGGACTCTAGTGTCAATGTCACTTAATGACTGTTCAATAAGTGATATCTGTCCTTTCTGCTGTGTAAACATTTCTTGAAGCTGTTCCAGTTGTTGTGAGCACTTTTCTTTAAAAGTATCTATTTTATTGTCCATCTTGTCGATTTTTATTGTAAGTTCCTGTATATTTGTAATGAGAGACTGCAGGTCTTTTTTGAGAGAAGAGTCTTGTGCTGTATTCCTTAGATGACTCATGCTGTAAAGCTGATATTGGTGCTGATTTTCCAGTAATTAATTTGACAGGAATTATTCAAGTTCTGACAATAAAATTTTTCTTATAGATGCTCAGAGTTATTAGAAATAAGTTAGTAATAAAAAATTCTTCAAATTAAATATTATTTTGTAAAATTCCTGTCAGGAATTGTATTGAGGTAAGAGAGCTGAAATGAAGTGCAGCTATCAGTTCAGTATCCTAGCCACCAAATATATATATTTTGAGTGAATAACACCACACTATGTCTCCAGCCTTAACAATATATAATATTTAAAAAGTAGTCATGTTGTTTATAATAATTTATAATTTAACAGCCTATAAATTATCTTCCCACTACAAAACAATGTTAACAGATATAAAAGTAGAAACTGTATTACTCTATTAATGTTTTATAACATGTCTTTTAAATTTACCAGGACATTACACATATAAGTAAATGACTGTGGAAAGTTAGCCATTGTAATTTCGTGAAATATCTCCTAATTGGGGCATTCCTTTTCTAAGCTGCCAAAAGATTCATAATACTGAACACATTTTTACTCTGCACTATGAAGGGAGTAACTCATTTTAGACTTGATAATGTCATCTGAATCAAGGGTTAAAATGACGTGTTTAACAACTCACTTTATGCATTCATTGGCAAACAGTCTTCTATGAATTCTGTCATTCTGTAACCAGTTCATCTGTTTTTCATTAATCAGTACATATTGTTCTTTCTTTGTCTAACAACTATATTGATGTGTGCATATATTCCTAGCTCCTGATCTGTAAAAATGAGGTTACCTCTGCTGGCTATAAGAGGGATGGGGAGGAGAAAGCAAGTTTGCATTCCTAGCAAGAACTCTTGATACCATATACATTTGTTCAAGAAGCAATTAATTTAGTTTCAATGAGAAATATAGCTTGAAAGACTACTGACATAAAACAAAAGAGAAATGAACTTATTTTTCTGTCAGTGACCCAGAGCACTCCTTAAGACTATGACATTCCCATCACCATTCAGACAAAATGTGTTCCTAAGTGTATTTCAATACCAATCTACAGAAATCTTGCAAAAGGCTACTGAAATGCAGAAACATGAAAGATGATGGACCGGATTCATGAAGGCTTGCATGGAGTGTAAGACTAGTGTAAGACGGCAGACAGGCAATATGTCTTCCGAGCGATTCAGCAATAGCCGGCAGGGGCGTGCATGAGAGCTTCTAAAGCTACTCTTGCATGGACAGTGTTATGGTATGCAAATTACCTCATTTGCTGCTGAAAGTTATGCAAATGAGGCAAATTTGTGATCTAGGAAACACTAACCTGTCCGTGTAAGAGCAGTGTTATCTGCAGAAATGTACTCCGTTGGTAACGGAGTACCGTTCTGCAAATAGCTAAACGGAGCTATGACAGCTAAAAATAAAGGATGCATCTAGCTGAGGAAGCATGCCAATGGCCAAATATAAGGCCACTGGCATTTGCAAATGTTGTAAATCCTTAAAATCCCATTTTTCCCCCGATTGCCGATGTTTAAGCGTAGCACAGTGGCGCGCAAACATGTTGCGCTTTAAATAAAATGAAAAAAAGTGAAAAATAGCCACAAATGTGCATTTTCACTTAAAACCTTGTTCTGTCATGCAGGTGAATGGCAGGCTGAAAACAACATGGCCACTGAGTAGTGGTTAAATCAAACAAAACAACTATTAACCACAAAAGGAAAAAGGGAAATCCACAAATCACAAAACCAAATCCATGAATTTATTGGTTAGCGCTTTCATGCACCATCAATACGTGCACTTCCTCAGACAAATGAATTAAAAAATTACACTGCTTAAATACAAAAAACACATCAATTAACAAGTTAACCAATTAATTAATTGGATAATGTGAATTAAATTATATTATTACCTACCCAACAAGTTTACTAGACACAACACCTAAAAATAACATGCTCCTACATAATAATAAATATATGTTAACCAGTTCAACATATTAAAATATATATATATATATATATATATATATATATATATATATATATAAAATTAAAAAACATTTTTTAAAAAATAATAATAATAATTAGTTTATCGAGTAGTGGTTGTTAAGGGGGGGGAGCTCAGTGTGAGAGATGTAACCAAGCATTAGTAGGTAATCCTATGGAAATGAGGATAAGGATAGTGAATCCCAATTTTCCCCGGCATGTGAGCCATGTCCCTAGAGTGTAAGTGTAGGAGTAGGGTAGTAGTAGAGTAGAAGATAGGTGACATCATGAGGCGGTATGTCTGAAAGACTGTAAGGTGATTGGAGCACAGTGACTTGTGTTTGCCCTGAGTTGCTCAGGATTGCAAGAGGTGTGTGTACAGTGGTACTAGCTGAAAACAAGAAACCAAAGGTGTACGCTATGGATATATCTGAAATTTCTTGCAAACAGGCACACAGCGTGTCTTGTGGTGTCTGCACGGTGTGCAGGTGTGAGTGCGTGGGTGTGCGTTTGTTTGTGCGCCGCTGCCCCTTGTGGAAACAGAAAGGGAAAATGAAGGAAAAGAAGAAGTAGGAAGTTAACCAAGGAGAACTATCAGAGCTGCCAGGCGTAATATATCAGAATCAGCCAATTACACAGGCAGTAGACTAGCCCAACCCAACCCAGCACTTTAAACTCTGCTAACAGCAGTCTACCCTGTTTTTTCACAAGAACTCTGCAACACTGCATTATACAAAGAGTGAAAACTTAAAAAGCTTAAGGCTGACAAAATGTTAGGGGCTGCTATTGCTATCATAAACGAACATGTGCAAGGTGCTGAGGGTGGTGATGTTGTGAATGCTGCTGAGCAACTCACAGTGAGGAGACGGAGAAGAGTGTACAGACCCAGGGTAACCTACCAGGGGCTACATGAGCTGGAGATAGTGGAGTGCTATAAAGTGGACAGAGACCTCCTGCAGCAAATTGTTGAGCTGTGCCGGCCAATCCTCACACACAGAACCAACAGAGGGGAACCCATCTCAGTGGATACCAAGGTATGTGTTGGCCTACAAATACTAGCTACAGGTACCTTCCAGAGACCAACTGGTGATATGATGGGGGTTTCACAGGCATTAGCATACAGGGTACTGCACCAGTTCCTGGATGCCACGTCAGCACATGTCGGTGAGCATGTATATTTCCCCAGTTCCAGTGAGGCATTGGCCAGCAATATGCATCTTTTCCACCAAATAGCAGAATACCCTGAGGTGGTGGGTGCAATAGACTGCACGCACATACACATCAAAACACCACCAGGTGAGCGAGGTAGTGTCTACATCAACCGCAAGGGCTTCCCCTCCATTAACTGTCAAGTCATGTGCAATGCCCAGGGCATAATAATGAATGTGTGTGCTGGCTGCCCTGAAAGCTATCACGATTCCCACATCTGGCATCTGACGCAGCTGTACCAGAGATTTGCCAATGGGGACATCCCTGACGGTCACCTAGTGGGGGATGCTGGATACGCATTGGAGCCATGGCTGATGACACCCATCAGAAATGCACACACACCCGAACAAGAACTCCATAATGAGGCACACGCACAAACAAGAAACATTATTGAGAGTGTGTTTGGGATGCTCAAGTCACAGTTCCAGTGCCTAGACACATCTGGTGGAGCCTTGCAGTACTCACCAACTACATGTACCCAAATTGCCATGGTATGTGCCATGCTACACAATATGATCCTGCAAAAACAGCTGCAGCAGGAACAGCATGGGGCAGGGCCAAACAGCCCCCCCCCACCATTGCCAAGGCCTGCACAGGCACAGTGTGACTCAGAGGAGGAACAACCTGAGCCTGCCCCAGTAGGCAGAAGGAGGCGTGCCCAGTATGCCCTGGCCTTGGCAAAGAGGCAATGCATAGCACATGCACTGGCTCAGTAGGAACTCTGGAAATTACACCTCTCTCTGACTCGCACATACAATCAAAGGGATGCCTAACTTGACACTACCTGTTTAGGGAGTGTACTATGTGCATCCAACATAGGCAGCCCTGCAGCACCACCTGAGACATGATTGCCCTATTTTAAGCAATATAAAGCAGTGCTAAGCACATTTTACCACTATTTAGCATATTTAAGCACAATTGCGTGGAGCTGCGTGCCTTGCAAACCAGTGCAATGTTGGGCAACGTTGGGCAATGTTGGGCAAAGTCAGGCAAAGTCAGGTAAACATGCTCACACCTGCTTTACTGTTCCTTAACCAGTCAGGTCTGCCCAGCAGGAAAATAAACAGCAGTGACAGGGCTCAAACCCAGGATACTGTGCACTATAGTCACAGTACTGAACCACTAAGCCATGACAGCATTTCACTGGCACAGGCACAGCAGCGCAATTGTAGACTAACACAAACACAAACAAATGCTGTATCATGCCCTCTGAAGTTCCCCCCAGGCCTATGCAGACAGATAACAGCAGGCCAGGCAGTGTGATGTGGGTTGGGTAGGCTATGAAGTCACAAACTAATATACGTGAAATGGGAAGCTAAGTTCTGTAGTACAGTAGTGTGCCTCAAGCCAGTATGATAAGCAACAGTACAGACTGAAACAGAGTACCTGACATAGCAGTGCAGGCCTAGCAAATGTGTATAAGTGTCAGGTGAACCCCTCATCCTATGTACACCCACAGTAACAATCAGGTGTGCCCCCTGGGTAGAAATGTACAAATAATAGCTGTCCGTCCCCCCTGTATGTAGAAATGTTGATAAGTCTATGCAAAGCGACTCATGGAAGCCTTGCAGGCATAACGTGCTTCCTGTCGATGTACAACACAAAGGTGAGCCCTGAAGTAAAAAACAACTTGATTTTTCACACACATATAGTATATATGTTCATACTGGGCATGCTCACACACTTAAATGAAGCAATTGTCAGTCAACAACATACTGAAAGGTCATACTGGGCATGCTCACACACTTAGGCCATGTCTGAGTACAGCAGTGGGCCACACATATCTGGCAGTTGCAGTTCATACCCCAGAAACTTGTCACTATTGACCAATCCTACTTGCGCACACAGTTATATGAAAACAGACCCATATAATATATTGGACTCCTGTCATAATCAAACTATGTACTACAAGCACTTAAGTTGTTCAAAGAAAGTGAAAATTCAAAGAAGATCAATAAATCTCCGATCAGTATCATCAATAAACAATGAGCACTCCTAACATTATCCAATCCATGTTCTGGCAAAAATATTGTCAAAGAGTCCATAGAGAACCATGAAGTTTTCTTTCGCAATGTCATATATATCAATGTAAACACATATATGTTCTGAGTCAGTGCAAACTGTAAATGAATACATGTACATGACTGACACTGCCACCATCTTGTCAGACAGGTTCATACATATTTACCCCCCTCTCACTGACAAAAGGGCCCATTATTATACCTGGAGATTGTGAAAACCCAGAAATCACATATACAATGGTTAAACAGCACTTTCCAAACCTAAAAACACGGCATCTATGGGATGACAGACCCTGCACCTGAACAGTCTGTTGAGACTCACCCTCTGTACAGGATATGAAACTGTTGAATGTGTTACAGCAACATTTGGCACACTCCACAAGAGTTGCTGCACAACAGACCATAGGAACTATTGTCTTATAAGCCTATTAAGCCTGATCTGCAAGGCCATGGAGTCCATCATGATGGAACTCATAAACAGAGCTATTGTGAGCCTACAAACACCCAACCCTACCAATTCCGGTTTGGTCAGGGGCAGATCATGGTTCCCAAACCTGCTAGACTGTTTTCAAGGCAGTCACCCAGGACATACATCAATGAAATGAGCTACACATGTCCCACATAGACCTTGAAAAGCCCTCTTCCAACATCCCAGACACATGTCGTATCCACAAAATCAACAACCAGTGTATAAATATGTATGTCATCTGATGGATTGCCAACTGGGGCACAGATCCCACAAGGTAACAGTTGTGGTCTCCTGTTCAAGCTGGTAACAACTGCTGTCCCCCATGGCTCAGTCCTGGGACCCCTCCTGTCTGGTGTATACTTTTCAGAAATACAGTCAAACACACGAGGGCTATGTTTAGCAAAGTTTGTGGATGACTGCAAAAACGTTGTCATAATCAATGTTTGGGACAACAGAGACATCCTTAAAAAGGGTCTCAGTCAGACATATGTGGTGCAAAATTCATGGCCTCGAGCTACAGTCATACAATTACCACATAGGTGCCAACACCCTAAATATGTAGGTGTAATAAGGGATCTATGGACACATGTGGATAGTCATCTCCACTTCCAGAAACATATTCACAAAGTGGTTAGAAAATCATGCTATGTGTTTCCACAAACTGCCAAAGTCTTTGCATGTAGGTCAAAGGAGGTTCCCTCCACACATCAGTCATCAGACCCGTCAGAGAGTACCACAACACACTTGCAATGAATCTGACTATGCACCCTCAGCAGCTGGAAAGACCACTGAAGTACCTCAACAAGAGGATTACAGGCCTCAAACAGTTGCCCCATGCAACAAGGCTGAATTAAACTCAATCTGTACTCTGTTGCATACTGTCTACTCAGGAGATCTCTGCCCAACAGACAGATCCATGTCCAATGCAGAACTGATGTACATGTGCTATCTGAAGTAAACCCAAGCTCACTGTACCACAAGCTCTAGGGATATCATCATCACAACATTAAATAGAACATGTTGGAGGGATACATTACTAACTCACAGACTTCTCTTGCTTTGGAACAGGCTCTCAACCGACATTTAGCCAGGACCCTCACTGACACACTTCCAGAGGAGCCTTGATGAGTGTATGTGAAACTGAACTGTCACACCATGGATCACTTCATCAGCTCTACTACACAGAGGCCTAGGGAACTAACTCCATGGGTGGTGATAGCTGCACATTCTGGCCATACTAATATATGCCTTCAGGCAGATAGCCTATTACCTACCTATGTACCTCTATATATATGTAGGGGAAACACAGTATAATAAGCCAAAGATGGATGGGCAGAGATGTGTGTAAGAGGGTGACCATGACAGGGAGCCATCCAGGAATATCCGACCCAGCACACATCCCAATGGCACAAAAGACATGAGGTGCACATCTCTCCCACTGTACATAACAGCCACCAGTATCTGTAAGCATTACAGTGTATGTGGTCCATGTGCCTGCTGTACATCATAACTGTACAATGAAGTACACATCTACTGTCTGTAGACATGTACCTGTCACATAGGTTCATAGGTATGTAGTAGACTATCTCCACGAAGGCATATATCAGCCTACGCAAGTTGTGCAGCTTCCACCACACCATTGGGTAGTCTCCCAAGGCCTAGTTCTAATAGTTAGTACCCTAAGCCCCTTTCTAGTGGGGCTGCTGATGTGATGCCTATCATGAATTGTCTGTTTCCCATCCACTCATCAAGGTTCCAATTGAAGAGTGTCAGCGAGGGGTTCTGTCTGATGTACATTGGGACTCTTTTCCACAGTAAGGCAAGTGTCTGGGATGGTACTCTATCCCACCAGCATGTTGTATTCATTGTTCTGATGAGGTTCATATCCCCTGGAATGTGTAGGGTGACTCAATGTTGTTATGTGTAGATGGAGCATGTTCAACAGTTATGTGTTGGACATGGCTCTGTATGTTAGGCAGAGTGCGCCTCTGAGTAGGTGGTACGCAACGAAGAACAGATTTAGTTTTACCAGATGTGTTGCATAACACAACTGCTTGTGGCCAGTAATCCTCTTGGTGAGGTACCTATGTGGTCTCTACAGCTGCAGGATATGCTAAGTCGAGTACATCCAAAATGGTGCACTGTACTCAATGATGGGTCTGATGATGTAAGAGTAGAGTGCCAACACTACCTCTTTGGATCCTGATGCAAACCCTTTGTTGATTAGGTGGGCCGCATAGGATCTCCCAATCACTTTGGCAACATGGTTGTCAAAGGAAAGATGACTATGTACATGTGTCCCCAGATCCCTTATCACCTTGTCATTTTTAAGGGGGTAACACCCATGTGGTAGTTTGTGGGTATTTTGTTTTCAACAAAGAGGATCACTATGCATTCCTCCACAGTGAGCTTGAGGCCATGATTCTGACACCACACATCTGTCTCATAGAGTCCCTTCTGGAGAATATGTCTGTCTTCTGGGGAATCTATTATGGCAAACACTTTACAGTTCCCATCAAACTTAGTCAACCACAACTCTCCTGTGTTGGCATGTACATTTGAAAAGTATATACCAAACAGGAGGGACCCCAGGACTGAACCCTGGGGGACACCAGTTGTTACCGGTGTAGAGTCTGATGTAGCCAGCAACTCATAATGTGTGGGATCTATCTGTGAGCCAGTTTGCAATCCATCTTGTGATGTATGGATGCATGGCCAGGTTGGTGAGTTCATCTATGATACCTGACTGGGGAATGGTGTCAAAGGCCTTAGCAAGGTATAGGTAGGCTGTGTGGAGCTCATTTCAATCATCTGTAGCCTGGGTAACTGTCAAACAAATCCTCCCAGATCAGAAGGTGTGGTCTGCATTTGACAAAGCCAAACTGGGTGTGCTCAACTGTGTGAACGTTGCCAGTCTCTGTATTGTTGACTTCCATTATGATTGGCTCCACTGCCTTGCAGAACACACTCGTCAGGCTCATAGAGCATGAATGCCAAGGGGTTTTTGTGGCCCCTCACCTGTGGGGTGTGAAGAACGTTGCTGTGCAACATTCTATGGGCACATATCCTGTAGAGAGCATGTAGAGGGAGGTGTAGGTATCCTTGATGAATATGGATACATCCTCACCCTATGTGCTATAATTCAGGTTCTGATGCTGGAAGGTATGGAATGAGTAGTATCCTGGTAATGCTGGTGTGCTGTCTGGAGCCTTGAACTAGGTTACTGATACTGCACAGATATCAATATTCTCCATAATGAAAAGTGCCTTGAGTGTGTGCATGTGTGCATCTTGAGGCTGAGACTTCTGGCAATGAGTAGCATTTAGCTCACTTTGTGGTTATTTGTGTTGGTTACGGGGTTTGGTTTGTCCTGCATGACCGGTGTTCCACACCTGACATCAGCGCCTCATTGGTCCCATCTGACCATAAGCTAATTACCCTACATATCCACATCCTGGACCCACACCCCCATTAAGGAAACCATGTTAAAAAATGTCTCCAAAGCCAACTTCATGCTTCTTAAGACAGAAGTGCTGAACTGCAGGACACCCATGCAGATGGACAGTACAGTTACAACTACTGAATCCTTCACAATTGCACTTTATAAGCACTTACATGACTGCGTGCATCGTGCTATCCCAAACAGAACCAAAACGCTATTCTCCAAGAAAAGCAAGCCAATCTGGTGTTCCCCTGCCATAAACAAACTGCACAACATAAGGAAAATACTGTTGCAAAAGAGGGTAAAATCCCATGAGGGGAGGAGCTCCATGGTCAACATCAGAAAGAAGCTGTGATCCATGATATCATTCTCCAAAGCTAGTTCTGAAAACAAAATCGACACTGATTCTAAAGACAACCACAAAGCATTCTATAGCTATGTCAAGAATCTCAATGGCAACACTCAGATCTGCTCTGAGTTACCGCACAATGGCACTGAATATACAGACCCAACAGATATTGCCAACATCCTGGCAGATAAGATCAGTGCTAACTTTACCCCCCCTCTCACCCATGAAAGAGCACATCTCTATAACGGAAGACTGCAAAGTTGCTGTCATCATGGCTGCACAGGTAAAAACACTCTCCAAAGCCAGGAACACAACATCCATGGGACCAGATAACATCCCAGGCTGTGTTCTACACAAACTACAGAACGAACAGGCACCACACCTACGTACCATGTTAAGTCATAGCCTCACCTCAGGCTTTGCACCTGCTGAATGATGCACAGCGATGGTTATCCCACTACACAAGGGGGGAGCCACCATGGACCCCATGAACTAGCGCCAAATTAGCCTGATGAGCCTGCTCTGCAAGGCCATGGAATGTATCATCATATAACTTATAAAAAAAGACATTGGTAATCTCCAAACTCTGGACCACAACCATGTTGGGTTTGTAAAAGGCAGATCATGTCTCCTAAACCTGATAGACATCATTGAAGCAGTCACCAGAACCGTAGACAAGAGAAAGGTGGTTCACACAGCCTGTGTAGATCTTGCCACAGCTTTCAACACCATCCCCCACTCTGGAATTATAGATAAACCCACTAAACTAGGTATAAATCGCTATGTCACAAGATGGGTTGCCAACTGGCTATCTGACAGAACACACACTGTGAAAGCAGCAGACACCAAGTATGAACCAGAGACAAGTGCAGTACCACAGGGTTCAGTCCTGGGTCCTGTCCTGTCTGGTATCTACTTCCCTGAAGTAAACTTTAACATGGAAGGTCTGTGGCTCATGAAGTTTTCAGATGACTGCAAACTAGGAGCCATAATCGAAACTACTGAAGATTTGGACATCCTACAAAAGGGCCTCACTGAGACAGATGCCTGGTGTCAAAGCCATGGCCTCAAGCTCAATGCCAAAAAGTGCATTGTTATCCCCTTTGGTAAAAACTCTGTAGCCATGAACTACGACATAGGCGGTAGTATACTTAACACTGAAAGTGTAATAAGAGACCTTGGGTCACAGGTGGACAGTGGACACACCTGTGATAATCACATCCCCGCAGTAGTCAGGAAATCCTTCTACGTGGCACACCTCATCACAAAAGGTGTCTCATGCAGAATAGATAAGGATATTGTTCCCCTCTACTCATCACTCACTAGATCCATAATAGAGTACAATGCCCCTTTTGCTATGTACCTCACAAGACATCTACAACAATTGGAAAGCCTGCAGAAATACCTCACAAAAAGCATTAGTGGCCTGAAATACATGCCATACACAGACCGTCTCAAAATGCTCCAGCTGTACTCTCTCGCATATCGCCTACTCAGAGGTGATCTCTGCCTAACATACAAAGCTATGTCAAACACAGAGCTGTTGGACATGCTCCACGTAAAACACTCACAATCCCTCTGATCTTCAGCCCCAAAACCCAGAGTGAAATACAAAAGGAAGTGGTGTATCCATTTACCTTATGTAAATCCACAGCTTCAGGTTAGTGGCACAGCATGAGGCCTTGGAGACCATGCAAGTGCAACTAACATTGGGCAAAGCTGCTTATCAGATTGTAGCCTGCTGTAGATCTCCTACCTTGTCTCAGGAACCTCACTCAGTATTCCTGAGAACAGTGGAAAATATAAAGGTCCTACCAAACACCATTATATGAGGAGATTACAACTATCTGATGAAGTTACTGGAGTAACGAAAACGAATGTCAAGGTGTTTTACTGGCGTTTACATTAAACCTGTGTTTTATGATACTGTGAGTTCTGTGGAATTCATTATATTCTTTCAGAATCTGCTGGATATTTATTGGTTTTTGCCTCTTCTCGGTGTTGGTCTGTGTTTTGAGATTACAACTACCAAAACACTGACTGGGAGAATTACTCGTGTACAACGTCCTTTGCCCAATGCTTCCTAGAGTTTAAAAACTCAAACGCTCTGGAACAGCTGGTCACCATGCCCACTAGAGGTGACAACATACTGGACCTGATCATCACCAACATGGGGTACCAGTGTTCCACAACACAGATAAACCCCTCGCTGGTAATATCAGATCATAAAGTAATCACACTGGACATCCACATCATGCCCCCAACACTCAAGGAAACCACTGTGAAGAAAGTTTCTAAAGCAAACAGCACACTTCTCAAGACCAAAGTGGAAAGTTCAAAAGCACCCTTGCTATAGGATAATGCTATACAATCTGCAGAATCATTTACAAATGCATTCTATGAGCATCTACAGGGATGCATGGATCGAGACATGCCAAATAAAACCAAGATGCACTCCTCCATAAATAGGAAACCAATCTGGTGGTCATCACACATAAATAAGCTATACAACAGAAGGAGGGAACGAACACATGATAGAGCAAACTTCACAAAAGGAAAGGCATCACTGATCATTATTAGGAAGAAACAATGATCGCTCATAAAATAATCCAAGGCCAGTTTCTAAAGACAAATTGCCAAGGAATGTAAGAATAACAACCACAAAGCTTTTGTTAGCTATACCAAACATTTAGGTGGCAACTCTCAAATATGCTGTCAGCTACTGCAAAATGGAAAAAAGATACACTGAACCAACTTACATTGCCCACATCCTGGGTGACAAGTTCAGTTCAAACCCCCCCCCCCATCACCCCCAAAAGGGCCTGTGTCCATTCCAGAAGAATGCAGAGCACCAGACTTCATGGACATGCAGGTCAAAACAGCCCTCTCCAAAGCTAAGAACACAGCATCAAAGGGACTGGATGGTGTCCCACGCTGCGACTTACACCAGCCCCAAAAGGAACTACACCCTCACCTACATTCCCTGTCCAGACTTAACCTTACCACATGCTATGTACCCAAAGAATGGCATACAGCAACAGTCATCCAGCTCCACAAAGGGGGTGCCACAACAGAACCAGGAAACCATTGCCCTATAGGCCTACTCAGCCTGGTCTGCAAAGCTATGGAGCAAATTATCATGGAACCCATAAACAGAGACATTGGGCACCTCCAGACACTGGACTCTACCCAACTTGGCATTGTTAAAGGTAGATCCTGGCTCCTAAACCTAGTTGACATTTGAAACAGTTACCAAGGACATAGATGGAGGTGAAAGTAGTCCACACAGACCACCTGGACCTCACTAAGGCCTTTCGACACCATTCCCCACTCTGGCATCATGGTCAAGCTTACCAGCTTGAACATTAACAGCTATGTCACAGGATGGGTGGCCAACTGGCGCACAGAGCAAGCACACATGTTCAGAGTTGCAGGTGCCATGTCCAACTCTAAACCAGTCACAAATGGCATCCCACAGGTATTGGTCCTGGGAGCCCACCTGTTCAGTAGATACTGCTCAGAGGTACAGGCAAGCACGGGAGGAGTATGGCTGAACAAGTTTGCAGATGACTGCTAACTGTGGTCCATAATCGACTCCACGGTTGACACAGACATCCTACAGGTCTTACAGAGACATACACCTGGTGTCAAAACAATGCCCTCAAGCAGAATTCCAAAGAATGCATAGTCATCCCCTTTGGATAAAACAAAGTGCACACAAATTACCACATAGGTGGTAATCCAGTATGTACGGAGAATGTAATTATGGCCCTGGGGACCCAGGTAGATAGTAAATTCTCTTTTGATGATCACATTGCCAAAGTGTTTACTTATTTTTTCTATGTAGCCCACCTAATGTCACCTAATGTAACCCACGTTGTCTAGTCTGATGATGTCACCATCCTACAAATATACCTGTGGAAAGGAGAACTTACAGTAATGTGTATAGTGTGTCGTGTAAATGTGTACTGCTCTAGTATCATTAAGTAGTTAGGTAGGGGCTTGAATCCTGCACTTGACAACTGTATGAGAGTGTGTGTGTGTATCTCCTTGTAGAGGAGCAACCTTTTTGGAGACAACTACAACACCTTAAAAGTGGTATACTTATCTATGGCAAGTCTGATGATGTCATCATCCTACAAATATACCTGTGGAAAAAAGAACTTCCAGTAATGTGTATAGCACGTTGTGTAAATGCATACTGTTCTAGTATCATAAGGTAGTTAGGTAGGGGTTTGAATCCTGCACTTGACATCTATATGAGAGTGTGTGTGTGTGTGTGTGTGTGTGTATATCCTTGTAGAGGAGAAACCTTTTTGGAGACAACTACAACACCTTAAAAGTGGTATACTTATCTATGGCAAGTCTGATGATGTCACCATCCTACAAATATACCTCTGGAAAAAAGAACTCCCAGTAATGTGTACAGCGCATCGTGTAAATACATACTGCTCTAGTATCATAAAGTAGTTAGGTAGAGGTTTGAATCCTGCACTTGGTGTGTGTGTGTGTGTGTGTGTGTGTGTGTGTGTGTGTGTGTGTGTGTGTGCTCTATGTGTGTGACACAATTGGTCACTGTGTTGTGGGTTTTGCTTTTACTACTGTATGACATATCACAATGACAACAGTATGTGCATTGTATGTCAGGTAGCTGTGTGGCAAATACATATACGTACATGTGACCTCAATTATTTCATAGGTGGGAACCCTGTTTTCGCCATGAACACATCTGTTATCTTTTCCAGAGTGTGCTGCCACTTTCCAGACTTTAGGTCACATCTGTATGCTTGTGACAAGCCCAGCCAATGCAGCGATCCCTGGCCTAGGTCATCCGTGTCACACACACTCATTACGGTTTCTATTGAATAGTGCGAGTGAGGGTTTATGCCAGATGTATATTTCAGACCAGTTAAAACGCAGCAAAGTCTATCAATGATGGCTCTTCATTATAGGTGTACAACAACCTTTGTGGCTATGCATGCAGACCCCTTATTGCTTATGTGATTCACCGAGGGATATCAAAATACCTTTGGAAATGTGATTACCAAAGGAGAGATGATGTAATACTTGGCTGTATGTACACATCGGTACCTGTTCAACATGTTGGGGGCTACTACCTATGTGGTACTGTGGGGATACTATGTTTTGTAAAGGTGGATGACCATGCTTTAGTTGGCTTATAGCTTTACAGCATGGGTTTGACAACAGGTGTCTGTCTGTATGATACCCTTGTGGAGGATGTGTGTGTCATCTGGAGAATGCATTGTAGGCCACAGTATGCATTTCCAGACGTGGACGGACATATCCCTACTGTGTTTGATTGTACCTAAGAGAGCTATATGCCAATCAGGACTGGTCCCAGGAATGGGTGCAGGTGAACACCACTGGTTACTGGCATAGTATAGTTCCTGAAGGATAAAAATGTTACTGTGTGTCCTACATCTGTGTGTCAGTTGTCAAGACATCATCTAATGATTGTTTATGGTCAGGCTGTTGAGGTTATGTATACTACCAGAATGCAAACCAATGACAGATAGTAACAGCATCACCCACAGCACAGTGTCAAACCATGTCATACACACATGTGTACCCAAGTTAGAAAATGTGTGTAGTACAATGCATACTGGCCACCAATAGAAACTATGGAGTGTTAACATTGTGTAATACAGGGCATGTCACCCTGCCCATGTGTCCACTATACAAGTACATGCAGGCAGTGCACCTCCACCATGTTCACAAATGTACACCTGCAAACCTGTGCTGCACACATCCACACATACTGTCCACACATGCTGCCAATACTACACACATCAGCCAAGTGGCACGTGGGTGGACAATACACTATTGGGAATAACACTGGTGTAAACAATACTACATTGACAATCTCAGCTTTAATGCATCATGCCTGCTCAGCTACACCTTCAAGGATATCATTACACTTTACTGCTGACAACATGCTAACATTGCTATACTGCTATAAAGTCACCCTGTGCATCAGCACCATGTTAGCATGTTCCTGCATCAATGTTACAGATGACAGGAGGTGGCACAGGTTTCATCATATGCACAGGGTGTGTTGTTGGTTTGCCAGAGGCCTACATTGAGCCATACAATTGACATGTATGTGTGTGTGTGTGTGTGTGTGTGTGTGTGTGTGTGTGTGTGTGTGTGTGTGTGTGTGTGTGTGTGTGTGTGTGTGTGTGTGTGTGTGTGTGTGTGAGGGCCAAGAGTACTGGTATGGGCCAATGTTGATGTAATGTGTGCGGGTATGTGTTAGCACTAGGTGTCTGGTTTATGTGTGTGTGTGTGTCTGCATGCACACAGTTCCACCATGTGGCTGCCATATACAGGGATTTGTGGGACAGCCACAGACTGTACCTGCCAGGCTTTACAGATCACCGTCTCTGGCCACGGATATGGTATCTGTGCCTGGCAGGGGTGCTACTGACAGTATCAGGTACTAAGCCAGACTGGGCACTATCCTTAGAGGTAGACAGAGGTACACTGGACCCAGGTCCCTGCTGGGACTGGCCAGAGCCAAGTGCACGTGGTCTTCTAGGACGGTCTATGGACAGCCCACCCCCAACATTGCTGGGGCTGGTACTGGCACTATGGGAGTGGCTGTGACTTGAGGGACGTCCGAGGTGACTGGCAACTGGTGATGCTGTTGGCATACATCCACGTCGACGTCTCAACCGTCCCGCACTGTCCTGACACATGGACATGACATTGCGGAGGACATCTAATGTCTCACCCCAATGTCCATCAGTGACCTCAGTGCAATGACAGATGGCACCTGCTAGGTCATGGATGCTGTCATTTAAAGCGGTGTTATGTGCCCTCTGTGCCCTTAGTCCCTGTCTGGTGTACCGGTCCATACATGCCTGTGCCTCCATGACAGCCTGGAGCATGTGTGAGGTTGTAAGACCTGTGGCGCATCTGCCAGGGGCATGATGACTAGCAGTGCTCCGACGAGATCCCCTGGACATCTGCCTATGTGTTACCGTTCCAGACCTCTGGGTATGGCTGCTGTGTCCAGATGCATGTGCCATAGATACCACACTGTCCTGGCCATTGCCAACTGTACACTGTCCCTCAGCTAAGGGCATTGGTGATGATGGATGTGTTGGCAGTATGACTGTGTGCATGGATGGGGTGGACACCTGTGTACTGTTGATTGGTGGCCCAACGACAGACCCTGGCAAACATGCCTGTGCCTCAACACAACTATCCTCATTATCACTATTTGTGTCAGTGACATCAGGTTCCCTGCTGCAGTGAACCAGCCCAACTTCAGCACCTGTGAGAGGAAGACAGGAAACACACTTTATGACCTGTACATGATGTCAGAACACATGCACACATGCACACATGCACACATGAACACATGCACACATGCACACATGCATACATGCACACACGCGCACATGAACACATGCACATATGCACACATGATCACATGAACACATGCACACATGCACACATCCACACATGAACACATGCACACATGCACACATGCACATATGAACACATGAACACATGCACACATGAACACATGAACACAGGCACACATGCACACATGCACACATGTACACATGAACACATGCACATGCACACATACACACATGAACACATGCACACAAATATACTCCTCACTATAACAGACACACACACACACACACACACACACACACACACACACACCACCAGCAATCCAGAACTTACTCAATAGTGGTTGATGGTAGGGTACAGTATCACAAGACAAACAGTCATATCACGCGTGTCAGCATGCAGGACATGTGTTGCTCAACAGCATGCAGTATGAGTGTAGACAGTCCTTGCTGATAACAGTATACATCGCTTTGATGCATATGTGTTGTTGTTCAGTGATTGGCCTCACCCTGGAACGCAATGTGTACATGGACACAACATTGCTGTGCAAGTATTACAAGCTCTTCAATGTGCTGTGCACCATCACTCACAGGTATAAATACCATGGCTGGATGTTTATCTGTGTTTCACATAGATATCCATTACTGATTAGAGCGTCTGTGTCTTTAGCAGATAAATGTGGTCACAGGTTTAGCTCATGGATGCTATGTATACACACAGGATGAGCGGTGCATGTATACCTGATGGAATACCATTGCTCAACATAGCCATTGCACAGTAGTTATGGTGAGTTTAGACGATATTGTGGACATGCCAGTGCCAGCCATGTTATGGCATGCTACAACACAACTGCAACATTAAACATCACACATACCCAACTTGTGTCATGTGACCTATACACTCAGTAGCATTACAAGACATATATGTGTCACTTTGCGCAAATGGTGATTGCTATGCATATTGTGTAAAGGTGCATATGCTTGCACACACACAACATTGAGGTGTATAGCAATGAATGCTATGTGTAGTAGTGTGGTTATTGTAACTGGATGGGGTGTATTACCATGAGCCATCATCATGCAGCATCATGTGGTCACTCAAGGCTACTAATGTGTGCCAGACTGGCACCTATCTTTGGGAACTGCAGTTCTGACTGGATCATTTATCTAGCTACATGCACGTGCCAGGCATTCTATGTAGGTCAAACATCCAGACAATTCCGTATCAGGATATCAGAACATTTGGGAGATATCAGGAATTGCAGATCAACAAATGCATTATACAGACACACTTTCAAGCATCCTACGGCCAAATTTTCTTTTTGCATCATTGATAACATCATTGGTAATAGGGCATTTAAAACAGGATGGCATGAGATTCTTAACAATAAAGAGAAAAGATGGATAGTTAAATTGGGTGGGCTGTTCCCACCAGGGCTTAATGACAAAATGTGAATTTTTCACAAATTCTTCTTATACCCACAATTCTCAGTTTTTTCTTATTGAACAAGACATCTGTTTATAGTGTGACCCAACATTTATTATGGATATCACTATCAATAACTATGTATTATTATGCTAACCATTTTTATCTTCATACAGCACTCATCCACTTTACAACATTAAGGTAATATTTTATCTTATTTTTCTACTATTGACATTATTGATGGTTTGGTACAGCCTCAGATGGACAACAACAATTTTTGCATATTTATTGTATGCAACTAATATATGTTTTATTTTTCATTATTATTTGTAACATAATTAATGATTTTTTTTTCCTAGACAGGAAGTGATGTCATAGCTCTCTTATAGGGTATATAAGGAGCAGCTCTTATTTTGTGTTTTCTAACTACTGATGAAAGCTTGAATAGCTGAAACCGGTCTAGTTTCTGTATAATAAAATACAAGCATTGGAACCACTCGAGGTGCTGGCTTTTTTCTTAGTATTGTTCACACTAGCTTGGTTGCCGTGCACCAGTTGCACTTGCTAGCTTGTTTCTTTACTGACCTATCATGCTGTACCTGAACCGCAGTACCATGGCTACTTTCACCATTTCACAGCCAGTTGTTACATGGGTTTGTAAGGTGCCCAATAGGGAGCATTGCCTAATATGAATGTGTTGTGTGTTGAAGAGTGTCGCATTGCCCCATGATAGGTATCTACCCCTCAGGTATATTATGTGTGCTGTGTGGATGACATTTGGGATACTGGAGTGTGACCTTACAGCATGTGTCTGAATACGCCATGTGTAGCATATTAACATGTACTGCGTATGACGAAGTTGTGTATGTTGTGTGCATGTGTATCGACTGCCTATCCAATGTCCACTACAGTGTAGCCACAATTGTTTGGGATGCTCTGTGTATTGCATGTGTTTGAGGCAGCTACTTACGTTACTGAGATGTGCATAGTCTCACAGCAAACATGCACAGCATACATTTTGCATAGGTGTGTTACATGTGTACATGGCCTACACCTCAACTATGACATGCACATTTTATTTGCAATATTAAATGTAGAACACACTCACCAGCATGGGTCTGCTGCCTTGCTGTCACACCAGAGGGACCTACAAGGATATGAGACAGTTTGTCAGTGGCAAAAACTGTGGCATTGCTACTGTAAGTTTGCAATCTTACCGTAGTACAATGGTTGACAGTCACAGGCCTACACATCATGTTACAAATTATCAGTATTGCACAACACCAGGCTCCACATCTTCTAACTACACAGTACACATCTCACATATGCATGATCTAACAATAGAGGTAACAGTAGTCTACAGATATGCATGTTACCTGCACGCTCCATGTGAACTTGCTGGGGGGCTCCGGCCTCCATGATGATACATGTGTGCTGTTGTTGTTGTTGGCCAGGAGCCACCAGGCTCAGGAGCAGCTCCTCCACTCTGATGAGGGGGGGATCGGTGGTAACCCCCACCACCTGTGGCAAGCTGTTGCCTACGGACATCAGACGCACACTGCCGGAGATGTCTAAGTAAATCACTGCAGTGATGGCGTACCTGCTCATATGTCCAGTTATGCATGCCTATGTCATTTATCCTACGGACAACATCTTGTCACAGTGCAGTCCGCTCATGCTGGTCCTGGCTGGTTCTTGAGAATAGCAGGGTGTAGTGTTGGATGAGACTGGTAGTTATGATTTCATCCTTTGCTCGACTATAGGTAGGGTTGCGATGGTGGGCCATGACCCTGTAAGACAATGAAACAATATGTGTGAGCAAGTCATGTGGCACACTTAACATTCTACAGTACAGATATCACTGAACTGCCATAAATAGCAAACTATTGTCTGTCAGAGGATACACACTTTCAATACCACATATCAGTGCTCAACCCACAACTGCCTGACAGTGCCTGGCACGCCCTATATATTAAACCATTTTCTGCACAGCAACAAAGAGAAACCACTATGTAAGACTATGCAACAGTACATGGCACACTGTATGCAACACAATGTACCACCTAGCCACAGGAGGTATATATCAAGCTAATGCATAACGAAATATGTCATCCATTGCAATGATTGTAAACTCCAGTTACAATATTACCAGTATACCACACTAGTTGTTGATGGAAAACTCCTGCCTAATATTTGTGCCCATTCGTGAATATAGGTGGCATACTGCTGTACTAGACTATACATGTTGCTAGATATGCACTTATATCCTGTAACACACATATGACCGAGGGCATGTTACAGGCATACCCACACACACATCAGACATACATACAGGTCACAGAGGTATGGCAACCCAGATGAGCTTTACATGTGTAACATACAGTACTGTGTGTCAATACTTACAAACCCTTATGCCTGAGGTATGTAATCTGTGAGGACTACAGGGAACACACAAAACAGTGTTTTCAAGCAATGTGGACATACACCATACTGTGCTGTTTAGGCCTTCAGCTTCAGGTAGTACTACAGTTCATACAGGATTTGGATTCACCAGCAGTACCAATCAATAAGTATACATGTACTGCTTTAGCCTCCAATGGCACACCCCAGTTAACACCAAGGGACTACGTAAGACCATATGCCATACTGCTTTTTCTGACTAGCAATAGCATACACATCTTTTGCTGGGATCAGAGCTAGGACACATAATACCATGACAGAAACAGTTTCCCACTAAGCTATCCTACATATACACAACTGTGACATTCACCAACACATTTACCATCACACTCAGTCAACCTCACATAGCAATTATTGCAACAAGTACATGTGGGTGTGTATTGGTTCATAGGTAGGTAATAGGCTATTGGCTCTAGGGCCTATAGAAGCCTAGCCAGACAGTACCCTGGCCTTTGACACCCAAGTAATTTAATTTCATGTGCCCCTGTCAAGCAGAGCCACAGAGGTGATTCCCAGGGTGTATTTCCTATCTTCCATCCAATCATCAAGACTATTCATGACGAGTGCTACTGAGACACTTTGTTTGCTATTGATAGGTAGTTTGTTCCAGAGTATGGGATGTCTCTGAGATAGGAGTCTATCCCTTCAGCATGTTCTGTTTATTGAGGTGACAAGGTTTAGGTCCCTAGAGCATGTAGCTTGTAGGGATTGTGATTTGTTTACGTGGAGCATTTCCAGCAGTTCTGGGTTTGACATAGCTTTGTATGTTAGGCAGAGGTCAGCTCTGGGTTGGCGGTATGCGACACAGTCTAGCTGTGGTTTTGTGAGACGGTCTGCATAGGGCATCTGTTTGAGGACAGTAATACTCTTTGTGAGGTATGTCTGTGGCCTTTCCAGTTGCTGTAGATGTCTTGTAAGGTACATACCCAAAGGGGCATTGTACTCTATAATGGGTTTTGTGAGTGATGAGTAGAGGGGAACACTGACCACTTTTTCCCTGGATGACACAGCTTTTGTGATGAGGTGTGCCATGTAAACAGATTACATGACTAGTGTGGCACTGTGATTATCAAAGGGGAGACTACTGTCCACCTGTGTCCCATGGTCTCTTATCACACTTTCGGTATTAAGTCGACTACCACCTATGTGGTAGCTCATGGGTACAGAGTTTTTAGCAAAAGTGATGCCAATGCATTTTCGACATTGAGCTTGAGGCCATGGCTTTTCTCCAGGCATCTGTCACAGTAAATATGACTCTGTCTCTCTCTCTCTCTCTATATATATATATATATATATATATATATATATATATATATATATATATATATATATATATACACACATACATATAAACATCCATTGGTGTACATATAGATATACATATTATACATATAGGCACATATACAGTCCACCTTTCATGGTGGGAATATCAATTATGCGAAGTATGTGAGGTATACAGTTATGTAATGATATTGCACAGTCTTGTGCGAAATGCATTGAAGGTGTTCTCAGCCCATGTGGCTTTAGCAGGCCTCACTGGCTGCAACACTGCAAACCTAACAAATCACACCCACAGCATTTAACCACCACATGTCATATACCCGCACTGTATGCTGTCTTGTTTGCCACACACTACTACCTACATACAAATATGCACATAACAACCTTCACCAGCATATATATGACCTCCCTTCACAAACGGTTGCAGTATGTCCCTTGCTCTATGCACATGTACAGATGCTAAAATATCTGACACAGATATATCTCTCCGTATGTGTGTGCCATACACACACAAGGTCCACACTGTTGGGAGTCCATGGACCTCACGGCTAACCTGTTGGGCCTTGCTGCAACATGAACAGGTGTCACGTGTGAGCACACAGTAATATTAGAGGGTGTATACATAGCTGCTAATGCTAGATTAGCATACTAGCCTGGTACAGCAGTTGCCAATGCTAAGCTACATGTTGATATGACTATCATGCATGTGTTACTCTGTCACATCCATGTTTATATAGCTGTATGCGCTACTCCCCTAAACAGCTATTGTCCACACTACAGTACAGAACACAGATAACGTGGATCAGATGTTTGATATTTAATTCTGAGCTACATATATCACAGTCATGTCCCACTGCACACAGCTACACACTGATTTGTCCATGGCAGTAGTTATGCAGGGCATCTGTGCATAGATACATACTGCTGCCACATATTGATGTTTCAAAGTATGTAGAGTAGTCTTCAAATACATCTACTACATGCCAGTAAATACATATCTGTTACATACATTTCCTTTGTATGTGTTGGTAGTATTCAGTTCCGTGTCTTTGCCTTTTTTTTTTTTCGGCTGGTGTGGGTGGGTGGGTGTCTCTCTCTCTCTCTCTCTCTCTCTGTCTCTGTCTCTCTCTCTCTCTCTCTCTCTCTCTCTCTCAGTATCTGCAATGGAATGATTGCATGTGTGGCCAGCAAGTACAGCCTGCTTTTATAGGTATCTGCACATGTGCATGTGATGGCCTATGCAACAATTGGTGGCCACCATTTGGTAATTGCATGCAGCCTGCTGTGTGGTAATTGCAGTACTCACTGTCATAACAACCCAGTGCTATAAATTGCTATGTCAGGTAGGCATAGCCCTTTCAGCTTTCCAAAGTGGGGCCCATGCTTGTTTGCTGTGGACACCGTTGTGTAAGTCAGAAGGTTGGTATAGTTCTTAAATCTGAAGCTAGGGGTGTAGCCAGTGATTTAAATGTTGTACTCAGACCTGAATGTTGCCACTTCCAGTACACAGTTGTCAGTGTAGAATTGTACTCACCCCTACAAATGCTAACACAAGATACATGGGAATATGTAGTTTCTTTTCTACTTATACAATTAACTGCCATACAAAAGTAGTTATTGAGATATATTCATTTGGCACATGAACTGTTTGTGAACTGCTATACTGTGAATATTAATGTACTCACTTCTGCACAGTTTATGCTTTTTTATTGTTGACATTAGCACAGGATGCTCAAGAAAACTGGACAATTCATTACTGAGTATGCCTGCCTACAACCTTGGTAGACCCTGAACGCACAGGTATATTGTACATTTGGGTGGGGATGCAGACATACAGAGAGCATTATGTCTTATTGTGTGAATGTTATCTTGCTGGACTTTAATGGCTGCTGTATACCTGTTAGTTTAGCAAGACAGATAGTCTGTCTGCATAGCTCCCAACTGTGGACCTATCCAGATGGTAGCCAGACTTTAGGCTGTTATTCTCTGTCTGTGCAATGCACAGGTCTTTCCAGCACAGGTACAATGGCATTTTTACAGTTGTTTGCTACCAGTACATGGCTACATCCTTTGGTATTTCAGTATTGTACTCCTACATAAGGGTATGCTTGTGGAACTCCTTCCAAAGCTATTTGCACAGTGTGTAACAGCAGTAAAGCTGATATGCCTGTGTGTTTCTGCCTCTGCCAGGCCTCTCAAACACTCAGGTACATATTTGAACAGACTCAGGGAAAAGTAGGTAAGAGTGAGGTACACCTTTAAACTATTAGAGACATTAAGTTGAGACTTTGAGAGAACCAGAGCATATGGATTAATACACCTTTTCTGAAGTACAAGCAGCGTCTAACTTTTACTTATTGTCATTATTCATTAAGTGTAATTCCCGACCTTTCTGCCTAACATCAGTACATTTCAGAGGGATTCAGAGGGACACAGCTAAAACTTGTCTCAAAATCAGGGACATGCCTGAAAATTAGCCACAGTTGGGAAGTATGGCCTCTGCTCTAATCAGCTATGCTAGTGTTTGTCCTACTATGGTACTGTGTGGGGGTTGTAAAGTGCTGCTGTAACATTATTTCCTGCTAGAATAGCTGGTTCTCTTTTCACAGTCATGTAATGCAATTCCACAAGAACTGCTGGTAAAGATCCTCAGAACAAGATTTGTGTTATGGCATTCCTATTTTTCCTTTACATTCACTCATTCTGATGCATGATATATTTATTTCAGCACCAATTTGTTGTATGTCTATCATGGCTTAGTGGCACTTCATGCAGTCTAGTGTGTACAGGGTCCGGGGTTCGAGACTGACAGAGGTGTTTTATTTTGCTGCTGAGCAGAACAGGGGCCTTGACATACAGAGTGACTAAGGCACTTTTAAGCAGTTGTAAGCAGGTTTGTGCGGGTTTGCGCAATGCTTAGCTAAGCTTAGCTAAGCGCACACAAGCGCACACTCGCGCAAACCCACTAACTACTGCTTAAAAGTGCTTACTCCCGCTAACCTCCGCGCTCATTTCTTTGAAAGAAAAGAAAATGGAGAGATAGGAAAGTGGTGAAAAAGGGGCACAAAGAGGGAAAGACAATAGGGAAAATAGCTCGGGATGTGCAGGACGGGTGTAGGGAAGGCCCATAGCTGTCCATTTTTTTAACAGCAACAGCTGTGCATATGCAATCAATTTGGAGGGGAATTTGAAACCTTCAACCGCTGTGAGAGGGGTGAGGACAACAAAGTATGTTGCACTGCAAATTAAATATCAGTTTATGTGTCCAGCGGACATGTGTGCAAAATGGGCAGCTATGTATGGGGCGTATTTTTTTTTTGTGAGCAGACTGCCCTTTTTTTCTTTTTTTTCAGGTGAGAATGGAATGTGGGGTAGGGGAAGTAGGTATATTTGGGAAGGTATGTTGGGGAGGTAAACAGACAAGACAAACAAGATGCATACAGGGGCGGAATATGACACATGTGGTGGGTGAACACCATTGACGGGGAAGGATGTTTGGAAATCACAAGCCCATGAGCCCACAGATGGCAACAGTGGAACTGAGATCCCCACCCATGGGCAGTCACCACTGCACCTTCACAGCCCAGAGGGTGGCTGTGCTGGGGGCTGCATAGGAGGGGCAGGCTCATCCGTGAGTCGAGCCACTTGTGCCTCAAGCTGGCATAGAGGATCAGCAACAGAACGCTCGATCTCCCTACGCACCACAGCCCAGACCGTTCGGAGAGTGATAGGTGGCCCTCCTCCGCCCACACTTGCACGGGAGGATGAGCCCCATCCCCTACAGTGCTTCCACTCAAAGTTGGCACAGGGCCAACGGAGGAGGAGGTCCCAGGCTGGGCACCGGACCTGCTGGTGCCAGGTGCCATCACCAGCTGAGGTGGGGCAGGTGGGTCCGCTGGGACCGGCCTTCCCATACGTTCTGTGTTTGGGAGGATTTAATGGAAATATGGGTTAGTAACAGTCAACAGCATTCCCAATTAGTTATAACAGCATGCAGAAGTATTCCCATTAACCCAACACACCAGAATTCCAACAGTTGAACAGCAAGCATGACACATGCATATATGGAACAACAGTGGACATTACAACAACATGCAGGTTTAATTGATGGCAACAGGCCACCAATATTGTGGTATCTGAACACAGCACATGCATCAAAATAAATGCAGATATTTATAAACCAATAGGACATATGTCCCAACAAATGTTTTGAGAGTAGACATACCCATTGAGGTGTGGAATTGCATTTTTTATGCACATACAGTAGGGTGGAATATGACAGCTCCATTAACAACTTATATATCCTTCTAGTTTACACTACATTCCTATTAACTGCAGTTATGTGTCCCCTACATGTATTATTACACTACCCAAGTGTCCTTAATTCGTGAAATGGGTTTTGCTAGATCTTTATATACATGGGCTGTATCTGACATACAAACTGTCCGGGATGCAGATGTTACTGCTACATATTTTTTGAGTTGCTCAGACACACTACTGCTGAGATGGTACACTGACAGCTCTACTTTTCTATACTTATTTAGATATGTTCAAGTGGAATTATTAGTTATATGTTAACAGCTCCCTACATTATTGCCAGCACAATGACATTTCTGGGGAACACAATACCAAGCTACTCATGTGACAGATTAACCTGTACATGCTGGGCATGAACCAACAGTTGAGGACTGTGAATATGCTTAAAAGTTACTGGCACTCCCTTCATCCACTTTATATAGGCCTATCCAACTGTGTGTTAACAGCGCTTAATACAACAGTACTATTTCTATAATGCAAAAGTACAACAACATATCAACGAAAATGACACAGACACACTCCAGGAATTATACCTTTATTAAAGACTTAAAACACTTTTCTAGAGGCTTTCTCATTTATTTTATATAACAGTACATGCAGAATAATTATTAGAGAATTATTATACCTTTATTTATTGTGTTCAAACACTTTTTTCAGGCTCTCTCATTTATTTTACGTAACGGTACAAGCAGAATAATTACTAACCTGCCTGGTGGTGCAGCCTTAGCAGCCTATCTGCATAGGTTTGCTGATTTGCAACATGGACACCTGCAGTTGTGAAGTAAATGAAGTGATATTGAGACATACCTATCCATAGTATATACTAGAATAGCAATTCTTACGTACTTAATTCCATGGCTACTTACTCAGTAGTGTGGCATTTTCCATCCTATGGGCCTCCTGGATCCACTGGTCCAGTTGATGGATCCACTGGTCCAGTTGATCCTCCTTGCGTCTCTTCAGGTCTGCATGGTGGTGTCTGACCTGCTCACCAGTCCGAGGGACATCTGTAGCACTGGTGAGGTCATGAGCTAGACCGTCCCAGGCTTCCGCTTTGTATTGGGTGCCCTGGTACTGGCCCCGCAGGAGTCTATCCTCATGATTATGGACAAGGAGCCAAACCATTACTTTTGACTCCTCAATGCCCCAACGTTGCGCTCGAAAATGAGAGCCATCTCCAGCACTGGCCATTGCTGCCTGCAGATGGGAGCTAAAACCAGTTATGGCAAGTATTCCTGCCTATGGAGCTTAAATATGCATCATTTCCTGCACTTATTTGTGATTGGCCAGTTTTGAAAAAATGCAGCTGAGGATACACTTGCTTAGCAATGGGTAAACTTCCATTGATATGTATGTGTGTGTTGAAAGTGCAGGTTCAGTCCTGTGATTATAGTGCACAGTATCCCGGGTTTGAGGCCTGTCATTGTTTTTTATTTCACTACTGACCAGACTGGCAAGGAGGTGTGGCTAAGTTTTACCGACGTTGCTCGACTTTGCCCGACGTTGCTCGATGTTGCTCTAGGTTACTCTACGTTGCCCGACGTTCCTCTACGTTGCTCTATGTTGTCCAATGTTGCTCTACATTGCACTGGTTAGGGCGGTGCGCAGCTACGTGCAAACATGTTTGCTTGCACTAGTTGGTGCGATGTGCAGCTCCGTGCAAAGCTATTGTGCTAGTTAAAGCAGTGCTAAGCTATGAGCAATTATACTGAAATGTGCTTAATACTGGTAAACTTTGGTTAGCAGTGCTTCACATTGCTTAGGATACATTACTTATGCATTCATCAGTATGCAGAACCATTTCACTTTCTTATATATATATATATATATATATATATATATATATATATAAAATATGTTCACTACTATATAGGCCATTTCAATGCTTTTTACTATAATTTCAATGATACATCTCAGGAAATCTTTTCATATACAGATTTCCAACAGAAAATAAAAAGGGGAGTGGTGGGACTCGAACCGGAAATGCCTCCTCTTTGTGCGAAGGTTCTACCACTATGCTATTGCTGTTTTGCTTAATTTGCATATAGGTTTCTTATTATCCTCTTCGATGTCTTGACTGCTAACTGTAGTTAAGCAATGGGCAAACCTGCGCAAACACGTGCAAATACGGGCAGCTATATCATGAATAATAAAAAAAAAATTAAAAGTTTTACATTTTATAACTGTACTGGGATTTAGAATGTGGGGGGAGTGTAGTGTTGGGTATGTACACATTTGAGCGGACTCGCTCATGTCAGTTGACATTTCCCAATTGACAGACTTGCAGGGTCGTGGATTTTTGGACTGCTCGGCAGTCTGACACACCCCCTTGCACTCGTGCATGCTCCATGTTAGCCTTTGAGTTGAGGCAGTGTGCCCTCATTAATATGCATGAGACTCTGCCGTCTTACTCTTACAGTGGCGTTTCCGTGTAAGACTACTCTAGTCTTACTTGGAGGATTCATGAATCCTGGGGCAAGTCTAACAAGACAGAAAGCAAATAACAGAAGCAGAAAGTCCGGATAGACTGTTAATAAAATACCCATGACTGGCAGCTACCCTGCAGTGAGAGTGGTATATCTGAAATTTGTGAATAGCTCTGGAAAATGTAACATTTACTTACTTGTAGTGTGTGTTTCTTCTACTAGTTTTCTGTTAACGAAGTTGTACTTTCCATTATTTCTGTTTTTCATTATGAAGATAAACAAGATGTATTTCCAAAATGCTAGTAACTGACAGCCACTCTCCTGGTACCTGTCTGCTCATCAGTAAAATAAAAAGTCAATTCATAATTTACACAGCTACAAAGTAGAAAAAACAAAACAAAACAACAAAAAATAAACTGTCACTCACAAACAAAAGAAAGACACTAGAAAAGAACCATTCATTCTAAATGAAAATGCTTGCAGGAATGATGGAACATTCTAGCATCAAGTGAGAATACCTTCAAAGGGGAAGTATAATATGGATAAGCAGAATGAGTGAACAACTTATTAATAAACAATCACCAGTCTGGTAAGAGATAACTCATCACAATATACCAGTGATTAAATTAGGCTATAAAAATTACTACTAGTAGAAAGTGAAGTGTGTATAAGGTCTGAGTAAAAATTTAACCTATTAAAATAGATGAGATACAGTGTAGCCGATCAGAGGTTATATGCAAAAATCATGAGTGAACTTACAAACAGGTCCACCACTGGATACAACCCATTGGAAGAATAGACATTATCAGTCAAATCTGAGCAGAGACCTTATTCAAGGCAGAACAATAAAGTGGGAAGAGGAATGGCAGGAGGTCCATTTCCAAAGGGAAAGACAAGACACTAAAGAAGGTGAATCGTACTGGGCTCGTCGTTTTTAACCTAAACAATGTTATACTGCCCCCTGAGCAAACTGAGGTTCTAGTCTGGCTATATTAAGCAAATTGATCATGGAACTTAAACTTTTTCCTTGAAAAAATCAGTTTAGCATACATATCCCATGGAAATGCAATTAGAGAAAATTCAGAAACTTTTAAGAAGTCCAGAACATTTAATAATCCTCCATTATGTGATTCTCTTCAAACGCTTTAAGAAATTTGCTTGCCAGACACTAAGAAAGTTTTGAATAAACCTGTTATTGAAAGATTTTACAGTTTAATTAGTGCAAAGAAGAAAGTACCTTCTGCCCTTAAAATCTTTGGTAATCATTTTACAAAGGAGGTCAAAGGGCACAGTCATGTGATTGTCCTACAACACTAGTATAATATTACTATGTCTATCGCTATTAAATGACTAAGATTTACCAACAAGTTTCTAGAAGGAACATCAGTTCGCCATATTAACATATGATTATTTGTTGCTGGATTTTCTCCCTAATAAGGATATGTCTTTATAATTATTTGAATTCTTGAAGGTAGAATTTCTAAGACTTAGTGATTTATTTGGTTTAATCAAGATCCATAAAGACAGAGAACCCCTTATAGCACTAACAGGTGCTGCACACAAATCTGAGATTGAATCTGCAGCTTTATTTCTAGATAAAACAGTGCAGCCTTGTCTTGAATGCATTTCTTCTTTTATTAGAGATTTTTGTCATTTTCCCTGAGAAACTGAGAATGTTTACGAATTATGAAAGGAGAGGGAAAAAATGGTTTTAACAACTGTTTACAATGCAGGTCTTTGCACTTCGATCCCAGTGGGAGACGCAGGTAAGATGATCAGGACATTTTTAAATAAAAAAAAATACAATTCCTTAAAATTCCTCTATTCTGAAATTCCTCTATTCATTTTCTTTGTTCTTTGTTAGAAATTGCACTGGAAAACAATTTTTTGTTGCTGTTTTGAATAATGATGTTACCGTCAAGCCACAGAGCTGGTAATACGAGCAGTAAAAGCTCCATTTCTTTTCAACATGGTTTTGACTGAATGGGAGGACAAGATTTTATACAAGATATATCGATTCTTTGATGATCAGATGTTTGTGCTGTGAAACTTTGATCACTTGAAGTAGACCCTGAAGTCTGTTTATATATATATATATATATGTATGGATTCCCTTCAGAAGCTCGAAATACTGAAATCTCGAATTTCAATATCTCGATCCCAAGAAGTGGAATCCACAAAACAACGAAAACTAAAAAACGCGAAATTCAAAACCTTGAATACCGGAAGTTTTGAATTTCGCAGTTTTACTACACACACACACACACACACACACACACACACACACACACACACACACACACACCGTTCACCACACAAACAATCACTCTACTACATGAAAGCAGGGGAGCAAGCCCCCTGCACCCCCATGTGGGGGCTGCACCCCCCCTACTTAAATATTCTCACTCTGAGGTCGCACTACCTACAAATACACACAAAACACCACCACACAAGCTGCTTTCTCTTTGCACACACACATCACAGCAACAAAACACACTGACACACACCACAGCCCCTACCCAAACCCCTTAACACACACACACTTACCTGAATACATGACCATAGTGTAACTTTAGAAGCGCGAAATTCAAAACCTCCAATATTCGAAGTTTAAAATTTTGTGCTTCTACACTTTCGCTATTTTGTGGATTCGGCTTCTTGGGCTCAAAATACTGAAATTTGAGATTTCAGTATTTCGAGCTTCTGAAGGGAACCCATATATATATATATATATATATATATATATATATATATATATATATATATATATATATATATATATATATATATATATATATATATATATATATATATGAGACTTAAGTCTACTATTTTCAAAAAAGAGAATTTTATAACCTCATATTTACATTTCCAGAATTGCCATCCTTTACACAAACACACACACACACACACACACAAAGTGTAAATAAAAGTCAGTTTCTCAGATTAAGTAGATTAGTCTCTGTCAACATGGACTTAAAGAAAAATATGATTTCTTTTTCCTGTGGAAAGTAGTTACCCAGCAGTAGAATTAGTGGATGACATTTCTAGAGAAGTAACAGTTAGGAGAGGGTTTGACATCTCACTGTAATAAAATGGGATTTTAATTTAGGGATAACAAACAAAGGAGAGTAAAATATGAAACATGGAGATATATAATTACTCATATGGTTGATGCCTGTAGCATTATTATTCTGATAATGAAACATTCTGTTAAATATGTTTTACTCAACATATATGCTACCTATAATTCCTTGCATAACCTGCGTTATTTCAGAATTACTTCTATGAATTAGGTAACATTCTGTGTGATTTCATAGGAGTCTTGTACAAATATGGTTTGAAAGAGTTTATGGTCTGTTTCTGTCAGAACTTCCTTACTATATATATATATATATATATATATATATATATATATATATATATATATATATATATATATATATATATATATATATATATATATATAGGTTCATATGTAGGTACTAGGCTATCTGCCCGAGGGCATTTATAAGCTTAGCCAGAGTGTGTCGGCTTTTGCCGCCCCATTAATTAATTAACTGATCCTCTGTCAAGCAGAGCCAATGAAGTGATCCCAGGGGTATATTTTCTGTTACCCATCCACTCGTCAAGGTTTCTCTTGAAGAGTGTTAGTGAGGGGCTCTGCCTGATGTAATTTGGAATTTTATTCCAAAGCATGGGGAGTCTCTGTGACAGGAATCTATCCCTCCAGCATGGTCTATTTATTTTTGTGGCGAGGTTTAGCTCACTAGAGCATGTGGCTCACAGTGACTTGGATTTCTTTAGGTGGAGCATGTCCATCAATTCTGAGTTGGACATGGCTTTATAAGTCAGGCAGAGATCACCTCTGAGTAAGCGATATGCCACTGCGTACAGCCAGAGTTTTTTCAGTCGGGCTGCATAGGACATATGTTTGAGGCCAGTAATCCTCTTGGTGAGGTACTTTTGTGGTCTTTCCAGCTGTTGGAAGTGTCTTGTGAGATACATCCCAAATGGGACATTGTACTCTATGATGGGTCTAATGAGTGATAAGTAGAGGGGCACTATAACCTCTTTATTTCTAGATGCAAACCCTTTAGTAATTAGATGGGCCATATAGAAGGATTTCCTAACTACTTTTGCAATATGATTGTCAAAGGAGAGATTTCTATCTACCTGGGACCCCAGATCTCTTAGTACCTCATCTGTATTAATGGGGCTGCCACCTATGTGGTAATTCGTGGGTGTTTTGTTTTTCCTAAATGGGATGACTATGCATTTTTTGGCATTTAGCTTGAGGCCATGACTTTGACACCAGGTGTCCATCTCAGCTAGGCCCTTTTGGAGGATGTCCGTGTCAGCCAGAGAGTCAATTATGACTCCGAGTTTGCAGTCATCGACGAACTTGGTTAGCCATAGTCCTGCTATGTTTGCCTGTACTTCTGAGAAGTATATGCCGAACAGTAGGGGTCCCAGGACCGAGCATTATGGGACACCACCGGTGACTGGTTTAAAGTCGGATCTGGAGCCTGCTATTCTTACCGTGTGAGTTCTGTCTGTAAGCCAGTTAGCAACCCATCTCGTGACGTAGGGGTTTATGTTTAGGCTGGTGTGTTTTTCTGTAATACCTGAGTGGGGAATGGTGTCAAAAGCCTTGGCGAGGTCAAGGTAGGCTGTGTGAACCACCTTTCTCTCATCTATGGCCTTGGTGACTGTCTCGAAGAAGTCAACCAGGTATAGTAGGCATGAGCTGCCCTTAACAAAGCCGAACTTAGTCGGGTCAAGTGTCTGGAGGTTCCCAATGTCTTTGTTAATGAGTTCCATGATGATGCACTCCATAGCCCTGCAGGCTAGTCAGGCTTATGGGGAGATAGTTACCAGGGTCAGTTGTGGCCCCTCTTTTGTGGAGTGGAATAACCATTGCTGTGCACCATTCTATGGGCACGTAGCCTGTGGAGAGGCTGAGGTTGAACCACGTGTTTAGGTGGGAGGTTAGTTAATTCTGTAGTTCGTGCAAGAAACAGCCTGGAACACCATCACGTCCCATTGACAGTTTTTAGCTTTTGAAAGGGCTGTTTTCACCTGTGTGTCTGTGATTTTTGGGACACTACACTTTTCTGGTGTTGTTGTGGGCCCTTTTGGAGGTGAGAAGGGGGTGAAGTTTGCACTGAATCTGCCAGGATGTTGGCAATATCAGTAGGTTCAGTATATTTTGTGCTATTTTGCACTAGTTCGGTGCATATTTGCGAGTTGCCACTTAGATTCTTAACATAGCTAAAGAAGGCTTTGTGGTTATCTTTTGAATCCCTGGCTATTTTTCTTTCGAAGTTAGCCTTGGATGATTTCATGAGGGACCTTAGTTTCTTACTGATACTGATCAGGGATGTCTTTCCTTCTTGGGATTTGCTTTTTTTCTGAACTAGTTTCCTCCTTCTATTGTATAGCCTGTTTATTGCAGGGGTCCACCAAACTGGTTTCCTTCTCTTAGAGGAGTGAGTCTTGGTTTTGCTAGGGATGGCACGATCAATGCATCCTTGTAGGTGCTCATAGAGTGCATTTGCAAAGGTTTCTGCATCTTGGGCAGCGTTATCCTTTAGCATGGGGGCTATGAAACTTACCACCTCTGTCTTAAGTAAGGTGAAGTTTGCTTTAGAAAAGTTATTTACTGTGGTTTCCTTAGTTGGGGGTGGTGGTGGGGTGTGGACATCCAGAGTGATTAGTTTATGGTCTGATCTAACCAGTGACAAGTTGACCTCCGGTGTGGAACACCTGTCGCCCATGTTGGTGTTGACCAGGTCCAATATGTTTTCACCTCTAGTAGGGGAGTTTACCAGCCGATCCAGGGCATTTGAGTTGAAATTCCAGGAAGAGCTGGGCCTGGGAATTTGTACTTGAGTAGTTTTCCCAGTGAATGGTAGAGTAATTTAAGTAGCCCAATATCAGGGTGTTCGGTAGAACCTTCATGTTTTCCAGTGTCTACAGAAAGGTGGAGTGGTGGTCCTGGTTCATGGATGGTGATCTGTAGCAGGCCACAATTTGCATTGCAGGTTTGCCCGATGTTAGTTGCACATGGATGATCTCAGAGGTATCATGCTGCCCCACTAACCTGGAGGTGTAGGTATCCTTGATGAATATGGATACATCCCCTCCTTTTGTGTTTCGGTCCGTGTTCTGTGGCTGAAACGTGTGGTATGAGTTGTAGCCCGGTAGTGCTGGGGTGCTCTCTGGAGCCTTGAACCAGGTTTCAGTTACTGCACAGATAGCGACGTTCTCCATACTGAGGAGTGCTTCAAGCGCGTGCATTTTGAGATTTAAACTCCTGGCGTTAAGTAGCATAACCCTCAGTTTTTTTGTTAATTGTGCTGTTTACAGAGGTGGGTTTGACTTTTGAGCCTTGCCTATAAAAGGCACTATGGGGGCAGCAAGAGCCTTGGCCAGCATTCAAAAGCTTAGGGGTGACAGGTGCAAGCCATCTCTTGTGAAGCAATGCGGCTTGTCGAGTATGTCATCCCAGAATGACACAGACACTGGATCCCCTTTGAATGACACCAGAAGCTTAGCCAATTGTTGAAATTGATCATTTTTTCTTTATACTGAGGTATCATTCTTGGTGAGGACAGGATGCTACTCAGGGTTGGGGTCAAACCAGCCTGGGCTGCATGATCAGTGAGCTCTTCCATGTCTCTTTTCATGTAGTCCAGGGAGGTACATCTCAGGTCATTCACACCAACATGAACAATGACAGAGTCATATTTGTACTTGTTCAGGAGTGACCCGAGTGCTTGTGTTATGTGGCGGATTCTGGCTCCTGACAGGCAGCTAACAGTAACCTTCTGCTTGTCCAGCCTAGTGAGTTGAACATCAGTGTGCCTGACTATAGAGTCACCTATTACTAGTGTGTTAGGTATGTTATTTCGCTTTAAGGGCTGTGATTGTGCGGCACACTGATTTTGTGTTTTATGTGTTGTCTGGTTTGTCACAGGAAGTGCAGGTTGTTTGGGTGTCTGCTTTGGAGGTCTCTGACGCATTTGCAGGTTTTTATTTAGAGCCTCCGAGTATGATTTTGTATATTTATGTGTATTTTTTGCCAGTGCTGTTTCAGTAGGTCTGTGTGCAGCTGGAGGTGTGGTGCAAGTGTTAACCTTCTCATCTTGACTGTCTGTTCCAGTCTTGGGTGGAGACAGCTTAGCTTCCAGTTTAGCTGAATAATTGCATCTCTTGCATATGTTAGTGTTTTGTGGTAGGAGGAGAGGGTTGCTTGTGCACATGAGGCAATTGTAACTTTGCCTCAGGATACCCAGATTCACCAGCTGGACTGGGGAGTGCACCTGAAGTTGCCCTTTGGTCATGCCTGAATAGTAGGGTGAGCTGCTTAGTCGCTTGGTTGGTGAGGAGTGAATAAAAAGCCTTGCCCTGCTGGCCAATTAGTGTCAGGGTATATTAGTGCTTGCTATTAGGTCTGAGCAAGTGCTGGGCTGTAAGATGCTTTTTGAGTGCTTAGGTTGAGAGTTAGACTAGTTTCAAGGGAAAAACTTAAGAGGAGACTTAGTGGAGCTGGAAATAATTTAACCATAGCTAGCTGACACTGCCCAGTGCGCAAAACCGTACAAACATGATTTTTATAGTAGGGAAATGAAAGAGATAGAAATTAGCCCAAAATGGCCAATAAACTACTAACTTTTGGGCTGGAAAAACTCCTCCAGGGACAGATAGGTTGCTTAAACTCCACTCTCTCACAGGTGAACAGAGAAACTTCCTTCTATACAAATAAGGTATGGGCAACTCAGAAACTAGTATCACAGCCCTGAATTCAGCACTAGCCTGAAAACTGGACTATACTAGCTTAGAAAGGTGGGAAACAAGGTTTTTCTTTTTGAAAAGATAAGGTAAAAACAGTAAAAAATACACTTAAAACAGCTTTAAATTACTACAAACAATCAGAAAAGGCTATCGCACTTTAGTGTGTAGCCTACAACAGTTAAACAAATTATTTAAACAAAAACATTTTAAAAGTGCAAGCAGTCAAATAAGTACAATATGTGAAAAAAACAAGCTTTTAAACCACAATAAATGCTGGATAATCTGTGTTTAGGCAGAAAACAGTTAAGTGCAGCAAGAAAGTACAGAAAACTGATACTTAATCACTCCAAAGTCTCTTTCCTAAGCTAGAAGGCTTGTATCACTTTATGGCTTTCTAGTGCTACCCGGTAGGTTAGTTACAGGAAAGATGGGAAACAGATGTGGTATTTTAAACCAGAAAGTTGAAAGAGATGGACAAACTGTCCAAATGGTCAATAAACTACAATTTCTGGGCCAAGAACCTCTCCTCTCATGGTAGACAGGCTACCTAGTGCTTACCACTCCCACTGAGAAGCTAGAAGGCTTTCTTCCAACACAGAAAGGCTTGCGGGGCTCAGAAGCTTAGCAACATCCTGGATACAGCAACTCTGTATCTGGACTAGGCTAGCTGCAGGAAAGGTGGTAATATATATATATTTCTTTCTCAAATCTAGATGGTATTGCTAAACTCATCATTCCCTAATATTTGTGCATTTATAAATGCCACTGACCTATATGCAAATAGTTTGATTTCCTGTAGGATCACAACTCCTCTACCATTCTGCAAGATATCTAGTTCTACCGGAGTAACTTATTCACATTATTGTGTTTTAACTCTGGTGTATCTGGAACTCATTTCTTAGGTTCATAGGTAGGTACTAGGCTATCGGCCCTGGGGCCTATACAAGCCCAGCTAAAAAGGTACCCTGGCTTTTGCCACCCAAGAAAATTATTTTCGTGTGCCACTGTCGAGTAGAGCCACAGAGGTGATCCCTGGGGTGAATTTCCTATTTCCCATCCAATCATCAATATTTTTCTTGAAGAGTGCTAATGAGGAGTTTTGCTTGATATAGATAGGTAGTTTATTCCAAAGTATGGGAAGTCTCTGGGACAGGAATCTATCCCTCTGGCATGTTCTGTTTATTGTGGTGACAAGGTTTAGGTCCCTAGAGCGTGTAGCTCGGAGGGATTGGGATTTCTTTAAGTGGAGCATGTCCAACAGCTCTGAGTTTGACATAGCTTTGTATGTTAGGCAGAGATCACTTTTGAGTAGGCGATAGGCGATGGAGTAAAGCTGGAGTTTTTTGAGATGGTCTGCGTAGGGCATCTGTTTGAGGCTGGTAATCCTGTTTGTGAGGTATTTCTGCAGCCTTTCCAGTTGTTGTAGATGTCTTGTGAGGTACATACTAAAAGGGGCGCTGTACTCTATAATGGGTCTAATGAGTGATGAGTAGAGGGGAACAATGACCTCTTTTTTTCTGGATGAGAAACCTTTTGTGATGAGGTATGCCACGTAGAAGGATTTCCTGACTACTGTGGTGATGTGATTATCAAAGGAGAGACTACTGTCCACCTGTGTCCCAAGGTCTCTTATCACACTTTTGGTGTTAAGTATACTAGCGCCTATGTTGCAGTTCATGGGTACAGAGTTTTTACCAAAGGGGATGACAATGCACTTTTTGGCATTGAGCTTGAGGCCATGGCTTTGACACCAGGCATCTGTCTCAGTGAGGCCCTTTTGTAGGATGTCCACATTTTTAGGAGTTTCAATTATGGCTCCTAGTTTGCAGTCATCTGCGAACTTCGTTAGCCAAAGATCTTCTGTGTTAGCCTGTACTTCAGAGAAGTAGATACCAAACAGGAAAAGACCCAGGACTGAACCCTGTGGTACTTCACTTGTCACTGGTCTGAAGTCGGATTTGGAGTCTGCTACTTTCACAGTGTGGGTTCTGTCAGTGAGCTAGTTGGCAACCCATCTTGTAACATAGGGATTTATACCTAGTTTAGTGAGTTTATCTATAATTCCAGAGTGGGGGATGGTGTCAAAAGTCTTGGCAAGATCTAGATAGGCTGTGTGAACCACCTTACCCTTGTCTATGGCTTTAGTGACTGCTTCAAAGAAGTCTATCAGGTTTAGGAGACATCTGCCTTTTACAAACCCAAACTGGGTGGGGTCCAGAGTTTGAAGATTACCAATGTCTTTGTTTAGAAGTTCCATGATGATACGTTCCATGGCCTTGCACACCAGGCTCATTAGGCTAATGGGGCGGTAGTTCCCGGGGTCAATGATGGCTCCTCCCTTGTGGAGTGGGATAACCGACATTGTGTGCCATTCAGCAGGCACAAAGCCTGAGGTGAGGCTATGATTGAACATGGTACTTAGGTGGGGTGCCAGTTTGTTCTGTAGTTCATGTAGAATGCAGCCTGGGATGTTGTCTGGTTCCATGGATGCTGTGTTCTTGGCTTTGGAGAGTGTGGTTTTTACCTGTGCAGCCGTGATTACGGGAACTTTGCATTCTTCCAGTATAGAGATGGGCTCTTTGGGAGTGAGAGGGGGGTAAAGTTAGCACTGAACCTATCTGCCAGGATGTTGGCAATATTAGTTGGGTCTGTATATTTAATGCCATTGTGCTGTAACTCAGAGCAGATCTGAGTGTTGCCATTGAGATTCTTGACATAGCTATAGAATGCTTTGTGGTTGTCTTTAGAATCAGTGGCGATTTTGTTTTCGTATCTAGCTTTGAAGGATTTTATCAGGGATCACAGCTTCTTACTGAGGCTGACCAGGGAGCTCCTCCACTCATAGGATTTTACTCTTTTGCAACAGTTTCTTCCTTCTGTTGTACAGTTTGTTTATGGCAGGGGACCTCCAGATTGGCTTCCTTTTTTTGGAGGATAGCGTCTTGGTTCTGTTTGGGATAGCACGATCCATGCACTCATGTAAGTGCTTATAAAGTGCAATTATGTAGGATTCAGTAGTCATAACTGTATTTTCCATCTGCATGGGTGTCATGAAGTTCACCACTTCTTTCTTAAAAAGCATGAAGTTGGCTTTGGAGAAATTTTTTACCATGGTTTCCTTAATGGGGGGTGGGGGCAGGATGTGGATATCTAGGGTAATTAGCTTATGGTCGGATCGGACCAATGAGGCGTTGACTTTAGGTGTGGAACACTGGTTACTCATGTTTGTAATGACTAGATCTAGGATATTGTTGCCCCTGGTGGGGGTGTGGATAAGTTGATCCAGGGCATTGGAGTTTATGAATTCTAGAAAGTGTTGAGCGAAGGAGCTGGTACATGAGTAGTTTTTCCAGTTAATGGTGGGGTAGTTGAAATCGCCCATTATTTGGATGTTTGGTTGAACCCTATTATTTTCCCGTACATCAAGAAAAGAGGAGTGGGAATCCTGGGGCATGGTGGGTGATCTGTAGCAAGCTACAATTTGGATTGCAGTTTTGCCCAGAGTTAGTTGCACTTGGATAACCTCGGCTGCATTATGCTGAGCAACTAGCCTGGAGGTGTGGATATCCTTAATGAATATGCAGTGCAGGGGTGCTCTCTGGAGCCTTGAACCAGGTCTCAGTCACTGCACAAATATCGATGTTCTCCATTTTAAGGAGTGTCTCGAGTGAGTGCATTTTGAGATTTAGACTTCTAGCATTGAGTAGCATCACCTCAGTTTTTGCTTGCCTGTTCCTGTTATGGTGGTAAATTTGTCATTTGAACCTTGCCTAAAAAAGGCACTATAGGGGTGGCAAGAACCTTAGCCAGTATCCATAATCCTAGGGGTGACAGGTGCAGGCCATCTCTGGCAAAGCATCGTGGTCTGTCGACCATGTCATCTCAGGCAGACAGATACTGGATCCCTTTAGAATGGCACCAGAAGCTTAGCCAATTGTTGAAGTCAATCATTTTGTCCTTGTACTGCGGCATCATTCTGGGTGATGGCAGAATGCTACTCAGGGCTAGGGTCATACCTGCCTGGGCTACAAGATCGGAGAGCTCTTCCATGTCTCTTTTCATGTAGTCCAGGGAGGTACATCTCAGGTCATTCACACCAACATGGACAATGACAGAGTCATATTTGTACTTGTTATGGAGTGACCTGAGTGCGTGGGTTATGTGGTGGATCCTGGCACCCGACAGGCAGCTGACAGTAACCTTCTCCTTGTTTAGCCTGGTGAGTCGGACATCAGTGTGCCTGACTATAGAGTCACCTATGACTAGTGTGTTGGGTACATTGTTTTGCCTTATTGGCTGTGGTTGAGTGGCACACTGAGTCTGCGGGCTATGTGTCATTTGGGTTGTGTTGGGGGGTGGAGGTTGCTTGCATTTTTGCTTTGGAGGTCTCTGTTGCTTGAGCAGATTATTATTGAGAGCCTCAGCAAATGTTTTTGTGTTTCTATGTGTGGATTTTGCTGGTGTAGATTTAGTGAGACTATGTGATGAGTGTGGTGTGGTGCAAGTGTTTACCTTCTCCTCTTGACTGTCAAGTTCAATCTTGACTGGAGAGAGCTTTACCTCCAGTTTGGCTAGATAAGTTCATCTTTCACAGGTTGTAGTGTTGGGTGGTAGGAGGAGAGGGCTGTCTGTGTACATGAGGCAATTTCTACATTGCCCCAAGATGCCCAGATTCATCAGATGGACAGAAGAGAACACTGGGAGCTGACCCTTAAACATGCCTGAATAAAAAACTATTTTCCTCTAGATAAGTGAGGAAAGTGAGTACAAGAGCTGTTTTTCTCTAAGCAAGTGAGAAAAGTAAGTACCAAAGCTGTTTTCCTCTAGGTAATGAGGAAGGTCGAGTGCTGTAGTAATTAGTAGGTTATTTAGTGCTTACAACAAGTGCTGATCACGAATAAGCAAATTCAAGTGCTAAAACTAAGAATCTGTATCTGGACTAAACTAGTTACAGGAAAGGGGGGAAACAAGTGCAAATGTGGGCTTTTAAAACAGAAAGTTGAGAGAGATGGAAAAACTGCCCAAATGGCCAGTAACTACAGTTTCTGGGCCTGATCCACTCCTTATGTGGTAGATAAGTTACCTAGTGCTTACCACTCCCACTGATAAGCTAGAAGGCTTCCGTCCAACAGAGAAAGCTTGGGGGGCTCAGAAGCTTACATACAGTCCTGGATACAGCAAATCTGAATCTGGACTACATTAGTTACAGGAAAGGTTTTTATATATATATATATATATATATATATATATATATATATATATATATATATATATATATACATACATACAGAAAAGTAGCTAAAACAGCAGTAAAAACAATTCAAATGCAGTGCAAGCTAACACACTTGAGTATGTCGCAATGTTAGACCAAACAGTTTAGAAAATGCAATTAAATTAAAAATGACTAAAAACAAGTGCAGAAGGAGTCTATTAGGTAGAATGAGGTAAAGAGATGGGACTGAGGGGAGTGTCCCAGATCAAATCTACAGTGGGGCAGGCAACTGCAAAAGCCTCCAAATTTAAACAAGACAGGAATAGGGAGGGTGGGGGGGGTGGCTTTTCCACCCATACTTCCATTGCAAAATAGAGTATTTATCTAGCAGTGTTATTAGAGGCATAATTATTTTGAAACCATTAGATAGAACCATTACAAAAATGTGCAGAATTCAGGAATCATATATAATGTTTTCTTACCTTCTCATCTTAATATATGCACAACTGTTCTCACTTTTTCTGCTTCAAGTTTTGTCCCTCTGATTTTAGCATATGACCTACATATTACACTTTGGTATTTTACTTCATTTATTTTGTATTTGCTTTTACTTAATATGAAATTATGCAGGCATAACCAACTTAACAGCTGTAGAAGTCACTTTTTAAGCTATGTCAGTGTCAGACCCATACTAATATTCATCACTAATTAGCCCCTTAATTGAGTATCACACCCCTTTTGGCATGTACCGTACAAAGCACCTGCAGCAACTTCAGAGAACTCAGAGGTTTCTAACTAAGAAGATCAAGTGGCTCCAGCACGTACCTTACACAGACTGACTAAAGTCCCTGTCACTATACTCTGTATCATATAAACAGATGTCAAGGGGCTCCAGCACGTACCTTACACAGACCAATTAACGTCCCTGTCACTATACTCTGTATCATATAGACAGAAGATCGATCAAGGGGCTCCAGCACGTGCTTTAAACAGACTGACTAAAGTCCCTGTCACTATACTCTGTATCATATAGACAGATGATCGATCAAGGGGCTCCAGCACATACCTTACACAGACCAATTAAAGTCCCTGTCACTATGCTCTGTATTATATAGACAGATGATCAATCAAGGGGCTCCAGCACGTACCTTACACAGACCGATTAAAGTCCCTGTCACTATACTCTGTATCATATAGATAGATGATCGATCAAGGGGCTCCAGCACATACCTTACACAGACCGATTAAAGTCCCAGTCACTATACTCTGTATCATATGGACAGATGATCGATCAAGGGGCTCCAACATGTACCTTACACAGACCGATTAAAGTCCCAGTCACTATACTCTGTATCATATAGACAGATGATCGATCAAGGGGCTCCAGCACGTACCTTACACAGACCGATTAAAGTCCCTGACACTATACTCTGTATCATATAGACAGATGATCGATCAAGGGGCTCCAGCACGTGCCTTACACAGACCGATTAAAGACCCTGTCACTATACTCTGTATCATATAGACAGATGATCTTGTGGCATCCAGAACTTTTCTGGGTCAGGCTTTTTTAACTAAGTGACTTGCCAGCTAATAATAAGCCATATTAAAAAGGGTAAGGATTTATTAACAAAATGACACTAAGATTGTTAGTTTAGGTACCCTACAGTGAAGAAATTAATCGTTTCCACTTATTATTCATAATTTCATATTTATGTTCACTTTTTCATACCTGAGAGAGTACATTTTATTTAGGTGTATACTGTGAAAATCCAATACGGGAGACAAGACAATTACTGAAAATGCTGGTTTATATCACACCATACTGGAAATACTGCTAGTTGTTTCTTAGTAATTATGAAAATAAGCAATATTTCCATATGTACTTAATACTTCCAACCTTAGATGTTGTTGAAGAAAACTGCTTTAATATTTGAACTAAGTTGCACACCTTGACAGATATACATTATTATTTGTTTTGCTAATTATACACTTCAACCCATTTTCATATTTATATAAATGTCTCATTAAACATGCACTTACAGAGGAACTTCTTGTTGTCATGTGAACGTTTATATCTGGTTAACAAAAAATGTTCTAACAATGCAGGTGAACCTTATATAGGTTTCCAGATTTGAAAATTTGTTTGCAAAAGTTTGGAAAAAATATAATCTGGAATTTGTGTGCATTATAATGTATTAAAGTATTTATGGAAAAGACAATGAATGCACTATTATCACTGTAGAGAATATTCCTTACTGATAGCATTGCTGTTTGTTCAGTTTTAATAGCTTTTATTGTTCACAAAATATTTACATTTGTTTATCTAATGCAAATGCTCTGAAATGCAAGATGTGTATATGCTACTACAGGTGTGAAATTTCACACTACACAGGTGTTAATGAGTTAAATGCTACAACTTTAAAAAGCATCTTATACTTTTTTTAACCTCATGCCAGTGTTTTTTTAATGAAAAAACATCTTTGTTAAATTATGATGGTGCAACACAGTGGCTAGAATAGGCTAACTCTATGCATACAGTTCAATGCATTTGTATCTTATTGCTCAAGTGTATCCTTGCCCCAAATAATTCCACTTTGCATGTTTGACTACTTTGAAGTCAGAACTTTTCCACTAATTTCAGCATGTCTTTTTTAAGAACGTGACTCCCATTTTTGCCTTATTATCGATAAAGTATTTTTATTCTTCACTGCATCAATTCTTTTTCAATTGAGCAGCACCAGTGCATAGAGCACAGTGATGTTTATGCAAGTTTCTTTTTTTCTTTCTTTCTTATTTTATATACACATCTTAGAAAACTATCCTTTCCTGGCTCAGATTCTACAAGACTGAAACAATAAAGAGCACGGCTTCCTCTTGTGTCGACAACCCTACTGCATGAAGCATGGATGAGTTGCATACGCAATTGCTTGGATTCCATTTTGAAAACCATGTGACCTTTTTCATCATACTCATTATTCATGCAACACGTTCTCATTCTATTTCTATTTCGGATTTCTTTGACTTATATTTTATCTTATACTCAATAGTGATCTCATTACTCATTTTAACTGTATACCAGCAATTGAATTTGTTATTGACACATCCATAGCTTTTAATGAACGAGGTCTGTATTTTTTATAAATCTACTTCTTGTTTCATAATTTCTTATTTATCACCCATATGATTCTGCCTGTTATAACAGAATCATGCCATATGAAAAACGTACAGCTTTTAGTTGTATTGTCTGTCTCAGTAGCATAATTATATATAACTTCTTTGGGACCCTGGGCTCTTGTAACTAACAAATGATAACTATAAGGTACATTCTGTCTATGAACAGCTGTTTTTGTTTCCACTTTAAGAAAAGTAAAAATGGTTAAACAAATTTAAGGCTTCTTCCTTAACACTATGGAGGAATGGCATGGTTTATACCGTTCATGCTTCTTGGTAAATCCACTCCAAGTGAGGAACACATCAAACGTTTGGACCAAAAGCTTCCAGATTTCTCAATGTTTAGCAACAAAATGCACGGTGGTTGTATTTAAAGCATATTTCCACTGAGAATTATACTTCTGAATTTGAAGCATACAAACTCCAGAAGACAAATACCATTTCTGAGTTCTTTCATTCTGACAAATATTCTACCAGTGCCGCAGATAAGTTATTCAGTAATAAACCAGGTAGTGCCTTGATGACATTTAAACAAAGATACACTCTAGATGTGGTCTGGCTTCATTAAAGCATAGATTCAAATTGAGATTTCTCTAGAAGAATCTACCACATGATCTGCAGGTCACTGTAGCTAGCTCATTAGCAATAAAGAACTAAAGCTGTCTTACCTCATATCTAAAATGCATCACAAAACCGCCGTGGCAGGTCAAAGAAAATGAAGACCAACTTAAGTTTCATTCTCCTTCTGGTTGTTTATTCAGGTTACAAAGGATGCCATCAACCTAAAATAAGTACACATGAGGAGACCTCGTGCTACAAGATTGCAGGTAAGCAATGCCTCACCTTCTTAAACACTCATCCTTCACTGAACCGTTCATCTTTTATAATAGAAAGCACTAAAGAGACCATTTAATTGCTGAAGATTTACATGGATTCAAGTCTTCCGTCTAAATGTAAATCAACTTACTGGTGTTCTTTTGTAATGCCATGTGACTGAAAACTTTTCATTACAAAGCAGATTCCAGGAGTTAAAGAATTTGGCAGAAAATGATGAGACACTCCACAAGCTACTTACCCCACTGTCTTGCAACATTTTCTTTCATGTTTTTCTACAAACGTCTCACCCATTGCAGCCAAGGTAAGCTTTAGTACTGAAATTCTCCTCAATTCTATTAATTGTCATTCCACAAAAGTGCAAAAATGGGTCAAATCCACATTCAGAACTCAGAGAAGAGATGGCAATGGCTTTGTAGTTTGTCACTTGAATATCTCAGCAACAATCCCTGGATGCTGCAGACCTAAGTCAGTCATTAAATTTATATGAAAGTTATTAGGTAGAGCAATTACAAAGCCCTAAAACAATTTTTGCTACTCTAACCAAAAATCTGTTCTGGTTATAATGAAATAATGAAAGTCATACTTAGATAAACCATTCCAGTCACTACTTATTATATAAGACTAGCCTCCAGAGTTTTCTTAAGTTAGTTAAAACCAACAATACTTCATGAAATGTCAGGTATGTAACTCTTGGGACTAGTTTGTTTTTAATTGTTAATTTATATTTTCGACTTTGTTTGCACTACACACTACCCATTCAAACAGAATAACTAATGTGAACTCCAATAAACAATATGCTTTGCAGCACAGAGATTTTCAAAGGACTGACTCAGATTATTAAGGAATATAGCAGAGCTATATTATCATGAATTATTTAGAACTAAAAGCTAAAATGTGATCAGCACTTATTGTCAACTTTATAGATATATGACAAATAAAACTACAAATACAAGCTAATGCACAATGCTAATACACCACACTAAAATGCATAATGTTAATATAGCATGTTATAATGCAGAATGTTAATATAGCATGCTATAATGCAGAATGTTAATATAGCATGCTATAATGCAGAATGTTGATATAGCATGCTATAATGCAGAATGCTGATATAAAAAGCTATATCTAGTCTGATGATAGAGCAATTTTGTCAGTACAACAAATATAACAAGGGGTACGGCATGCTCATCAAAGATGCTATTCATGTTCATAGAAAGTTAACCAAAAATGGATATGCAAAAGACATCTCTTATTGACAAATATTTGTACAACACCGAAACAAGAAGGATTGTTTTATATTATTAGAGGTATGCACTGTGTACTTTAGGTATGCAGGTATATGAAACAGCTGTCTTTAATTACTTTAGTTTTTTTATTCTATAAAATGTTGAGAAATGTATGATAGTGAAGTGATTTTGCCAATGTAGTTGCATAAATGATACTATGACAGCCAGTTTTAGTAATGTTGTCAGCCAAGTAAAGTGAGAGAGACATTCACGATGGTATGAAGATTAGCCACAGGACAAAAAAAGAGTGCAGCAAAGTATTTAAGAAAAAGTTTTATCTTGTCAAAGAAGCACAATTATAAAAAGGGCTGAAATAAAACACAGTTCAGAATATAATTTTGGGAGGGGGGTGGTTATTCAAATCAACTATCATCCTGCCATGACCCAGTATCTCTTCTCATGTTTTTTACCCATCAAGTAATAAACCTTCCCATCAAACTGGACTCAGAACCTACAAGGTCCTCACTAGTCTGAGCAGTCGGCTTTAGCATCACCAGTGGGTGTGGGCAGATAAAAGAGAGAAACACCCACTATGGCATTATCACCACAACCAGGATAGATTTTAAGTCAGCTGACATAATTTCCATGGTTTAACTCTGCAGTGACTTCACCATGCATTATAGCACTTGATATCTATTTGCATGATTCTGTTGTTACGGTTCTTGTGAGCTGTGTACCCTGGACTACACTAAATGGTATCTCACAGTAGTAGCCCCTATGCTCCCAAAGACACAAGTATCTATTGAAATTTGTCTCCAATAGCCCAAGATCGACTCACTGCAACTGAGCCACTGGTAGAACCTGAGTGGCACTTAAACATGTTTACCAGTTTTTTCCATTCCATAAAGTAGGTTCCCTCTACTGCATACAAGGAATATTATACAGGCTACTCAAAAATGAATAAAAGAGTATGATGAAAATAAAACATGGCTTTACATTTTTTTTTATTTTTTTAGATATAGGGTATATAATTTTAGTTCAGTATTGCTTAATACCTAGCTATAGTGATCTGTATGGCATTTGGTGCATTCTTCTAGAGAAGCCACAATTTGAACATATACTTGAATGAGACCAGACCACATCTACAGTGTATCTTTCTTATTTAGTGGTTAGCAAAACCCTAGCTGCTTCTATAGTGAATAACTATTTGCAGAACAGGGGAACTATTTGGCAGAATGGAAGAACCCAGACGAGTTCTTGGGAATTTGTACTTTAAAACACAAAAGCATAATTCTGAATGGAAATATGGTTTAAATACAATCACTGTGAATGTTGTTGCTAAAAAGTAGCACAGAGAATTCTGGAAGTTTGTATCCAGAAATCTGATTTGTGGTTCTTCATGGGAGAGATTTTCTTTCAATAGTATAACACATAGATTGTAATTAGCCAGTACCTTTAGGTTCATAGGAGGTTGCTTATGGCCCTAGGGCCTTTACAGGCCTAGCCATGTCAAAAAGCTATGTACCCTTATTCACCATAGTTAGATGGTTGTTGTTAGCAGAGCAATTCTATAATTAGCACCATCTACCCATGTTCATGATGGACATAGGTGCTACCCCCCTTGGTCAATTTATGGTCATCTATCCAATTGTCAAGGTTGCACTTAAATAGGGTCATTGAGGAGCTCTGCTTCACGTGGAATGGGAGCTTATCCCAGATGAGTGGAAATCTCTGGGACATATATCTGTCCAACATGTTTTGTTAATTTCACAGGCTAGGTTGACATCCCTGGACTAGTGAGCCTTGTCCCATTTGATTTGCGTATCTGCAGTATTTACATTATGGAAGAGTCAGAGACTGCTCTGCTTGATCTTTCTAGTACACAAATGCCTTCGTATAATGCGATGACAGTGTCATATTAGTGCTTCAACAATGCTGTACAAAGCATGCCCTGTATAAATCTGGCATGATAACTATAAATTAAAAACACACTGACTAATGCAGTATTGCAAGGGAACCATTAATTTATAAGTATAACAGGCAGGCTATAAAAGCAGTCCATACAGCAAGGGGAGGTGATGGAAGGTAATGTTATCCATGCTGCTGTTACTGCTACTGCTAGCTGACACCTGACCACTCATAAGGATCCAAAAGCATCACATGGAAAAAAAAGGCCATACTTATAAAAAATATATGTCTTTGTAATGTAGCTTTTCTATAGAAAGCTGTACCTTGAGTAAAAATGTAACAATGTTAGGCTAATATCACTTGCAGAAAATGAACTTTAGCACTCATGCTAGAGCAGTAC